>NW_022589709.1:29875714-30324162 GCF_004348235.1 Phoca vitulina
TACCTCAATATCATAAAAGCCATCTATGAAAAACCTACAGCGAATATCATTCTCAATGGGGAAAAACTGAGAGCTTTCCCCCTAAGGTCAGGAACGCGGCAGGGATGTCCACTATCACACTGCTATTCAACATAGTATTGGAAGTCCTAGCCACAGCAATCAGACAACAAAAAGAAATCAAAGGCATCCAAATCGGCAAAGAAGAAGTCAAACTCTCACTCTTTGCAGATGATATGATACTTTATGTAGAAAATCCCAAAGACTCCACCCCAAAACTGCTAGAACTCATACAGGAATTCAGTAAAGTGGCGGGATATAAAATCAATGCACAGAAGTCAGTGGCATTCCTATACACCAACAATAAGTCAGAAGAAAGAGAAATTAAGGAGTCGATCCCATTTACAATTGCACCCAAAACCATAAGATACCTAGGAATAAATCTAACCAAAGAGACAAAGGATCTGTACTCAGAAAACTATAGAATACTCATGAAAGAAATTGAGGAAGACACAAAGAAATGGAAAAATGTTCCATGCTCATGGATTGGAAGAACAAATATTGTGAAGATGTCAATCCTACCTAGAGCAATCTACACATTCAATGCAATCCCCATCAAAATACCATCCACTTTTTTCACAGAAATGGAACAAATAATCCTAAAATTTGTATGGAACCAGAAAAGACCCCGCATAGCCAGAGGAATGTTGAAAAAGAAAAGCAAAGCTGGCGGCATCACAATTCCGGACTTCCAGCTCTACTACAAAGCTGTCATCATCAAGACAGTATGGTACTGGCACAAAAACAGACACATAGATCAATGGAACAGAATAGAGAGCCCAGAAATGGACCCTCAACTCTATGGTCAACTAATCTTTGACAAAGCAGGAAAGAATGTCCAATGGAAAAAAGACAGTCTCTTCAACAAATGGTGTTGGGAAAATTGGACAGCCACATGCAGAAGAATGAAACTGGACCATTTCCTTACACCACACACAAAAATAGACTCCAAATGGTTGAAAGACCTCAATGTGAGACAGGAGTCCATCAAAATCCTTGAGGAGAACACAGGCAGCAACCTCTTCGACCTCAGCCGCAGCAACTTCTTCCTAGAAACATCGCCAAAGGCAAGGGAAGCAAGGGCAAAAATGAACTATTGGGACTTCATCAAGATAAAAAGCTTTTGCACAGCAAAAGAAACAGTCAACAAAACCAAAAGACAACCGACAGAATGGGAGAAGATATTTGCAAATGACATATCAGATAAAGGGCTAGTATCCAAAATCTATAAAGAACTCATCAAACTCAACACCAAAAGAACAAAGAATCCAATCAAGAAATGGGCAGAAGATATGAACAGACATTTTTCCAAAGAAGACATCCAAATGGCCAACAGACACATGAAAAGGTGCTCAACATCACTCGGCATCAGGGAAATCCAAATCAAAACCTCAATGAGCTACCACCTCACACCAGTCAGAATGGCTAAAATTAACAAGTCAGGAAATGACAGATGTTGGCGGGGATGCGGAGAAAGGGGAACCCTCCTACACTGTTGGTGGGAATGCAAGCTGGTGCAGCCACTCTGGAAAACAGTATGGAAGTTCCTCAAAAAGTTGAAAATAGAGCTACCATATGATCCAGCAATTGCACTCCTGGGTATTTACCCCAAAGATACAAAAGTAGGGACCCAAAAGGGTACGTGCACCCCGATGTTTATAGCAGCAATGTCCACAATAGCCAAACTGTGGAAAGAGCCAAGATGTCCATCAACAGATGAATGGATAAAGAAGATTTGGTATATATATACAATGGGATATTATGCAGCCCTCAAAAGGAATGAGATCTTGCCATTTGCAACGACGTGGATGGAACTGGAGGGTATTATGCTGAGCGAAATAAGTCAAACAGAGAAAGACATGTATCATATGACCTCACTGATATGAGGAATTCTTAATCTCAGGAAACAAACAGGCTTGCTGGAGTGGGGGGTGGGGTGGGAGGGATGGGGTGACTGGGAGATGGACACTGGGGAGGGTATGTGTTCTGGTAAGTGCTGTGAATTGTGCAAGACTGTTGAATCTCAGATCTGTACCTCTGAAACAAATAATGCAATATATGTTACGAAAGAAAAAAAGAAGGAGAAGAATGTAGCAGGAGGGGAAGAATGAAGGGGGGGAAATCGGAGGGGGAGAAGAACCATGAGAGACGATGGACTCTGAAAAACAAACTGAGGGTTCTAGAGGGGAGGGGGGTGGGAGGATGGGTTAGCCTGGTGATGGGTATTGAAGAGGGCATGTTCTGCATGGAGCACTGGGTGTTATGCACAAACAATGAATCATGGAACACTATATCTAAAACTAATGATGTATGGGGATTAACATAACAATAAAAAAATTAAAAAAAAAAGTTGACAGTGGGAACTTTTGTCATTGGCAATTTCAAATTTGATTATTCTGAATACAACTGACATTCAAGTTCTTGGCTAGTCAGTTACAAAGTAAAAGATGTAAAAATGACAAGGAGAGTGAATTTAGGCAAGGGGAATTTGTGATGGTGTATTTACATTTAATATTGTCAAAGAAGAAACTTCTTGACATTAGTGACCTTTTCTGTATCCTGGAAGGATAGATCTAGATTGTAAAGTGCTAAAGACTTCAGTCTTCTTTCTAGATGTCTTAGACGGACATTAATAAAATACTTTCAAAGAAAAGAAAGGAGTCTGACTCTTCTCAACTACACATTTATTTACTACAGTGGTATATTTGAGAATAACCAATTTATACTTCCTTAGAATATGCCAGTGTTTGGGGGGGAGTATCAGTCCTTTATCTTCAGTGTACTTTACCTACATGAGAGAATCTTTAATAAACTTTACTCAAGAACTACCATGAGGTTTAAAAACAAGAAAGCCACTGGAATCATGTAGCATAATGGAAAAGGACTGCCGTGTCCTTTAGTCTTTCTGGCAAAGACAGTAATTTAAAAGCAATATGGTAACATGCTGGGACATACAGAGTCCAAAAGTAGGTTGTATTGCATGCTTCGGCAAGCATGAATTGAACAGGGATGGATCACAAAACTTCAGGTCAAGTGTGATAGCCTATATCTAGAAAAAGTGAAAGGCTAAAGTCCTCACAGAGCCTTCAAGGAAACTTACCTGTCTTGCACAAAAATGACCATATTTTTTACCTGACATTTAAGACATTGGAGGTGAACCAGTATGAGTCAGAGAGAAGTGCAAATATAAAAATTGGCCTGGTTTCTTGAAGTTTCTCATTGGCTCTGAAGCCAGAAAATGGCAGGGAAAGGAGTCATGTGGAAGTGAAAGATGAGAGTGTATATCTCCCACCACAGATCTGAACAATATTTAGGCTTGTGCTGGAGGAGGAAAGTTTTGGATTGAACAGGAGGTTAAAGTTTTAACTTAGAATGGATGAAGATTTTTAGTACCTGAAGGTGAATCATAGTGCTGAACATGGATTTTAATCTAAAATGACTCAAAATTCATGGGATATGTACGAAATATGACCAGGGAAATGGGAACAGAGATTAAACGGAACGTATTTGAAAGTAGGGTTTGTAGAAAAATAAAGCTACTTCCTAGTTTCTGTAAACCTGTGATAATAGTAGTATAGGATTTTTTTCTGGGTTGAATTTAATGCCACAGTAGCCTTATTGGTCAATACTATGCTTCTGAATAATTTTATTTGATTAGCAATGTAATAAGAAGGTTGAAGTCATTTAGTTTGAGCAAAATAGATGGAGTATCCATCGTTCCAAGTAAACTGAATCATTGAGTCTAGGTCTCCACAGCAGCTACCTTTCCATCCTGGTCCTTAACTCTTTAACTTCCAAGAAAAATTTTCATTCATATTCACTCAGCAGTGATACAGGCTACTCTTCATTTCAGTTTTAAACATCAGAATTTTTGGATAGATAGGCAAAAGAGGCAGGCAATTCAGAATCTAGGGAATTGGGAGGAAAAACAAAACAAAAGTTTGATTCTGAAAAAGGGACAGCTGAAAGGGAGACAGCAGTGCAAAGGGGAGAATATGCATGTCTCTTTTTTAATTGTATTATGCAATTTTATTTTATTTTTTTAATTTTATTTTATTATGTTAGTCACCATACAATACATTAGTTTTTGATATAGTGATCCACGATTCATTGTTTTCGTATAACACCTAGTGCTCCATGCAGTATGTGCCCTCCTAAATACCCATCACCAGGCTAACCCATTCCAACACACCCCTCCTCTCTAAAACCCTCAGTTTGTTTCTCAGAGTCCATAGTCTCTCATGGTTGGTCTCTCCCTCCAATTTCCCTCCCTTCATTTTTCCCTTCCTTCACCTAATGTCCTCCATGCTATTCCTTATGTTCCAGAAATAAGTGAAACCATATGATAATTGACTTACTCTGCTTGATTTATTTCACTTAGCATAATCTCCTCCAGTCCCACCCATGTGGATGTAAAAGTTGGGTATTCATCCTTTCTGATGGCTGAGTAATATTCCATTGTATATGTGGACCACATCTTCTTTATCCATTCTTCTGTTGAAGGGCATCTCAGCTTTTTCCACAGTTTGGCTATTACAGACATTGCTGCTATGAACATTGGGGTGCATATGGCCCTTCTTTTCACTACATCTGTGTCTTTGGGGTAAATACCCAGGAGTGCAATTGCTGGGTCATAGTGTCGCTCTATTTTTAATTTCTTGAGGCACCCCCACACTGTTTTCCAATGTGGCTGTACCAACTTGCATTCCCACCAACGGGGTAAGAGGGTTCCTCTTTCTCCATAACCTCTCCAACATTTGTTGTTTCTTGCCTTGTCAATTTTTGCCATTCTAACTGGTTTAAGGTGGTATTTCAATGTGGTTTTGATTTGAATTTCCCTGATGGTTAATGAGGATGAACATTTTTTCATGTGTCTGTTACCATTTGTATGTCTTCTTTGGAGAAGTGTCAGTTCATGTCTTCTATTTTTTGACTTGATTATTTGGTTTTTGGGTGTTGAGTTTGAGAAGTTCTTTATAGATCTTGGATACCAGCCCTTTATCTGTAGTGTCATTTGCAAATATCTTCTCCCATTCTGTGGGTTGTCTCTTCATTTTGCTGACTATTTCCTTTGCTGCACAGAAGCTTTTTATCTTGATGAAGTCCCAAAAGTTCATTTTTGCTTTTGTTTCACTAGCCTTTGGAGATGTATCTTGAAAGAATTTGCTGTGGCCAATGTCAAAGAGGTTACTGCTTATGTTCTTCTCTAGGATTTTGATGGATTCCTGTCTCACATTGAGGTCTTTCATCCATTTTGAATTTATCTTTGTGTATGGTGTTAGAGAATGGTCAAGTTTCATTCTTCTGCATGTGGTTGTCCAATTTTCCCAGCACCATTTATTGAAGAGACTGTCTTTTTTCCATTGCATATTTTTTCCTGCTTTGTCGAAGATTATTTGACCATAGAGTTGAGGGTCCATATCTGGGCTCTATATTCTGTTCCATTAGTCTATATGTCTGTTTTTGTGCCGGTACCATGCTGTCTTGGTGATCACTGCTTTGTAATATAGCTTGAAATTGGGCAATGTGATGCCCCCAGCTTTGTTTTTTCTTTTTCAACATTTCCTTGGCGATTCGGGGTCTTCTGATTACATATAAATTTTAGGATTGTTTGTTCCAGCACTTTGAAAAATGTCATTGGAATTTTGATCGGGATGGCATTGAAGGTATAGATTGCTCTGGGTAGAATAGACACTTTAACAATGTTTATTCTTCCGATCCATGAGCATGGAATGTTTTTCCGTCTTTTTTTGTCGTCTTCAATTTCTTTTATGAGTGGTTCTGTAGTTCCTAGAGTATAGATCCTTTACCTCTTTGGTTAGGTTTATTCTGAGGTATCTTATGGTTTTTGGTGCTATTTTAAATGGAATCATTTCTCTAATTTCTCTTTCTACAGTTTCATTGTTAGTGTATAAGAAAGCAACTGATTTCTGTGCATTGGTTTTGTATCCTGCCACATTACTGAATTGCTGTATGAGTTCTAGTAATTTGGGGGTGGAGTCTTTTGGGTTTTCCACATAAAGTATCATGTCGTCTATAAAAAGAGAGAGTTTGACTTCTTCTTTGCCAATTTGAAGAAGTTTTATTTCTTTTTGTTGTCTGATTGCTATTGCTAGGACTTGAGTACTATGTTGAACAATAGTGGTGAGAGTGGGCATCCTTGACGTGTTCCTGATCTTAAGGGAAATGCTCTCAGCTTTTCCCCACTGAGGATGATATTCGCTGTGGGTTTTTCATAGATGGATTTTATGAACTTGAGGAATGTTACCTCTATCCCTATACTCTGAGGAGTTTTAATCAGGAAAGGATGCTGTATTTTGTCAAATGCTTTTTCTGCATCAATTGAGAGGACCATATGGTTCTTCTCTCTCCTTGTTTTAATGTGTTCTATCACATTGATTGATTTGCGAATGTTGAACCACCCTTGCATCCCGAGGATAAATCCCACTTGGTCGTGGTGGATGATCCTTTTAATGTATTGTTGGATCCTATTAGCAAAATTTTGTTGAGGATTTTGGAATCCATATTCATCAGGGATATTGGTCTGAAATTCTCCTTTTTGATGAAGTCTTTGCCTGGTTTGGGAATTAAGGTAATGCTGGCTTCATAGAATGAGTCTGGAAGCTTTCCTTCTGTTTCTAATTTTTGAAACAGCTTCAGGAGAATAGGTATTATTTCTTCTTTGAATGTTTTGTAGAATTCCCCAGGGAATGAATCAGGCCCTGGACTCTTGTTTTCTGGGAGGTTTTTGATCACTGCTTCAATCTTGTTACTGCTTATTGGCCTATTCAGGTTGTCAATTTCTTCCTGTTTCAGTGTTGGCAGCTTATAGGTTTCCAGGAAGGCCTCCATTTCATCCAGATTGCTCAGTTTATTGGCATATAGTTGTTGATAATAATTTCTAATAATTGTTTCTATTTCCTTGGTGTTAGTCGTGATCTCTCCCCTTTCATTCATAATTTTATTAATTTGGGTCCTTTCTCTTTTCTTTTGGATAAGTCTGGCCAGTGGTTTATCAATCTTATTAATTTTTTCAAAGAACTAGCTTCTAGTTTCATTGATCTGATCTGTGTTTCTGGTTTCTTAATTGATCTCTGCTCTAATCTTAATTATTTCTCTTCTAATATGTGGCTTAGGCATCGTTTGTTGCTTTTTCTCTAGTTCTTTAAGGTGTAGAGTTATTTCGTGAATTCAGGATTTTTCTATTTTTTTGAGTGAGGCTTGGATAGCTATGTCTTTCCCCCTTAGGACCGCCTTTGCAGTATCCCATAGGTTTTGGACTGATGTGTTTTCGTTCTCATTGGTTTCCATGAATTGCTTAAGTTCTTCTTTGATTTCTTGGTTGACCCAAACATTCTTGAGCAGAGTGGTCTTTAGCTTCCAAGTGTTTGAATTTCTTCCAAATTATTTCTTGTGATTGAGTTCCAGTTTTAAAGCATTATGGTCTGAGAATCTCAATCTTTTGGTATCAGTTGAAACCTGATTTGTGACCCAGTATGTAGTTTATTCTGGAGAAAGTTCCATGACCGCTCAAGCAGAAGTATGAGTGTTCTGTTGTTTTAGGGTGGAATATTCTGTATATATCTATGAGGTACATCTGGTCCAGTGTGTCATTCAAAGCTCTTGTTTCTTTGTTGATTATCTGCTTAGATGATTTGTCCATTGCTGAGAGTGGAGTATTGAGGTCTCCTACAATTAACGTATTGTTATCAACATGACTCTTTATTTTGGTTAACAGTTGGCTTATGTAGATGGCTGCTCCCATGTTGGGGGCATATATATTTACAACTGTTAGATCTTCTTGTTGGATAGACCCTTTAAGAATGATATAGTGTCCTTCTGTGTCTCTAACTGCAGTGTTTAGTTTAAAATTTAATTTGTCTGATATAAGAATTGCTACTCCAGCTTTCTTTTGAGGTCCGCTGGCATGGAAGATGGATCTCCATCCCTTCACTTTCAGTCTGCATGTAGGTTTAGGTTCAAAATGAGTCTCTTGTAGACAGCATATGGATGGGTCCTGTCTTTTGCTCCAATCTGCAACCCTGTGCCGTTTTATGGGAGGATTTAGGCCTTTCACGTTGAGAGTGATTATTGAAAGATATGAATTTATTGTCATCATGTTGCCTCTGAAGACCTTGTTTTTATAGATTGTCTCTGTAAATTTCTTTTCTCTATCACTCTTGGGGTCTTTCTCCTTTTATAGAACCTCCCTTAATATTTCTTCCAGGGCCTGCTTAGTGGTCACATATTCTTTCAGTTTCTGCCGGTCTTGGAAACTCTGCATCTCTCCATCCATTCTAAATGACAGCGTTGCCAGATAAAGTATTCTTGGCAGCATGTTCTTCTCGTTTAGTACCCTGAATATGTCTTGCCAGGCCTTTCTGGCTTGCCAGGTCTCTGTGGATAGGTCTGACGTTATTCTGATGTTCCTCCCTCTGTATGTAAGGAATCTCTTCCCCCTAACTACCCTTAAGATGGTTTCCTTGGTTCTAAGATTTGCGAGTTTTACTGTTACATGCTGGGGTGTTGGCCTGTTTTCCTTGATTTTGGGAGGGGTCCCCTCTGCCTCTAGGACACGAATGTTTGTTTCATTCCCCAGATTAGGGAAGTTTTCAGCTATGATTTGCTTAAATATATCTTCTAGTACTCTCTCTCTCTCTCCACCCCCTCAGGTATTCCAATAATTCTGACATTGGAGCATTTCATGGTGTCACTTACTTCTCTGATTCTATTTTCATGGATTCTGAGTTGTTTTTCCCTGGCCTCCTCTTTTCCCTTTTTGTCTATTAATTGATCTTCAAGGTCACTAATTCATTCTCCTGCTTCGCTTACCCTAGCTGTTAGATTATCTAGATTAGATTGGATCTCATTGATAGCATTTTTAAGTTCTACCAATTCAACTTTCATTTCTACCCTTCGAGACTCTATGTTGTCATTAATTGATTTCTCCATTCTATCTATTGTCTTCACAATTGCTACCCTGAATTCCATCTCCGACATCTTGGTTATATCTGAATCCATTTGTAAATCTGTGGCAGAAGTCGTAGTCTCTGAGTCTTTCCTATTTTGGGGGTTCCTCCTCCTAGTCATTCTGTTGAGGGGTGTTTGAGGGAATGTATAGAGTCCAAATTATTGACCACAACCCAAGCAAGATGCACCTGTTTTCTAGGGACTTTAGGGTTGCTGGCCTCTTGTTTTCCCAGCCTGTCTTCTGCGGGAGGGGCCTGCCGTGCTGTTACTCAGGCAACGCTGTTTGGGCAGAGTTGTCCTGCCCCCTGTTGTGGGGGATGGGCTCTGTGAAAACCGGTTTTTGGGGCTTTTGTTCTCTGGCGGCTTTCCCTAGTGGCTTTCCGTATCTCTTCCGAGAGTCAGAGCAGACGAGACTCTTTCCAACCCTCTGCCTCAGAGCAGAGAGATCACAGTCTGTTCTTCAGTGAGCTCTCCAGGCCATGCTATCTCCGTTTCTGTCTGTGTTGCTATAAACTGCACTGTCCTGGGTTGTGCACCCCTCTGCTGCACTTCCAGTCTTCGTCTCCAGGTTGAGGCAAGTCTCTGCCCTTTGTGCTTCTAAAACCACCAGCCACTCCCACTTCACACGTGCTACCCCGCTGCTCTGGGTTTCCGTCTGGGGGGCTGCCCTAAAGTCCTTTCCCCGTCACTACCGGTCTGTGAGTCTGTGCCCTGTCCCCCTCTCAGGAGGCTATTGCTCACTGGTGGTATAGGATCCCTACTGCTGGGCTCCCTCCACGTTCCCTATTCTCTGATATCTGCCCACGGAATCACGGCTCCCTGCTTCGTACCTCGAAACCCACCACCTGCGATATTTTGTAGAGCTCCAGATCTATCTTCTTACATCTCAGGCTGATTTTGTGGGTGTTCAGAGTGGTCTAGTAGATATTCAGCTCAATTCCTGGGACTGGTTGGAATAGGGTTCCCTACTCCTCCACCATCTTTTCCATGTTATCAAGAATATGCATGTCTGACAAGGAAGGATTAACTCTGTTAATGATGAGTATACTGATAGACTCTAAAGAGAGTTTGAAATTTGGGAAAGTTTAAAAGACTTGGACAAAAGGAGGAGTTCTTTTATTCTTTCTGAAAGAACCAGGATTGATAGGAACTAACCTGGAAAACCAAAGGGTAAGTTTCATAAATTCTGTATATGTAACTTAAGAGGGTAGAAAATGAAATTCTATCTCATTCTGTGAGTTTGGTGAGTTTTGTGCATGGATCTTTGTCATGCTGGATAAATTGTTGTACAATCCTAATTGAAATACTTCCCATACTGGGGCAGTTGGGTGGCTCAGTGGTTAAGTGTCTGCCTTCAACTCAGATCCTGATCTCAGGGTCCTGGGATCGAGCCCTGCCCATATTGGGGCTTCCTCCTCGGTGGGTGGTCTGCTTCTCCCTCTCCCTCTTCCCTTCCCCGTGCCAGTGCTCTCTCTCTCTCTCTCTCTCATGTACTCTCTCTCTCTCTCAAATAAATGAATAAAATCTTTTAAAAAATACTTCCCATACTTATGTTGTTTTAAGTTTAAAGTTCTTTGTGACCAAGTAGGATGCTAATTTTTCTCTGATGATTCAAACTGAGCATTTTCTACAAAATGTGGAGGAATCCACAGTGAAGAGTTGTAAGATCCCAAATAGATCTGATGAGAAACTTATTTTAGCCAACTGTCACTGGAAGTATGGCTTGAATCCCACTAATCTTTGTGATGAATGATTCAAGACACCAGAGCATGCCTTCCTATGTTGTGTTTTTCACAGAGGAAGTTTGAGTGCTCACACTACTCTTGATTTTACTCTTCCCTCTATTCTGACATTGAAGTCTTTCTCAGTCTTTCTCAGTGGGTTCTCTGATTGGCATACCCATAGTGGGCAGTTAGTCCTGTTGCTGGGCTGCTATCTATAGCCAATGCTGTGTTGATGGTATCATTGGCTGCATTTTCAAGGAGATGACATGATAATTTTAATGGTTCCTTTTGATTTCTTTAGGGGTTTTTGGCTTGTTTTTAAAAATTCAGTTTCTGGAGGGAGACCCTATTTATTTCAGTAGTTGGCTTAGGTAAAGCTATAAAATTTATGTTATGAGGCAAAATACTGAAAGCACTGTGAACTATTGGAAGAGCAAAATTCATAATGTATTGCTATTTGTTCATTTAGTGTGTAGAGAGCAGAGATGGGATCCCCAGACTATATTTTCTCAGGTTCTACATGAAAACGTTAATCTTTAATAGCCCAGGGTAAAGGACAGGTAATCAGCAATTCCTTGAATAGTAACTTACATTTGATATATATTCCTGTCCTCTTCACAAGCTTTATGCAGTCCCGTAATTTTATATCTCATTATGCTCACTGGCATCTAATATAAAATGCCAATGTATAAATCAACTATGAAATTAGCCTAAATTGTGTAATAAATTGCATTACACTTCAGAGTGTTGGAAAATCTTCATTAAACTTTTGTAACTTACTTTAAGAATAAGATGGAAACTTTTCTCATTTTCATGTATGCATATGTCTACATATGCACACACATACATAGCACACTTGGTTAATCATTTGAGGACTTTATTGCTGGGTTTTTAATGAAAAGACAATTTAAAAGATTATCCAGAGTTTTGCTTCTGCCTGGGGTATAGAAAGTTGGAAACAGTAGGTCACTCTCAAAGAAGTATACAGGAAAAAAAAAAAAAGTATACGAACAAGCTAAATAAACTAAAATATCATAACTTTTTTTTGGTCACAGGACAAATTACCTGATATCTAATGAAAAACATGTCCCTCTAGAGATATAGGACCCAAGAATAGTCTTAACTGTGCATAGTATGGGAGGATGAGATGCTGGACACCTTATAGGTTTATAAGAATCCACTTAAACTTTGAAACAAATTGCTAAAAGTTGAATGTGGACAACAGTGAGCAGATAACTCCATTCTCATGCTGAGGACAAAAGGGGTATCTACACCTACTCTCAGCGTCTTATCCATGTATCTCCAACAGGCACTCACACGAATGGTTGGAGGTAGGATCAGAGACTAAGGAAAGCCTGCCTCCATGGTGGAGTCCTGAAGAAGAGCAGCCAGCACTGGATGAAAAACTTTAGGGACTCCCACTCCCTCATGAAATGAAAGTCTTAGTCTTTGAGAGAAGAGCAGCCAATCATGCAGCCCCCAGGACAAAAGTGAAGATACATTTTCGATACCAAATTAAAATGTGTTATCCCTGAGAGAGAAAAAAAAGGTAATTGGACGTTATCAAAATTAAAAAAAAAAAATGCTGTGAAAAATAACTGTTAAAAGCATGAAGTGACAAAAGAGTATGAACAATATTTACAAATCATCTGTTAAGGGATTCATAACCACAATATGTAAAGAACTCATAAAACTCAAGAAGATAACATAATTTTTAGAACATGGGCAAAAGGTTTGAATGCAATTCAGAGAAGATGCATGCATGGCAAGTATGCATATGAAAAGATTCTCAACAGTATCATTAGAAAAATTAAAATTAAAACAGTGAGATGTTATTATGCACTTATTTGTATGGCATAAATAAAAAAATCTGACTGGCAACAGCTTCACCCCAATGACAATTAGTAACATAGTGCCCCTGATTTCTAAACATTGGTCCACTAAAAAGGAACCAAAGTACCATGAAGAAGTGCCAGGGATGGGTAGGAAATGTACTAGAGGAGACTGGAATTTTTTTTCAACCATAAAATAAGGAAGTGCATAAGAATAATGGGAATATATTGAAAAGTACATTGGAGCTAACTTTGATGGGTTTCCAAAGGTCAAAACTGGAAAAATTTGAGACTCAAATAGTAATAATAAGGATCATGATCCATTGAATAAAATGGGTATCCTTATGTTCATACTGATATAAGCAAACCAGTATCTGAATGTTTGATTAGGAATGGGATTCGTACAGTCTCAAAATATCTTGTGACAAAATACTACAAACAGGACAATGTTGGCTTTTTAGTGGAGAAGGTTAGCAAACACTATTTTAAATGAATGATCAAAGTGAACATTATCAATGTTGGGACAAATTTAAATCCTGAGACTGGATAGGATGGAAAGTAAAGGACACAGCATCAGTTATATATAATTGTTAATTTCCTTTTTTCACTTTTCATATTGGATTATGTAAAAACCGATCTTCATGGGTGAGGAACACACGTAAGTATTTGGGGAAGAGTAACATCATGTCAACTGAAATAGTATAAACATTTTGGGGTGTTAACAATTTCTGTTTGAGATTGTTTTAAAATAGGAAAGAAATACTTTTGTTAGTCTTAATTGCAATTTACATTCTATGTCTTGTTATTCTTGCCATCATAAAGAGATGGGTGCATCCTGTGAGGCCAATTGAATTAGTAATTTTGTTTAAGGATTTTTCAGTGACCATTTAATGAGGAAAAATAGATTTTATATACTAATAAATTAGTAAGTTCCCAGAAATTGTGACACACTACATTTAGATTACATTCTAGAATAATGAAAATATTTTATGACAACAGTGGAACTATGGAGTGTATGGAATTTGAATCTATATTTTCCATAATAAGATTTATATAAATGATAAATTTACTTTTAGAGGAAGAAACATTGTGTATGTACTTTTAGAGGAAGAAACATCTGTATCTTCACTAAATACCAATGGCCTGTCCATTTCCAACTGTTATTCACATTTAATCACTGAGGACTTGTGTTGAAGGCAAACAGGACAGAAAGTTGGTCTAATTCATTTATGATCATAATAGTACTCTTCTTGAGTTATTACAAAATAGTCACTTAGAGACTGAAATTATTTGATTTCCCTAGATGACATCTCCTATTTCCCTCTGATCTTTTCAAAGGTTTCAGAAACTTAGGTGTTACACAGTCAAGTCAGCCTCCGGGATGTCATACTTGTATAGCTTAGCCATTAAGATAAAGGTTTATTGTACTACTCACTGACTCTATGGAAGAAATGCTATACTTTGGTAATTTACTGACTTTTTGAATCTGAATGTACAATTTAAAATGTGGATGTATAATTTATTAAATGGTGTCAAGTGTTCAATGTCTAGAAAACGAACATTTTGGGCCCTGGTTGCCCAGGCATCAAATTTCCTTTTCATGGTTGTTAGAAGCTATTTCTTCCAGAAGTAAGTATGTGTGTGTGTGTGCAGGGGAAAGAGAGAGATGAAGAAAGAGAGAGAAGTAGAGAGGAAGTAGAGTGATGATTATTTCCATTTATGATGTGCCTTTGGGGTTGGTAAGTGTTCTTTTCAAATAAACTAAGATTCCTGGATTCATAATATAAGCATGTAATTTAAGATTGAATTATCAGTATCCCAGACAAATTTGTGACTAAGGAACCCTTTCAGGTGATGTTCCAGTGAAAATACTCAGGTTGAGAGATCTGATTTGTCCTTGTGATTCCCTAGGTACTCAACAAGCATATCCCACAGGTGGTAGCTGAGTCACTGTGCCCATTGTGAATAACTTTACTTTAGAACGCCTCTCATTGGTGGCATTGAGAGCCATGGAGTATTTTTCCCAGTGGGCCCAGCAGTTTCTGCATTTTGTGAAAAAAACTATACTCGAAACTGAAATAACACTAGAAAGGTTTGAAGACTTACTTTGATTTTTTGAGTAGATCTGATAGACATTCTAATATCTTACCTTAAGTGTATGTGGAGGTCAATTGATATTTCAGTATCGTATTTATCAAAATAAGTCACAGCTTCCTTCTAATGAAGAAGAAAAACATCTATTTTTCTTATGATGAAAGAGGAAGGTCTCATGATCTAAAGTCCATGATCTCTGTTGATTCTATGATTTGGAACACTACTGAAATACAGAGTATTAAAGGGTCTCTTCCCTGAATGCTGGATCTCCAGAAACTGCTGAAAATTTCAGAGTCCACAAAAATATCAAATGATAGAACAGAGTTTGAGTTCTTGGAATGTCTGCAGTAGCATCCTGAACAGTGATTTACACACTTAGGACACGTTCAGTTTTTCAAAGACTTCTTGTGCCAAGGCAAGTCAGGAGTTAATTTTGGAGTGAAGTCGACTGATGCTGAAGTGTCTGATTCTAGAGGCCAGGCACCGTCTTAGACTTAATATAACTATGTTTGGTGTAGAACACTGAATATCAGGGGGCCTGGGATGCTTTGCATGGCACAAAGTATTGAAGTGTGACCCAGACTTCTTGACTTGAGTATCGTGATCACAACTTTGACCATATCTGCATATCCCCATACTCATGTTTGCTCTATAATTTTTTAAGCAAATCTTCTATATTTTAAAAGATGTATTTAAAAGGGAGACTTTATATCAGTCTGGCACCATGTCTGTCTCTTGCCAGAAAACAGAAAATGACCATAACATAAACTGGTAAGAAGTGATCTCACGTTTCACAGTGCAAAGCACATTGTTTGCTATCAAGTAGATATGGATTACATCTTGGCATGTTCAATGTATGATTGAAATACTTGATTGGTGATCCTGGGTTATGTTTTACCATATCGTACCTGTTTCCTAACTTGTAAAATGGGTATAAGTTCACCTTTTTGTGTTCTAAAGAAAAATATAATGAAATTAAAGGACAAGAGAAACATTAATACTGGAACAAAGTAAGCAATCAGTAAATTGAAACTCTTATCATAATCATCTATTTTTTAAAAGCTTGTTTTCTTCAATTTTCTCCTCTCCATCTGCTGACAGCCAACTCAGTCCTCAAGATCTAAATTTAAAAATTCTCCCACCGAGATTTCTTCTATTTTCCCTGCTGCAAATAAAAATGTATTCTAACATTTTGAAAGGAAATGAAAAGCATAAACATATAAGGGAAAAGACAAAATGTAAAGTATTTTTGTCTTTTATTGTATGTGATTTCCTTCAGTTTTAAAAAGAAAGGATAATTAATATAAATACTGGATTAGGTTGTTGTTTTTTTCTTTTCCAGAGAAGAGCTGTTTTTATGAAACTGGTTTGTTTTATAATTAACAGAGGGAGATTATACATTGTCATTATTTATTTTCAAGTTGTTACAACAATAACACACAAATTACCAAAGAGAATTTTTTAAAAGAGAGACTATAGAGTTTAAGGAGTTTTTAACTAGAGACCTTAATAGTGATCATAAAAAGCCTCCATAAAGAACAAAATTGTGTTTATGCATATTTAGTTTTTGCTTGAAATGGAGTGCAGAGCACACTAGAATTTGCTAAAGTTAGTGCTTCTTCCTTTAATGACTTGACGCATACTCTGTGTCTGTACAATTGGATCCATTCCTATCAGGACAGCAGAAGGCTGTTAAAAGTGAAGAGATCAGAGTATAGCACAAACTAGAATAATGGTAAATGGCTAATAAATGTCTTTATGCAGATCAAAATTCTTTCTGGTATCATTACTGTATTTTAAGTAACTTTATATAATTAGTAAGCAGCTAATGAAGTTGGTTTAAAAATGAATCCTGATGTTTCTTATTTTAAAAATTAAAGAATAATGCTTGCAGTTTTTTTTAAATACATCCAAACCTTGACAAATTTAAGAGAAAATAGCTGAACCCTTTTCTTCCAAGCAAGTTAAACAAAAAAATACTTCATACGAAATTGATTCTTCTCCACAACTGAATTAAAGAGCAATAATTACACAGATATAAAGAGATGCACATAATGCCCTTTCTTAGCTGGTAAGATTTTCTTCTTTGACTTTGGTTTATTTTAAAGATAAACAAAAAATATAATTTTCTACCCATGATTACTGATGGCAATGCTGTGAACTTGGAAGTTGTACCTTTTAACTTTTGCATTATTTTTCTATTGTTGCTATGACAAACTAGCAAAAATTAGTGGCTTAAAATGGCACACATTTATTTTCTTATAGTCCTGTAGGTTGGAAATCCAACATCAGTTTCACTGGGTTAAAATCAAAGCGTTGGTAGACTTTTGGAGACTCTAGTGGAGAATTCATTTTCTTGTCTTTTCCACCTTCTAGAGGCCCCTGCATTCTTTGGTTTGTGGTCCCCTTCCTCCATCTTCAAAGCCAGCAATGTCTGCTCTCTCTGATTCATCCAGGAAAGGTTCTCTGAATTTTAGAACTTATATAGGGCCTACCTGGATAACCTAGAATAATCTCTTAAATTTTGTACCCATAATCACATAGGCAAATGTGAATATGTATGGTAAAATATTCACAAATTTCAGGAATTAGGATATGGACATATGTGGGGCAATTCTTCTGTCTTCCACATGCTTTGAACTAAGAAGGACAACTTACTTCAAGGATTCCCTGTTGCTATTGATTGCCACAGGTCTGGGCAAAGCAATGAAAGAGCAACTTTACAGTCTACCTTTATTATAAATGAATCATTTAGAATGAATTATATATTTAGAAAAAGAGGACTTAGGAAATATAAATAATGAATTCCAAAACACCCAATCTTTGGGGTCATTATTTCTATGAATAGAGAAAGGTATGTGCTAAGATTTGAGCCCAGGCAGCTTGGTTATAGAGCCTCAACTCTTAACCACAATGATATGCAATTTTTTTGTGCAGTGGAGTAAACAACCTACACCTCAGTAAGTTGATATGAAGTTAAATAATGTATATAAAAAACCCAAGACAGTGCTTGAATCAAGATCACTATTTGAGACTGTTAGTTTCCCTATTCTACATATGGCCATTTAATACTTGTCAAGTAGAATGACAGCAAGATGCTAAAAAAAGAAGGCAAGAAAACAAGAGGGAGAAACAAAGGCAGGAAAACATGGAGGTTTCTTTGCTCATTTGGCAAAGAGCCGTAGAGTCTAATAGTTAAGAGCAGAGACCTTTGGAATGAGGCTGCTGAGTTCAGATCTGAGCACTGTGTGCATCTATACATAAATATCAGTTTGAATCCTGCATCCAACCATCGTCAAAATGTTTGGGTATATGTCTTCCCTGAGTGTTCAGTTCCTTCAGTAAGTGACCATAGGTCTCTTTGAGGAAGGATCGGGGAAATTATAATAATAAACATCAACCATGGTTTTGCTAGCAGCTTTGTCCCAAGGAACTGGCCTCTCCTTCAGTCAATAGGTCCACATCTGAAAACAGACTCTGGCGTGAAAACTGAAGATTTTTTTTTATTGGGGTGACTGCCTTCAGCCTCCTGACTACCCATTTTTGTTTTGATGATGCATGTATATTTATATCGTTGTTGGTTTCCCATATATTGGAGATATCAGATTCCGTTACTCATCTTTAGGTAGTCCCTCCATTCCTTCTGACCTTGCCCCTCCTTGTAAAACTACTTGGTTTCTGAGAACTACAAGGCACCATCTGGTCTCTGTTGGTTCAACATCCTGTCATTCCCACTGCGTGGGTCTGTATTAAACTCTCCAAGTCTGAACCTTTGCCTGCAGAAGAAAGTCCTGAAACTGCATGAGTGGTGTATGTGAACTCTGCCTACTCTGTGTCTTTGTTGAAAATCTTAAATTATTAGAAATAAAAAAGTTATTAAAGATGAAAAAACTGCTAATCACTATTTAAAAATTGATAGTTTTATTTATAGTGATCAAAATACCTTTAATGTACAAGTATTTTTTAATATACACATCTTATAATTTCCTTGCATATAATACAATCTAGTAGAGTTGTTATTTGCAATATAATTATAAGAATATTAATTACAGTCATTGTGATCCAATATTGAGACACAAGTTTAAAATTGTATAATGAATGTCTTCCTTAAATCTTGTCAATGATTGTATCATTAAGGATTTGCCAAACTATCTAAGTATCTTGGTAAATTGGATTAAAATAAATGCCAAAATCACTTTACTTCTTCGATTCTGAGTAACAAGGCCTTCCGGGTCACTTTCGTGAGCTGCCATGCAAGAAGGCAGTGACAGTACCAGAGGTGACCAGAATGAAAACTTCCCAGTGAGAATGCCACATTAATATCGAACCAGAAGCAGCAGCTTAGCAACTAGGCCAAGAAAGAGAAAGGGCAGTAAGTGCTTCTGACAGTATTGTCTGGATATTTGAAATTGTAAAGAAAAGAGCAGAGAAAACAAATTGCCAATCAAGTAACTCATACAGGGAGGACAATTACCTTCAGTAATTTTTCTGAGTTTATTTCTGTATCAGCTGTAGGGTGCTTGTACAGAAAGAAATAAAGCTGATGGTGGGTAATGTAGAAAACAAAGTCAAACTACAGTTTATCTGGAGGAGAAAATTTTTATTGGCATGCTCATTCTTGTAGGAAAACTGTGGCTACCAGGTGTTACCTGTTATCAAGAAATATGAGAGGCTTAGGAGAAAATGTGAGACACTCTGTGACTCAGCAGAGCCTAAGAATGTAATACAAACTGGCAGAAGTGGCAAGAAATTTCCCCGAAATATATATAATCATCTTTGGTGTTGCATTCTTATTCATCACACTTTTTCTTGTCTAATGGAATGCCTGTATTTCATGGGAGCTCCTTTTTTCCTGCTTTGATGATGACTGGCTTCTAACACTCTTAAGTCTATCTGTAAGAATACCTCACATTCTTTATCCACAAGGACTGATTGAGGGATGGGCTCATGACCTAAGCCAGGTGCATTGAGTCATTTTTGGAAACTGTGATTTAACTAATTTCTTGTAAAAAGTAAAATATGAGGGCCTATCGTGGCAGTTGTATTTGTCACCAAAGGGGAAGAACACACCTCAAAATGAAGATAATGTAGAGGGGGAAAACGATCTGACAGATGGGGTAAGAAACAGATTCCTAATCACAATGTTTGAATGCCTGGATCCAGTCATGTCTGAAGTCAGTTCATCTGTGTGGAAGTCCCAGTTAGTAAGCCAGTTTATCCCCTTTTGAAACTTACCTGTTTAATCTGAGTCCTGACTGTCCTCAAGTCATGAACTTAATCTGCTATGTAATTAAAATTGTAGCTTTCACTTCTTGTATGGTTGCTAATTCTAAAGTTTTAGGCTTTTGGTCACTTTGCTTCCCCAGCATCTCAGACACTGATCCTCCCTCAAGTCACTCTTAACAGGCATTTGGGAAATCTCTTAAGGTTAGCTGATGGAAGAGGATCAAGCCTAAACTTTGGTTATAAATGCTTTGGCTGAGTAAGTGAGTATAAACTGAAAATGGAAGATAGCTGCATTAAAGTACCCTTAGTGGCACACTTTGTAGAGAGTAGAAAGAAAGATGCAAAATCCTCAAGATAGGCAGAGCTCTGGGGCTGTGCCTGGACATCCACTTTGTATAGAGAGTATCTCAAAGTAAGAAAACATATGGACTAGTGGCAGTGGCAAATGACTGCCTCGGTTAGTTAAGGAGGAAAGTTTAGAGATCAAGAATGAGGATATCTGGGGTAAAGGCATATTCATGGACATAATTAAGCAAGCATGAAGTGTAAAGATCTTTGTATCTTATGATAATGCCCACTGGAGTGCACTCACCAGAGCAGAGGCATTAGAACTAAGTTAAATAACTCAGCAGGTTTATGTCATCAGTGCTTGTCATGGGCCATCACACTTCTAGTATCCTAGGCATATGATCATAGTGGCTATTGTTGCAGAGATGGAGACCTTTTGTGGACCCAACACTATGGGATCTGACTTACCCAGGCCAATCTCAGTATTCCTGCCACTGAATGTATAACCTGCCAGCAAGAGAAACTGAAGCTGGTATCTAGTTATGGAACCCTTATTTAATGAAGTATCTCATTAGACTACTGTTCTGGCATACATATTTTCGGGAAATGTAGATTCAGTCATTATTCTCTCCTTAAATTTCCTGTTTCCCAGTCTTCAACTGTTAATATATTTGTCTGGATTACATAAGTGTGCTTTGACAAATTTCTTTTCTTGGTCCTCTGTCCTGGTGATCTAACATCTTCCCTTTTTCTTCACAAACCATGGTGTGCTGGAGCTGACGATTACTGGCTCGTTGGTACCAACTGATACATTTTCAGGAGTTTTTTTGAACCAGTTAGGGCCGTTATTAAAAATTAATATAAAAACATATATTAAGAAACTTAAATATTCAAACCTTATCACGTAATCATTTTACTACATTTCATTATCTGTGTTCTTGAAGTTATTTGTATTTGTTATATTTGGATGGTGGCAATATCATGTAATAGTGTGATACTGCTTATCTTTTTCTAATTCTCAGAGTAAGCATTCTAGTGAGCCATTTGACCCTGGAGGGAATTCATAGAAATCAGCAAATTATATAGATCGAAGCTCCCTCCTTCCCCTTAAAGAACTGGTTGATAAACATTTTCTAAAATGTGGCAGCAATGTGACTCTACACAAAGTTGTCATCCTTTAAGAGGGGAAGCATTTTACCTATATTAACATTAAGATAAATGAGAAGAATTTTTTTGTTATAGTTTTTATCTCTTTGGATTTGAAAAACAATATTGGGATAAGAAGACCTAGCGTGAAGATTTTGAAAACCCTTGTTAGGATGTTAGAATGAGCTATCTCTCATGGTTCATGAAAGTTCCTTAAAAGGTGGAGTTGATCTGTCCTTGATTTAATGAAGAATCTGGGGTTTGTAAAACTTTATTAAGGATTTAAGATTTCTGAGAAATAATTCTAGGTCACTAAATATCCGTTAACTTGGGCCTTTTGGGTTGTATAATATCTAGAGTATTGTTTCTGCAAAAATTTCTCTTGATACACAATGAGCAATACTTGAATTCTTAACTGATTAATGGGATCTCTTTGTATTTTTTTTAAGGACATTTTATTTATTTATTTTTTTAAAGATTTTATTTATTTGACAGAGAGATAGCGAGAGCAGGGACACAAGCAGGGGGAGTGGGAGAGGGAGAAGCAGGCCTCCCGCCGAGCAGGGAGCCTGATGTGGGACTCAATCCCGGGACCCTGGGATCATGACCTGAGCCGAAGGCAGAAGCTTAACGACTGAGCCACCCAGGCGCCCCATTAAGGACATTTTAGATAGAGGGCATATGCATGCCTAAATTGATATGCAATTAGGAAAATGCAAAATTTGATTTTGGGTGCTTTTGATTTTCTGTTCAAACTGTTAAGTACCTCAAAGTATGAAAATGTAGGAAAAGCAAAAATTTCAAAGGAAAAAAAAAAAAGATGCTAAGGTGTTTCCCCTTGGAATTCTTTGGAATTATTAATCCAAAGATCTTGGGGCTTGTTTGCCACATCTTTGGCTTTACTAGAGGTAACATACTCCTTTATGTCAGAAGTATAAACTGTTATTTTCAGAAAAGAAATACTTTTTGCTGAAGTTACAATGGTTTATTTTTGTTTCTCTTGCCTCAGGAGACCTATCTAGAAGGAAGTTGCTATGGCCAGTGTCAGAGAAGTTACTGCCTATGTTCTCTAGGATTTTTATGGTTTCAGGTCTCACATTTAGGTCCTTACTCCATTTTGAATTTATTTTTGTGTTTGGTGTGAGAAAGTGGTCTAGTTTCTTCGTGTGCTGTCTAGTTTTCCCATCACCATTTGTGGAAGAGACTGTCTTTTTCCCATTGGATATGCTTTCCTGCTTTGTCAAAGGTCAATTGACCATATAGTTGTGGGTCTGTTTCTGGGTTTTCAGTTCTGTTCTATTGATCTATGTGTCTATTTTTGTGCCAGTACCACACTATTTTGATCACTATAGCTTTATAATATAACTTGAAGTCTGGAATTATGATGCCTTCAACTCTGCTTTTCTTTTTCAAGGTTGCTTTGACTCTTCGGGGTCTTTTGTGGTTCCATATAAATATTAGGATTGTTTGTTCCAGTTCTGTGAAAAATGTTATTGTTACTTTGATAGAGATTGCATTGATATGTAGATTGATTTGGGTAGTAAAGACTTTTTTTTTTTAAAGATTTATTTATTTTTATTTTAGAGGGGACGTTGGGGGCAGAGGGAGAGGGAGAGAGAGTTCTAAGCAGACTCTGCACTGAGCGCAGAGCCTGACACAGGGCTTGATCTCACAACGCCGAGATCGTAACCTGAGCTGAAACCAAGAGTTAGACCCCAAACTGATTGCACCACCCAGTTGCCCCTGGGTAGTATAGACATTTTAACAGTATTTGTTCTTCCAGCACATAAGCATGGAATGTTTTTCCATTTCTTTGTGTCACCTTCAATTTCTTTCATAAGTGTTTTATAGTTTTCAGAGTACAGCTCTTTAACCTCTTTGGTTTGGCTTATTACTAGGTATCTTACTGGCTTTGGTGCATTTGCAAATGGGATTGATTCCTTTCTCTTTCTGCTGTTTCATTATTGGTATATAGAAATGCATTATTGGTATATAGAAGTTTCTGTACATTGATTTTTGTATTCTGTGACTTTACTGAATTTGTGTATCAGTTCTAGCAGTTTTTGTGGTGGAGTCTTTTGGGTTTTCTATATAGAGTATCATGTCATCTGCAAATAGTAAAAGTTTTACTTCTTCTTTGTTGATTTTTGATGCCTTCTATTTCTTTTTGTTGTCTGATAGCTGTGGCTAGGACTTCCAGTACTATGTTAGAAAGGAAACGATCAACAAAACTAAAAGGCAGCCTACGGAATGGGAGAAGATATTTGCAAATGACATATCTGATAAAGGGTTACTACCCAAAATCTATTAAGAACTTATCAATCTCAACACCCAAAAAGTGAATAATCCAATTAAAAAATGGGCAGAAGACATGAATAGACATTTTTCCAAGGAAGACCTTCAGATGGCCAACAGACACATGAAAAGAGGCTCAACATTACCCATCATCAGGGAAAAAAAAAAATCAAAACTACAATGAGAGATCACCTTGTACCTGTCAGAATGGCTGAACTCAACAGCACAAGAAACACCAGGTGTTGGTGAAGATGCAGAAAAAGGGGAACCTTCTTACACTGTTGGTGGGAATGCAAACTGGTGTAGCCATAGTGGAAAATAGTATGGAGGTTCCTCAAAAAGTTAAAAATAGGACTACCCTAAAAAAAAAAAAAAATAGAACTACCCTTTGGTCCAGCAGTTGCACTAGTAGGTATTTACCTAAAGAATACAAAAATACTAATTCAAAGGGATATATGCACCCCAATGTTTATAGCAGCATTATCTATGATAGCCAAATTATGGAAAAGCCTGTGTCCTGTCCATCAACCGATGACTGGATAAAGACAATGTGGTGTGTATACACACACACACACACACACACACACACACACACACATACAATGGAATATTATCCAGACATAAAAATCTTGCCATTTGCAATGACACGGATGGAGCTAGAGAGTATTATGCTAAGTGAAATAAGTCAGAGAAAGTCACATACCATATGATTTCACTCATATGTGGAATTTAAGAAACAAAACAAATGAGCAAAGAGAAAAAGAGAGGCAAACCAAGAAGCTGACTCTTAACTATAGAGAACAGACTAATGGTTATCAGTGGAGGGGGTTGGGAAAATGGGTTAAATAGGTGATAGGGATAAAGGAATGCACTTGTGATGAACAACCAGGTGTTGTATGGAGGTGTTGAATCACTATATTGTACACCTGAAATTAATATTACATGTTAACCAAAAAAAAAAACTGAGAATATGGGAAATACTAAAAAATGGGACATTTATTTTCTATTACCAGGGCTCATCTTTGCCAGGTCCAGTTTTCTAAAATGGACTAACAAGATACTAGGTAGTGAAATAAAAACAAAAATTAACCAACCAGATAAATAAAAAACAGAAACAGAATGGTTGGTATCCTGAGAAACAACTTGCAGAGGAATTCTACAAAATGAAGGGTTGGTGTTGAATCTTGCATTGTTAAATGGCTTTGCAAAGAAATTATACTGACACAATTTTGATGCATTTTTCCATTAGGAAACCAATTTCCACTTAAGTGGTAAAATCAAGCTCCAGCTTGATTGTTATAGTGAGAAAGATTACGCTGTCAAGTCAGATGGATCCATGGAAAGGCATATTTTTGTTTAGACAAATAGTAAAAATTATTTGAGTGCAAAAGAGCAGCACAACAATAAAAGTTTAATATAAAATAAGCTTTAAAGAAACATGTCTCTTCTTTCTTAAAATGGAATTTACAATGGCTGGTTCAATCTAGTCTAGAAAATACTATCTAACAAAATTAATTTCTCATATTGACTTAAAAAATTCAATTTTGATTGTATTGAATGCCTGAAAGACATTGATTTTTCTATATTGGTTTGTGCTCTTGTTGTTAATATTATTGTCTTACTCTCACAATATTGTAAGATTTTATCCTCACCACTTTTAATATGCTGTGATTCTTTTGTTCCTTGAAAATCTTTTATTGAAATTAGTTATGTCTAATGGGACAGATCTGTATCCTTAGATTGTTTCAAAAGGTTTGGTTTGCCTTTCTTGCTTGTGATATGATCACAAGCCTATGATAATTCCTGACTCTAGCTCTAGTGCTAGAGAAGAGAAATATCTGCTTTATTTAGAGCAGATTGAATGAGTGTTTTATCTTAGAGAGGTTTGAAAAGCTGTTGATACTTGTGAAGTATATATGCCATGGTTTTGGTGAATCATTGGATCCAGAGATTAGCATGTAGTAACTTATTAAAGTTAAATTTTCAGTGACAAAGTAGGTGACTTTGTTGTGTTGCTTGAATGTAGTATAGTAATTGATTTATTCTTTGAATTCCTAGTTGACATAATCTATTACTGTAAGTCTGAGATGTGTATTATACACAGGAGTTGTAAACTCAGAGCTTCTTAAAAACTAGGAATTCTAGTTAAAATTAAGAGTCTGGACAATGCACAGAGGCAGAAGAGCCTATTAACAAGCATGAGCCTTTGTAATGTGGTCACTGTTAAAAAGATGGAAAGAAATAAAAGAAACCAGTAAGATACTGAGTCCTTAGCCTGGGACAGGGGTCCAAGTACACATAGTTTAGATTCATCTTGAATCCCAGAGGCCCTGGCACACATAAGGAGCTGTGTTTACACTGTTAAATCAGCAGTATGATATTAGCTTTGGCAATAGTAGGGCAGTGAAGACAGGAAACTTGATTCGATAAATACACTTTGGTTGGTAAGCATGTAGCATTGGGGTTGGCTCAATGCACCATCTCTGTGGTCAAAGCTAATGGAATCACAGAAGATACCTGAACAGTTTACATCTCTAGTGATGTAACCATTCTCCTCCCCCTACCTTTTTTTATTCTCTGCATTTTAAAGTTCTCAGAAATAACACTGGCTAGGGGCTGGGAAGGATGGTAAGCAGCTGGAGATAAATAAAAAAATACTGTCTTGTTTTACTCTGGAAGGGGTTTTACCTACAACTCTCCAACCCAAAGAGCCCAGGAAACAGTTACTACATTTTTAGAAAGAATAAGAATAAAGATCAAAATAAGCTTTGTAGGTGTGAGTGGTTGTAGAAGAATTTTCAGAGGAATGCAATATATTGTCATGGCAAAAGTAGAGGATCAGGGATCAGGATGATTCAACTGTAGGCTCTGCCATTGACCAGTAGCATGACCTAAAGGACTTGATTTATTTATCAATACAATGAGGCATTTAGAATACTAAGGTCCTTTGCAGTCAGACATTGTATGATTCTACCATGGCTCTGGATAAAGGATTCAAACCTGAGCTGAGCCTTGAGTCCTTAGTAGTGAGCTTGCTTTAAAATATATTTTGCTACTTCCTTAAAAAATGAGAAATGGTGTATGCATACCTTGCTGTAGCCCCTGTACTTTATATCAACTTGCTCTTGATAGTTTTATACTTAAAGGACAACATATATCAAGGGGATGATCATCTCTGTAACTCCTGACATATTTTACATCATCACATGAATGCATTTTCAGCTACTTATGCCAATGCTACAGAGGTAGTCAAGGTCTTAAAGTGTCCTCGGTTGATATAAGTGAAATAGAGTTTTCTCTGCTTCTTAACACTTTGTTTTTTTAAATATATATGTTATAGTGGGAATTGTGAGTAGATGACTGCACCCAGTGAGAACAGAAATACATCTTCCTGCAGGTCACAGAAATCAGTACTTAAATTGTGACTGTATGGGTAAAATGAAAGTCTTCTGAAGATCACTGTGTTTTGCAATGGTAGAGGTAAACTAATACTGAATATTGTATTTGGGTGGCACTGGTTTATTATAATGTCGAGCAGAAAATTAAATAGCCTAGCTGAATATCCTGCACTACAGGATTTAGTGAAGCCTGAATGTTTTCCAAGCTTAAACCTGAATTAAGCATCGTTGATCCCAATAACTGGCCTATTATTCCTGAATTGATGCTGTTTCTCCCAAAGCTATCACTGTGCTTGGGAGTGTCCAGTTAGTCAAATATAGATGTTTCTGGTTCATCCAAAAAGAATAATTTATGATCTTGTCAAAGAAATATTTATTGTTCCTTGAGTAACAATGTAAAGTTCAATTTCTCCTCAATAAATCCAAAAAGTCAGAGATTAAAATGCAACTGCAAACGCAACAACTTGGACAAATCTCACAAACATTATGCTGAGCAAAAGAAACCAATCCTGTACTAACTAGCCTGTGGTGATAGATGTAAGAAACTCTTATTTGGAAGGGGTGGAGGGTGGGAGCAGGGGCCAGGTAGTATCTCAGAGGGGGGAGGATATGAGGAAAATTTTCAGGGTGATGATGATAATTTGTACTTTGTGTGGCAGTTACATGGGGATAATACAGCTGTCCAAATTCATTATCTTGAATATTTAAGATCTATGCATCATGTTGCATTAAAATTGTACTTCAATAAAAAATGATCTGAAAAAATTCAGAATATTTCTGTACAAAAGATTATTAAAACTCTGAATTAAAAAGAAAGAAAAGTATAGGGGCTGCAGTTTTCAGAAGAAAGTTTTTGAACCTCAGTCCCAGTGAAACAACTAAAATAGACAGTAATTACATAAATTGTTGATCATTTGAAGTTTCTAGAAGTTGTCTTAAAGGCAACTGCTGCCCTGTGTGTGTTTATGCATAGGGCATGGTGACATACTCAAGTGGTAATCTGTGACCAGAATAATCACAACATCCACAGGGAGGGCAGATTGTAGCAGAGACTTCTGTAATGAAAACAATTATGTACTTTCTAAAAATGGATGACCGTTAGTGAAAATGTCCTCCTAAAACACTCTGTTCTTGGATACTTTCTAGATAGAAGGTCTTTGACCTTGCTAGCTCTAATGTTTCACTCCTGGCTTCAATTCCTTTTTGTCCCATCCTGGTTTCCAGAAGCTTCTGCAGCTAAGATTGTCCTGGAAAGGAAACGGGACTTGGGAGTCAGAAAGAACGAAGCTTGCATCTGTGCCTATCACTTACTACTATCTTTGTTTTGATGGGGAAGATCTTTAAGCCTCTGTTTCCTTATCTGTAAAATGGGGATAATATCTTCCAGGTTATGATTAAGTGTAGTAATACATGGGAATATCCTAGTGTATAAAAATGATTCACTAAAAGACGAATTTGAGTTGACATTGTTGGTATCATGAATGAGATGACACAGAGCCTCGAACCATCGTAGTGGTGGATAGGCAGGGGACCCAACTTGCCGCTACCATTTTTATTGTGCTGCCTTAGTGAAGTTTCTAACAGTAAAGTAAACGACAAAGCTATCCAGGAGATTGTCTTTGTAAGAGAAATGGATATTGCTGCACAGCGTCTGTTACTTTCTCTACAATGTCTTAAAAATGACACCAAAAGGAATGTCTGTTTCCATTTGTCTCTTCTCTGTTGTTTTGTTGTATAATAAATATTTCACCATGATTAACAACATAGTGTTTAAATTATAGTTGTGAGGGGCACCTGGAGGGCATAGTCAGTTAAGTGTCCAACTCTTGATTTCGGCTCAGGTCATGATATCATGGGTTATGAGATGGACTCCCATGTGGGTCTCTGTGCTGGGCATGGAGCCTGCTTGGGATTCTCTCTTTCTGCCCCTCCCCCCATATGTGCTCACTCTTTCTATCTCTCTCAAATAAACCTATCAGTCAGTCAATCAATCAATAAATGTGAAACCCAGAAATCTGTGCCCATAAGCTCCTGTTCAATTATAAATGTTGTTTTGGAAATCTTTATGTCAGTGCACTATACATTCTGGGTATTTCTCAGTGTAGTGTAGACGGTACTATAATTTGTCTGGAAAGGAAAAAAGTATGAGTCATTGTATCTCATGTCGTTATTAACAAAGTGAGATGGACCCAGTGATATTTTGAAATACTTCAAAAGTATTTTCTCAGGTCATCTGCATCATTAGAAGTATCTTTTTCTTTTAAAGATTTTATTTATTTTGAGAGAGAGAGTGCACACAAGAAGGGGGAGGGGCAGAGGGAGAATCTCAAGTAGACCACGCTGAGCACAGAGTTCCCACATGGGCCTCGATCTCAGGACCATGAGATCATGACCTGAGCTGAGTCAAGAGTTGGACACTTAACTGAACTATGCAGGTGCCCCAGAAGTAGCTTCTTTTAATCAGCTTCTCTGCATTCATTTTTTTTTTTTTACTTTTTGCTATCCATACATGCTATCCATGTATCTGTCTACTTACCTATCCATCCATCCATCTCTATCTTGAGAGGACACCAGGAATAGCTAAAGAAGAATTCAGAGGAGTGGAGGTAGATACAAGGGTACTCAACTTTGACCATTAAATTTATTACCATGATTGCCTTGGATCTCAGTGAAAATTGGGATCATGAGGAGGCTATCTAAAGACATTTAACTGTGGTACTGCTAAAGGCCCTTACCAAAATAAACTGGAACCAGATATTTTTGGTGGGTACTGGCAGCTGTTCTGGTAACACAGAATCAAATTGGTTGTGTTTATTTTTAAATATAGTTTTATTCCATAGATTATCTCTGTTTGAAAAATACCAGTGTATCCTTTTAAAAACTGAAGTTATGAATCTTTATAGGGCTTTTCCTTGAGGGATAGTCATAAAGGCAGATGATCACTTTGTAAATAGAAGAAACTATAAATAGAAGACACAGAGCTGTACTTTCAGAAACCATCTGTGACAGAATTAACTATAAAATCTTAACTGAGGTATGCTTGACGTTTCCCCTTTCCTTCCCAGCTCTGTGACTAGGGCTGCTCTAGAAGATTTGAGGCTCCATTTTAAATCTGTCAACATAAGTACCCATTGAGCTGCTTGGGAGAAGGCATTCATTCCATACTCTGAAGTCTAGAATCACTTACTATTTGTGTGCAACCACAGGATAGTTATGGGGCCGCTGAGAAGATAATGCCAGTATATGAACATGAAATGCTTAATACTGTATTTATTAAAAATCTACCATGTGTTCTCCTAGGGGATAGAGATGATTAAAGTCAAGGAAGACAGATTCTTGTCCCGCACAGAGCTCTCATACAGGGGGAAGAAAGGTAACCCTCTGGTAACCATTTGTTCTCTGTAGATAAGAACCTGGTTTTTGGTTTGTCTCTTTTTTCCCTTTGCTTGTTTGGTTTCTTAAATTCCACATATGAGGGAAATCATATGGTATTTGTCTTTTTCTGACTTATTTTGCTTAGTACTGTACTAAGTCCATCTATGTTGTTGCAAATGGCAAGATTTCATTCTTTTCTATGGCTAACTATATATATACATGTATATATATAGTTATATATAGTTATTAATATATAGTAGTTATTAATATGTAGTTATTTATATATAGTTAATATGTATTACTATGTATAGTAGTAATAATATATAGTGTAGTAGTAATGTATAATATATATGCATATATATTTTATATACACACATACATATATGTACACATCACTGTGCTTTATCCATTCATCAGTCAGTAGACACTTGGGCTGCTTCCATAATTTGGCTATTGTGAATAATGCTGCAATAAACAGAGGGGTGCATGTATTCCTTTGAATTAGCGTTTTTGTATTCTTTGGGTAAGTACCCAGTAGTGCAATTACTGGATCATGGGGTAGTTCTATTTTTAAGTTTTTGAGGAACCTCTATACTGGTTACACCACTGCTTACATTAGTTTGCATTCCCACCAACAGAGCAAGAGGGTTCGTTTTTCTTCACATCCTCACCAACACCTGTTCTTTCTTGAGTTTTTGATTGTAGCCATTCTGACAACTGTGAGGTGATACTCATTGTGGTTTTGATTTGTATTTCCGTAATGAGTGATGTGGAGCATCTTTTCATGTATCTACTGGCCACCTATATGTCTTTTTTGGAGAGATATCTGTTCATGTCTTCTGCCCAATTTTTAATTGGATTATTATTATTCTCACTATTTTTTGGTGTTGAGTTGTGTAAGCTCTTCAGATATTTTGGACACTAACCCTTTATTGGGTATATCATTTGCAAATATCTTCTCCCATTCCATAGGTTGCCTTTTAGTTTTGTTGATTGTTTTCTTCACTGTGCAGAAGTTTTTATTTTGATGTTGTTGCAATAATTCATTTTTGCTTTTGTTTCCCTTGCCTCAGGAGACATATCTAGAAAGATGTTGATACGACCAATGTCACAGAAGTTACTACCTGTTCTCTTTTCTAGGCTTTTTATGGTTTCACGTCTCATATTGAGGTCTTTAATCCATTTTGAGTTTATTTTGTGTTTGGTGTGAGAAAGTGGTCTAGATTCATTCTTTTGCATGCAGCTGTTCAGTTTTCCCAACATCATTTATTAAAGAGACTTTCTCCCATTGCATATTCTTGCCTTCTTGGTAAAAGATTAATTGATCATATATAAATGTGGGCCCATTTTTGGGTTTTCTATTCTGTTCCATTGACCTATGTGTCTGTTTTTGTGCCAGTACCATACTGTTTTGAGCACTACAGCTTTGTAATATAGCTTGAAATCTGGAATTGTGATGCCTCCAGCTTTGCTTTTCTTTTTCACAGTTGCTTTGGCAGGGCGCCTGGGTGGCTCAGTTGGTTTAGTGTCTGCTTTTGGCTCCGGTCATGATCCCAGGGTCCTGGGATTGAGCCCTGCATTGGGCTATCTGCTCAGCAAGGAGCCTGCTTCTCCCTCTCCCTCTGCCTGCTGCTCCCCCTGCTTATGCTCTCTCTCTCTGTCAGCTAAGTAAATAAAATCTTTAAAAAAAGTTGCTTTGGCTTTGTGGGGTCTTTTGTGGTTGCATACAGATTTTAGGATTGTTTGTTCTAGTTCTGTGAAAAGTGTTGTTGATATTTTTGTAGGGATTGCATAAAATGTGTAGATTCCTTTGGGTAGTATAAACATATTGACAATATTTGTACTTCTGACCCATAAGCATGGAATTCTTTACATTTGTTTTTGTTGTTTTGAATGGTGCCATTCATGTTGTCAGGGAAAACTTATAGTTTAACTTTCCATAGTTCAGAAACAGAGAATTCACTTTTGATAACCATTGGTTATAATATCAATGCAAATGCTTTAAGCATTTTAAAAGATTATAAAATATTAATGGCCTATGGAATTTTCATATGTTATTCTACTTTCAGATAACTTCTAATGATACATTCAATGAGGGAAATGGGAAAGAATCTACAGATGTAAAACGCTCACCTTTTTTTCACTTCTGCTTCATAGAAAGTGTACTTCTACCACTAGTGTATGCAAGTGCCTGTTTAGATACATTCTCAATGGCATTAAAAAAATTCCTATTCGGAAGATGGATTCTATCTCATTGTTATAGTTGACATTCCATTGATTAGTTTAATGATTAATAGTGAAGTTGACTACTTACCATGTTCAATGGAGACAACTCTATCACTCATCATTTATCGTTTGAAAATTTTGGTGATATTTTCTTACGTTTTTCTTAGTATTTCTATAGTAAAATATTATTTTTTGTTTTATGGCATTTTTCTATAATTTAGAAATTCTTTTCCCATTTCAAGATGTTAAATATGTACCTATGAATTGGAAAGATATTTGTAGATACAGAACAAATACCAAACATTTTAGAGAAAAACAATAAATGAAAGAAGCTTCTTCATTCTTATTCCTTCATCAGACAAACTGATTTATTGAATACTGACTGTGCACTAAGCACTATGATGAATTAATCATGATTCCTGCTCATAAAAAGTTTACATTCTGGTGGGGGGTGAACAACTATGTAAAGAAATACTCCCTACTAATATGTACAGAGTCAGGTACAAGAAGTAATGAGAGTATTGAAAAAAGAACGTTGAGTCTTTCTTGGAGAAGGAGTAAGAAAGGCTTCAAAGACAGTCTCTACCTGAGTTGGATGACAATGAAGAGTTGAAGTAATTTAGGCAGGAGAGAAAGGAGGGGGAATATTTCAAGAAGAGGAAAATGCACATTTGAAAATGTGGAAATATTTCAATACTTTCAGTGATGATGGTGGTCATTTCTGGCTTGATCATTTTTGAAGACCCAGATTTTAGCCCTCTGCATTGCATCTTAATATTTTAAAAATAAACTGGTAACGGATTCATTCAAGTGTGCATGAAATAATGAGAGGTGGTAAAGGAAAAAAAAAGAGGTTTGGTGTGGCTGGAGTGTGGAGTGAATCGTGAGGTCAGTTTTGCTGGGAAGAGTGGGAGGGATGAAGTTTGTGCCATTGCAGCTGTTATTAATTCTATCAAACAAAGACATTCTGACAACTTTATTGACACTGTAAAATGATTTAATAGTGTATAAGGGTCATATGCCCAATAATAGCTAAGAAGTTAGAAATATTATTTTTAGTTTTTAAAGTTAATTCCATAATTGTTTCATTTGGAACTTACCTAAACATAAATCCAAGGTTAATATAATTTTTAAAAGTATTGGCAAGTTTTCTATAGATTTATGCTAAGAAAAAGGGAAAAGGGATTATTGCCATAAAAATGTCACTTATTACTTAGATTCTGTCGTCTGTGAAGTAGATGTTACTCTTTCCAGGTCCTTTCTGCTTCAGAGATGCCAAAAAGTCTGATCCGTTTTCTGAAATTTCTGTTTTACATTGCTTTGTAAAATACTGAGAAGTTTCATGTTTCCAATGCCTCAAAGTGTCAGTGTGTTGTAACTTGTTTGAGAATACCATGTTGGTGTGTGTTCTAAATGATAGTCATGGAACTTGGAGGCCAGATTCTGAAGATATCTAAAATGTACCTTTTGATGTAATTTTTGAAGTAAGACTACCATTATTTATCTCCTTCTTGCCTTCCATAATCTGAAATTGAGAAGTTTTGTGTTGTATTCTACCTTGTGCAGCTGTAGGAGTAAAGTTGTGAATAGAAATTTCCTATCTGTGCAAATGTGCTGCTGAATAAAGCTTCTTAGAATGCTTCATGACAAGAACTGTTCATAATAAGAAAAAATTTCCTGTCTTAAGTATTAGTTTTAAAAAATAATATTCATAGATCCAAACCCTAGTGTGCATAAATACTGTAAATATAGGAACTTTTGCTGAACTGATGTCATTAAAACACCCTAAAAACAGTTTGTGAAGCCCCTCAGGTCCCCACAAAATATTTCTGGTTCTTCAGTAGCTGATATTAATCAAAATCTCTTTGCATTTTCATGCTCATTATTGGAGGTGTTCCACACTTGGGCATGATTTAAATTTCCATAAAAATGCAATGAATCTGGAGCTGGCATTAAAATGTTATTAAGATGACAAGTTATGATCAGTCCCTCCTTAGATGGGGTTGGTGATAGGGGTTTCCCATTTATTAATCCTAGCAGAGGTCTTGCATGACTGCTCATTAATCATTTCTCTTTCATTAAGATGTCTTTTAAGATATAACAGGGCCAAAAAAAAAAAAAAGTTGTCTTATAACACTGCCTGAATGTCTCAGTCTTGGGTGGCTGCAAGTGACTCTGCATTTGGCATATGGATTTGCTCTGCTGATTTATCTCCTTCCTGATCTCCAATTATTCTCTGATGGCATTTTCCTTGATGTTATGAATTGCCAAACAATCAAGAGTCATAATGATTCCAGTGTTCCAAGTTCAGGGCTTTTGAGGTATGTTCAAGTGTGGAGTTCTGGAAGTCAAGGAGCTCTGGGTGAAACATGGGTTGATTGAGTTTTAGCATATACACATGAATTTAACTGGTTTTTGGCAAAATACATTATATACTTTTATAAAAATCATAAGCATTAGTACTCAGCACACCATGTCAATAGAAATATATATAAAATAAAAATAATATATTTAATTATATATATATATACACATATATATATACATACACACACACTCTTGTGAGTTTTCTGCTTTGTTCCTTAGATACTTATTTTTCCATTTGCTTGCATTGACTAATAAGGAAGTGGCAATTGCTTCAGACTATTTAAGAGTAGTATAGGAAAATCTTACCTTAAAGGAATGGTAAAATACTACTATCATTAGATTGTATTCATGAGACACCTCAGTTCAGGTGCCATAATTTGAGTCTAAAAACTCTATGAGAAGAACCTATGTGACTAGATGCAACAAGTTGCAGGGGTAACAGGGAGCTTAGGTTTAGGGATGAGTGGAAGTAAAGACCGAAGAGATCTTAAGCACTCTAGCCAGTTTGGGGGATGGGTGAAGATAGTCAAATGAAAGGAAATGTTATACTTCTCTGTTCTCAACTGGGTGTTAAAATACATATTAAATACTAGGTAAAAGAACAAAGCACAGTGGAAAACATCTATGGCAGAGTATATATGTATGGATGAAAACCACAAATTTTTTAAATGAAAAAACAAAACACATGGAACATGTTTGAATGTATTTAAATGGAAAGACTGTTAAATGTACTTGACATAAAATAGGCACTCTGCCTCAAAAAGTTAAACACAGAATGACCATATGACCCAGAAAATCTACTCCTAGGTGTCTACCCAAAAGAATTGAAAAAGAGGGATTTGAACATTATATGTATGTATGTCAGTGCTCGTTGCAGCCTTATGCACCATAGCCAAAATGTATGGCTAAACACAATGTGGTAAACATATAGTGAAATTTTATTCATCCACAGGAAGGAATTAAGTGCTGGTAAATGTCACAACATGGATCAACCTTGAAAATATAATACTAAGAGAAACCAGGCACAAAAGGACACCTATTGAATGATTCCACTTATATGAAATATCTAGAATAGGCAAAATTATAGAGAAAATAGATTAAAGATAACCAAGGATTGGCAGTAGGAAGCACTGTGGGGTTGTTGCTTAATTGGATACAGAGTGTCTCTTTGTGATGATGAAAAGTTTCAGAAATAAATTGTGGTGATGATTACACAAAATTGTGAAATTAATGAGTGCCATTGAAGTATAAACTGAAAAATACCTAAAATGGCAAATTTTACATTATATATATTTTACCACAATAGAAATATTTAAAGAATATAGATACTTCAATAAGTTTTTAATGGATCAGAATAAATAACTTAATATGTCTTACCTCTATCATAATGACACACATTGGCATTGTGCCTGTCTTCAAAAACACAATGCATTTTTATTTTTTTTTATTTTTTTATTTTATTATGTTATGTTAATCACCATACATTACATCATTAGTTTTTGATGTAGCGTTCCATGATTCATTGTGTGTAACACCCAGTGCTCCATGCAGAACGTGCCCTCCTCAATACCCATCGCCAGGCTAACACATCCCCCCATCCCCCTCCCCTCTAGAACCCTCAGTTTCCAATGCATTTTTAGATATTAGTTTATTAATCCTCATACAAACCAAACTTCTATTTAAACATCCATTTGAGGACATCCCTGCATCTTCCCCTTGTTTGTGCTGTAGAGCCGTGAAATGCAGTTGCCGTATTCTAAGGAAGTCCAAGCTACAGTGCTGGAGACAGAAGCCACATGAAGGGGCCTGGGGCAGGGGAGAGAAAATCCATGTGGAGGGAGAAACACAGGGAAAATATGCATAGAACTGAGTTGGCATCAGTCACACTCTCAACACAGTCCTATTTATGACACCAGAAAATGGACAAGGAGCAGAATTAGTTATCTCACAGAATCATAAATATATTTACCATTGTTTTCATCTGTAAATTTCTGCTATGATTCAATAAATAGATTATTAAAACTGATACATTTATTGCCTTGTTCACTCAGCAACTATCTGTTGAGTGTTTACTCTGTAGGACCTAATGGCAGTACTAATTCTGACCTCTTTGCACCAAAACTTCCTTCACAGGGTCCTGGTTCTTTTATTCTCTGGGCCTTATCCTTCTTCATGACTTCCTGTCATCTGATCTTTGATTCAACATGCTTGGCTGAAAACTCCCAGATTCCAAATTACAGCCCCTGTCCCCTGTAAATACCTACAGCTTCTCTGAGCTTTTAAATCTTAGGCAATTGTAGATTCACTGTTGCTTGATCCTGTATTTTTATATTGTAACTTGTTCATTATTTTAACTCTTCCTTTTTAATGTCAAGCACATTTTTCTATTTTCTGCTTTCTTAGGAACATGTCAAAAATCGTTCTCTTATTCTTTCCTGCCTTTTTTTTTTTTTTAAGATTTTATTTATTTATTTGAGAGAGAGAGAATGAGAGACAGAGAGCATGAGAGGGAGGAGGGTCAGAGGGAGAAGCAGACTCCCTGCTGAGCAGGGAGCCTGATGCGGGACTCGATCCCGGAACTCCAGGATCATGACCTGAGCCGAAGGCAGTCGCTTAACCAACTGAGCCACCCAGGAGCCCTCTTTCCTGCCTTCTAAAGGAAGTATGACACAGAGTATAGAAATATATCAAGTGTCTGGGAAGAAAATCATGAGAATGCTGATCCATGTTAATGAGCCTAATCATTTCAGATCTCTGTTCATTGCTACAAGGACTTCCTCATCGTATAACATTCTGGTAGTTTCATAAGTGAAGGTATTGAGGAAATTTATCACGGTAAAAACATTTAAGGTCAATACGTGTGCGTGTACACATGCACTCAAACACATCACAGTTCTCTCCCAAATGCTGAAGATTAGTTGACCATAGAGTTGAGGGTTCATTTCTGGGTTCTCTATTCTGTTCCATTGATCTACGTGTCTGTCTTTGTGCCAGTACCATACTGTCTTGATGATTACAGCTTTGTAATAAAGCTTGAAGTCAGGAGCAGCAATGTCCACAATAACCAAACTATGGAAAGAGCCCAGATGTCCATCAACAGATGAATGGATAAAGAAAATGTGGCATATATGTATATAATGGAATGTTACTCAGCAATCAAAAAATGAAATCTTACCATTTACAATGATTTAGATGTAACTAGAGGGTATTATGCTAAGCGAAGTAAGTCAGTCAGAGAAAAACAATTATATGATTTCACTCATATGTGGAATTTAAGAAATGAAACAGAAGATCATGGAGGAAAGGAGGGAAAAATAAGATGAAACCAGAGAGGGAGACAAACCATAAGAGACTCCTAATCATAGGAAACAAACTGAAGTTTGCTGGAGGGGAGGCGGGTAGGGGAATGGGGTAACTGGGTGATGGACATTTAGGAAGGCTCGTGATGTAATGAGCACTGGGTATTTTATAAGATTGATGAATCAGGAACTCTACCTCTGAAACTAATAATACAGTATATGTTAATTGAATTTAAGTTAAAAAAATGTGGTAATGTGTGCCATTTCATAATGACAAAGGGGACACTTTATTAGGAAGACATATCAACTCTAAATTAACTAATAAAATATTCTAAGTCTGTAAATCAAAAACTGACAGAACTGAGGGGGAAAATAGAATAGAATAGAAAGTGACTTATACCTCAATGAAGTTTTTTTTTAAGAGAACCATATTAGAACCATGGTTGAAAATGCTAATAAAATTTCTGAAGTGGAAGACCAAACAGAATGTATTAGTTTTCAAGGTATTCCTCAGAATTATGTAAAAATTACATGAGGCGTATGACCTCAGACTTTGAGAAAACTCTAACACACAGTCCATGTGTGGTGCTCTGAATTTTCTGCATGACCTGCTGTGAAGTTTTGAGGGTGAACATTCGGGAGGTTGTGATGTTGAGTAAGTGAAGATTATCCTGAGCGCTCTCCAGGCATGTTGTCTCATTTGGTAGATTTACTTATTACAAAACTCTATTTAGCTCTAACAAAAGTACTTCCAAATGTGTATATTCTGGGTATACTCATTTTTCTTGAGAGATCATGGGGCAATAAACATGCCAACAGTGGTTTCTAAGCTTGCTCTTAAGAGCTGTGATTCAGGGAAATAATCAGCATTTAATTTCAGAGGAAATTAGAAAATAAAATAACTTACTGCTTATTAAATATTTTTGGGATATACTACTGAATATTATGCACAGACATGTTCTCACTTGAGGTTGGTGATGAGAATATTGTTTATGGCTTGAAAATATGCATGGAATTTTTTGCTATAAATTGCTAAATGCTTTTTGAATATTCTATAAGTACTTCCTATAGAGCTTTTAGTGATCAAGCACTGATTTAAAGGTTAAAGTAGTGACTATAAATCTGTTGTTATGCCCCATTCTGAGCTTCTCTAAAACCATGCCCTCTAGGCACTTAATTTCTTAGTGCAGATCATGGTAGTGATGAATGACTCTTTGTGCCTCAGTCTCCTTAATTTGAAACAGGCCTATAATACTGACTCCTGACATGTGCTTTCTGTTACTACTGTTGAACAGAGACATGGCTCATATTCTGTCAAAATTACATTTCTTGTTATTAATTGTTTTCCTTTTCATGTGGTTCTCTGGCATCTCTTGTGTGTTACACAAGTTATGAGAACATGCAAGAAGTGGTAAATTCTAATTGCTATGTCAGGGACATTATTTCTTTTCTCCAAATGTGCAAGTGCTGCACTGAAGTCATGTTATTAATCAACCTGATGCTGCTTTTGAAACTAAATGACAAGAGGAATTTAGAAGCTGTAGAACTTTTCTTGTGGAAAAGGAGCTCCTTTGCCAAAAGAGTATACAGTGTATGGTGTGTGTATTTAAGTTCACATTTGATCATTTATAGAATGCCTCTTCCTTAGCTGTCATCTAACAATATGATATAAGTCACTGGTAGAGAGTTTATCTAAAATTATCAGATTGTTTAGGGATTATAGCAGAAATGCCTTATGAAAGCAGTTACTAAATTCTCCAAAGGCTGTTTTCAAGAAGGCCCAGTTTTTGGAGTTGATGATATCCTAGTTGTACATAAGTCAAAATAACCTTTTTTTTTTTTTTTCCCCCTTAATGTGGAAAATATAGAAGTAGTACTGAGAGATTGGACAGATCACTTTTATAGAGTATACAGTTCAAGGAAGTCAACAGCCATTGCTTTTTCTTCCTTTTAGGAAAGGAGAGAAGGTATGCTATTGGTTCTCTTCTCCAAAGTTAAGGGGATGGGATAGGGCAAGAACTGTTCCTAAAATTCATGCTTATATTCAAGCTGAGGAGACCAAGCCCTTTCCTCTGCTGAATATATGCTTAGGATATTGAACACGTTCACATGACTCATACCCAGAACTAGGGAAAAAATACTGGGAAAAGACATCAGAGTAGTAGATGCAGTGATGGGCCTGGTGGTGAGAGTACAGAGACTACCCTTGAATTCCTGGTCCTAAGGGCTACGAGGGATGCATTTCCTATGTTGGGGTCACAGATGTTAGTTAAATAAGACAGTAGCCGTGAGATTGCTGGGACTCACAGCAGCAGAACCAGGATGTGCATGCCAGAGGAACACTTTGTGGGGCTGAGGTGCATCTGTGTGTGTATGTGGGGGAGGGGTGGGTTTGGGGGCATTATGGTTTATCTTGAAGATGAAATCTTGATTAGGGTAGTTGGTTGTGACTGACACTGAATCTAGCTCAGTGGTGATGTCAACATAAAAAAGAAAGCCAACTTTACTTGGGCACTCACGTAAATGGTTTTCATTTCCCCTCTCCCTCCTCCCTACACTGATATTAGAGCCTAAAGCCAGGTAAGATGGATGGAGAGATGAAGGAGTGAGCACAACACACCTTTACACCAGGCCAATAGGGTAACAAGTCTAGCCCATATCAGAGTATATAAATATTTAATCAGATAGGTTGTAAATTCTAAGAATACATATGAATACATCTTGATAACTGACATTCTGCTCTTTTCTTAACTGAAAGTACCTGAACCTTAATAGAATTGAACTGAAATATTATCAAAGGAGCCATCCATCTAATGGCATAGGAGGGTTTGCCAACTTAGCTATCTATGTAGGAAAGAAGGAGAATTTCAGGTTTATATGCCAATGAGTTGACATACCTAATAAAAATTACACACTTTATACCCTCTAAAAATTTACCATTGGACGTGATGTCTCTTGCCATTTAGGCTTAGGTGGTCCATCACTTTCCCATTTGTTGATTTATTGTAGATAAATGATTTTACATGTGTGATTTTTGAATGGAAAGAGTTCTCTGTTCTAACAAGTTTGATTCATAATAATTTTTAACTAGATTTTGTTGATAAGGATAAAATTTAGATTAGGGATAAAAGATTTTATAGCTAAATAAAAATGATGCTGAAATTATAGTAAAGTTCTCCTTAATGAGGAAAGCAAGTTTTAGAAATGTCTATCTTGGTGATGCCTCTCTCCCTTCTGCAAAGACAAGGAAACAGCACTGTGTACTCTCATTACACAACAAATGCGATTGAGACCCTTTTACTTGTTCCAATTATATAAAGGCACAGTTTTAAAAAATTTGAAGAAGGGACGAGTTGATAGTGATAATTCTCTTTTTGACTATTATTGAGGTCAAATATTTGAAAAGAAATCTAAAAAATTCCCCTTGCTGAGAACTTATAAACTTGATTTTTTGGGTGCTTTCTTTTCCTTTAGCTTTGTTGCCATATCTGCCCAAAGTCATCAGAAGGATGTTCCTTAGACTTTGTGTTCTGTCACTGGCCATATTCAATCCATTCATTGGTGGAGCAAGTTAAAGTTTTAGGGGCCAGGAAATGGGTTAAATTTAGTTGCATTGTCATTTGATATGCCATGATCTGGTCACATTTCTTTAGAAGGGTGTGGTATGTGACAGGGATTCTGTAGTAGATTGTTTTATTGTGACCAATTGCCTTTCCTCTTCCATGTTAAAGTATTATTCATCTTCGCTTTTGCCATGCCTCCTTGTAGGTAGAAAAGTGGATATTTCCCTGCCCTGTTGTTAGTCCCACTAGGACAGGTGGCTTATTTTTTTGCAGTGGACTGTGAGTGGACTTAAGCACAAACTTAGAAGGTGTTTTTGTAGTTGATATATTGTCTCTTTCCTTGCCTCTTCTACCAGAGAACAGTATATGCCAGATAAGCACTGTCCTTCTGCCTCCATCCTGTGGTTTGGTCCTGTAGTCAATCTGCAGCTTTCATTTAATGTGAGTGAGGAATAAAGTGTGTTGTTGTGAGCCACTTAGACTGTAAACTTTGTTACAAAGATAACAAATATAGAACATCCTGCAATAATAGAATCAGTTCTGGGAATCAGTAAATTTGCTTGACAGGGATAAGGCTTGAGGGAGAAATTATGGAGAATCTTGAATCAAAGTGGGAACAAAGGTATTCTGACCTTAAGGGAGCACAAAATGGTAAAGGGATTTAGTTGGCACTGGAATACAAAGTGAGATGCTAATGTACTAGCACTTTATCGATTCACTTATATACGGTTTATGGAACACCTTCTCTGAATCAAGTTTTGTAACAGGCACTGGAAAAGCAAAGTTACAGCCCTCACTTCTGGGAAATTCTCAGTCTAGTAAATGCTATTAGTGAAGAACTAAAAAAATGCTAGATTACAAGTGTGCAAAGATATGAATGAAGCATAGATAAGAGAAACTTTATATTGCGCTGAGGGCTGGTGGAGGACTTCCTAAGCAAGGTAATACTGAGCTGACTTTTGAAAGATGAATAACAGTTTTTCAGATGAAAAAGAAGGTGGGGAAGTATTACGGGCATAGAGAAGAGCATGTGTAAATAATTGTTGTCTAGAACAAACTATAAGCTGTTCAGTTTGGTTGGCGCATTAAGTGTTAGCTTGGAATGGTTGGTGCAATGAGATGAAAATGAACAGTTAGGGGTCAAATCAAGGAGAATGTTTTATGCCAAACTAAATAACTTGGCATTTACTCTTGGTAATATAACTTTATTGGGAAAGATTTTAATCAGGTGAGACAGATGATGGGATTTTCATTTTAGAAAGATCACTTTGGTAGCTCTTCAAGGGTCAGTTGAAAAGGGCCAAGGTTAGAACCAGGAGAGATTAATTAGGAACTCATCCCAATAGTTTTTAGAATTATTTAATGTAAGAGTAAAATCAAATTTTCTGTGTGATTTAAATTCTAAAATGGGAAAGGTGCAATTCAAATAATAAATATTACTCTGGAAAATTCTTCCATTCCCCCACATATTGCAGCACAGAATGCAACAGAAACACTTTTTGACACTAACTTTGAAGAACACTGGTTTTTTTGGTTGTTATTTTTTGTTTTTGTTTTTGAACATTAGATAAGTAGCTGCCTTATGCACCCTTTAATCTTTCTCGTCCTGGTGAGGTGCTTATACTAAGAGAAGTGCATTGGAATGAAAACAATTTACATCTTTCTGCTTAAACTCACAATGAAGTCTGTGTTCATTGAGGGGACCGGAAAGTTTCCCACACCTTTTAAATTCTTCTCTGTTATCCTTGTTGTTCTTTCTCTTGAGAGCTCACTAAGTTCAGAATATCTATGATGAGAACCTAAAAGTGTTTAAGAAGGAGACAACCTCACTTGGCCTGACTCTTTGAGCCTCAGTTCTTCAAGACTGTTCTCAAATCAGTTTCTGGGTTTGGACCTCTGAAGTTTGGGGAATGTGGGGAGTTAAAAGCTTTTGCTTTGCTCCAGATTTTTATCTTTTTACTGGGAAAAAATCTTATTCTGCTGACTCCTAAATAGTATCTTGGCAAAGGTTGTCTTTACTCTTCCAGGTTTACTTCTGTTTCATCCCTGTATTAAAGTCCCTCATACTTTACAGCTTATGATCTGATTACTTTATCTCATTTGAGGCATATATTCACCCATTGCGGTAGGTAAAAAGGCAACTTCTCTATGTTGTTGATGACAAGACAGGGTCAGAGTGATTTGTGATGGTGGGGTGGGAACCAGATTCCAGATCTAATGACTGATTTTGGTGCTTTTCAAATTGTTGCTACAGACCCAGTTGGACCTACACTGAGTTCATGCTAATGCTAGAATTTTAGCATTTAGAAGGAATTTAGAGTCACTCAAATAGTTTTAAGGCTTCTGTTGGCCTTGATGAACCTTTGTGTAAATTATGAAATGGTTCTCCTTGGAAGACAGATGGATCCCCACACAAGTATGTCTTGTCAGTAGCAGAACTCTGCATGTGTATGTGAGAAAGACACAACTTCCAGCTTCCTCCCTGGGAATGTAAGCTTAAGCCAGAGGGCTTCGCCAGGTGAGTGGACTGCAGGTGAAATTGCCTTTGTCATACCTCAGCGGGTGCTTTAGTGCAGCCCACACCCTGCATGACCCAATGACATTGTCAGAGGTGGAAACAGTCCTAAGCACTGAGCCCAGCTTCTAGACCAAGAGTTTCCATTCCTAATAATCCTGCTTATACCAAATGTCTATTTTACCTAGCACTCCCCTGCCCCCTACATTGCTTCCAGATTGCTCCCTTTCTTTCTCAACACATCCCCAAAACAACCATAATATTGTGCTTTATTTCTGTGCTATGTCCCCTTCTTGCTGTATCTAGCAAGCTTTGTGTTTTCTTTCACATCAGCTTTTGTTTTTTTAAGGAGCTCTAGCCAGTTTTGAGAATATAAATGACAATATACTTAAAGGAGATATGTTTCCAAATGAGGAAAAATGTGATTTTTGTCATACTTGAATAAAATAAAAGGCCTGGCAACTAGGCACAAAAGTGTTTTGAACACTTTTTGTGAATTAGTCACTTAACTTTTCTTCAGCAAATTATGCCCTCCTAATTCTCGAGATCTGTTTCCATGAGACTGCTGTCTCTGCTGTTCTCATAGCTTTAGTGTAATTTTGTGGGTTTGGAAAGCAATATGCTTGAAGGGCATCCCATTAATGCAGGCTTGGAAATATGTCACAAATGAGCTTGTTTCTCACATTTGCTTTCTCCTAGGAGGCTGGTGATGGTTCCTAAGCATCAAGTTACTATTTCCTTTCTTAAGAGTCTTAGGACCACTCATGTAGCAGTTAGGATTGAACAGATCCAGGTATGGCAGAGAATCTCACATGCCCCAACAGAAAATAATTATAGCTTTTATTTTTAAAATCTGTAGCAAAGCTTTTGAATAAATCCTTCTTAACTTTGTTACAGCTCACACTAAGATATGGATCCTATAAAGACAACATCACAACTCACTTTTGCCAAATTGAATTTTGACTTTATGATTTTAAACCAAAACAGCACTGCCTCAATGATAAAATCAATATAAAGTCAAAAGAAAAATGTTCAACCAAAGCACAAAAAATAGGCCTGTATATCAAACAGCAGTCATACCTCAACAAAGTAGGAGTGTAATTGAATCCCATTATGTTGGGAGATGATTTAACTTTTCATTTTTTTTCTTGTGATGAGAACTTGTAAGATCTCTCGGCAACTATCAAATGGACAATACGGTGTTATTTTTTTTAAGATTATTTATTTATTTATTTGAGAGAGAGAGAATGAGAGATAGCACGAGAGGGAAGAGGGTCAGAGGGAGAAGCAGACTCGCTGCTGAGCAGGGAGCCTAATTTGGGACTCGATCCTGGGACTCCAGGATCATGACCTGAGCTGAAGGCAGTCACCCAACCAACTGAGCCACCCAGGCGCCCAACAATATGGTGTTATTAACTACACTCACCATGCTGTACATTATATCTCCATGGCATTTATTTTGTAACTGGAAGTTTGTACCTTTTGACTACCTTCACCCATTTTGCCAGCCTCTCACCCCATGCCTCTGGCAACCACCTGTTCTCTATGATTTAGGGTTTTTGTCTATTTGTTTTAAGATCCCACATATAAGTGAGATGATTGGATTCTTGTTCTTCTCCTTCAGACTTGTTTCACTTAGCATAATGCCCTCAAGGTCCATCATTGTTTTTGCAAATGGCAAGATTTCCTTTTTTATGGCTACATAATATTCCATTGTGTATATATACATTTTCTTTATCCATATTCTTGATGCATTTTTTCTGTCTATGGACACTTAGGTTGCTTCCATGTCTTGGCTATTATAAACAATACTGTAGTGAACATGGGGGTATATATATATTTCTAGTTAGTGTTTTCATTTCCTTTAGATAAATACCAGGAAGGGGAATTGCTGGATCATATGGTAGTTCTCTTTTTGATTTTTCTGAGAATCCTCCATACTTTCTTCCTTAATGGCTGCACCAATTTATATTCCCATCAACAGTGCACAAAACATTCCCTTTTCTCCATGCTCTTGCCAGTAGTTGATATTTCTTGCCTTTGATAATGCCATTCTAATAGGTGTGAGGTCAAGGTAACTTTCTATTTTTTTTTATTTTTGAATAGTATGCATTTACTGGTATTTTGAAGTCAACTAGTTTCTCTTTATACATTTAAAGAAAGTCTTATATTTTAAAAAATAAAACAGGTCTAAAACCATATTTACACAGAAAAATAAGGAAAATGACATTGAATATTACTCCATAAACCAGAATAGGAAAGAAAAAAATACTTCCTCCCTAAGTAGTTGTGGTTTTTGTTTTGCACTTTAAAACTTTCAGGATTCCCAGAAGTAAGAATTGGACAGCAGAGTGCAAGCCTACACTGTAGGCTTTCAGTGATTTCTAGGGTTCTAGTTTGTCCTATGACAAGACCAATAGGTCTCGAAAGATCAACAGTGGGATGATGTTCGCTTGCAGTCTGTAAAGAGGATGTTAAAGTTAGGCAAGTTAAGAGTGAGCTTGAATTAATAGCTGCTATTGGGTTGCTGTGGTTTGAAACGTACATTTTGGTTTAAAACATCCTAAATTTTTTCCTATGTTATCAGGGTAGTCTAATTTATGAAAAATTAAAATGTTATGAAAAGTTCTCAAATTTCATTGGCTTAAAACAATAACACTGTACTTCTTGCTCTTTGTGTCTTCCCTACTCTAGGACCCCTCTACATTTAGCTAGTTGATGGGAGATGTAAATGGTGGATTTGACAAGGGTTTTATGGGCTAGGTCTGTAAATGGTGTGCATAGTTTCTGCCCACATTACATTCTGTAAGACTTTGTCCCATGGCTGCATTCACAGCAAAGGAGTCTGGGAAGTGTAGCCCAGCTATGTGCCCAAGAGGGAAAAAGGAAGTGTTTAGTGAATGGCTAGCCAGGCTCTGTCAGCTCTTACCCTTTTGATTAATGACTGCAATTAAAAAAAATAAGCTTAGTTGCTTCTGACTCACCTGGTTTATAACTGAAGTTAGTCTCTCTCTGCTCCAGGTGCTTCATTAAAATGAGGACGTTTTCTATTTAATTTGTTAAGCTGTTAAAAAAAATTTGAAGAACTTGAAATTTATAGGGAAAAAGTTATAGAGTAAGACCTATCATGACTTTCACTCTAGTTCCCAGAGTGTGCACAGGTTATTCAAGGGTGAATTATCCAGGATCTTAGCTGATGTGACTCCTTTATCACTGATTATTATACTGTTAGATCCTTGTGTTTTCATATTCATCAATATGTCAAATTTTGTGTTCTAATGTGTTTGTCTATGACTGAAAGGATAGCCTTTTCTTCAATGACCTATCTAGTTGTAGATTGATGTGAGAAAAATAATGAGAGAGAGAGAGAGAGACCATAAATTTCAAGATGTTTTGTGCTAACATTGCAAAGAAGATACATGACAAATTAGCTAATTAACATGCATTCAACTTTTCATTTTCACCCAGATTTAAAGAATTCATGTATAAGTTTTGCTCCACTGTCGGTTATTCAATAACCAATAACTTCTATTCTGCGAAGTCAGCATCTATTATCTTGAGCTGCCAGTTAGAACTGAAAGATCTCCCCACAAAAAACTTGTAGCCACTACCTCTTGCACATAAACACTAGTGTAGAATCAGATTAGGTAATGGATTGGCCATCACACTCTAGGTAATTAGGAATGTCATGATGCTGGAGTATCCACAAGGGTCACAGTGAGCATCTCCCAGTTCTTACATTCTTTAGGAAAGTTGATCCATCCAGCTTCAGTTTAGTGATAACCAAGGGATCCACTGTCATATCTCCTCCCAGAGTAGGTCAGTATTATAGTACTGGTGTCAGTTAAGGGGACTTGTTGGAGGGTTTTCATCTAGGCTCTCTTTGTCCTAAGGATGAAATCCACACATGCTTCTTCCTAGTCCATCTTTGGCAAAATCCCTGGTGTTTACCATGGCCCTTAGGCACTTGAGATTTGCAGCAGAACTGGTATTGCATTTATCTTTTCCAGCAGTGATAATTGTCCTCAGCAGCATCTGCCCTGGGTACCCTGCAGCTGAAACACGGGCTATTCCACCCTCATTTTAGCTGCATTAATTACTTATGTTGTGATCATTTCCAGATTCCAAAGAACTAGCCAGGATTAGGCTAATTTCTCTCAATATATGAAAATACAACTTGGTGCACTAGAGTTGACCTCACTGGGTTGATTTTTATTTCATGTTATGGAATCTTCCCATTATTGGAACCCTCTGTCTTTCCTAGAATAGACATTCATATCTTTTGATCCCTCTCCCAGGATTATTTTACCTAAACTAGGTTTCATCAAATATTACTCTTTTCTCCAGCTGTTAATAGACATAAACTGTCCTTCATCACCTGACCCAAAACAGGTTTCTGGAGTCAAGTACATTTGGGGAATACAACACACCATTTGTCTCTCTTGTAGCATCACACTACACATTAGAATCCTAAGGAATCAGAGAAATTGTCTATTAAAATACTTTTATCTTTGTTTGACACATATTTTTTGTACTTAACTAAACATAGAGCACATTTTAAAATAGAACACTTATGAGTAATTGTGTTTGGAATTCCTGGCTTTGTGTATCTAGAAAGGGAGGATGTTCCTATTGTCCATTTTGCTGTCATTAGATGTTGGAAGTGTTAATGTATATGATCTGGATTCACCAATATTATGGCTGAAGGAGCCATCATCTAAGGACAAGCTTTATTTAAGGAAATAGTCCTCATGAAAATTTTCTAAAGAACACCGTCCTTTCCTCTCTTATGTAGATACGGTATTTATTCCCCCCCCAAAAATAAATGTTCTTAATAATGAAAACACATGCAATAAAGGGGCAGAGAAAAAATACTAGAGTTTAGAAGGAATCAAGTTGACATTTTCTCACCTAGTTTTAATTGATCATTCACCCCTCAAAGAGATGAAGAAGGATGCTAAGGTAAAATTAGTGTTTCTATTTTCCAGGCAAGACATCAAGGAACAACCTCTATCCTTTCTGACCCAGGGCTGGCGGTAGGATGGGTTTGTTCTGTGATACAGCATAGGTCATTGGGAAAGATGAGAATTGGTCTTGTGGCCTGTCATGCTCAGGGACTTGCCTACTGGTCTGCAGTGTCCTTGGCCTAGTGTTCCATGTGAGCCGCACTTGAACTCCACCAGATCAACAGGAAATGGGTTTCGTCATTGAAGTGGTATTGCACTGTGTCTTCCCCCATCTGACAGCATGGTGAGCCTCAGTGGGTGTTAGGCATTCTTTACTTCACAGTTGGGAAGGAACTTAAGGCATTACAGAGTAGGAGTGACACAAACTGGTAAATATGCTTCCTTATAAGAAGAAGGAGTTAAGGGATGGACAGCCTCAGAATTTGCACTGTAATTTAATTTTGAAGGCTCACTCCATTGCTTTAATTCAGTTCACCCTACTCCCTCAGCTTCCTATGTCACCTCTCACTGAGAAAACTCTATTCCTTCTCACACAAGAACGATACTTCAGACTTGGGTTCTTCGCAAAAATCCCAATGTATCAGGTTTTAGGCCAATATGAATAGAGGCTTTTCCTGATTGAAAGTTCATTTGAGGATTCATCTGATTCCAAATAGGTAGAAAAATGGAGATTGTTCTAATTCTAGTTCAGAGTTGCTGTCAGCAAGACTTTGGCTGGTTTTCTACGTTCCTAAGAGCAAAGAAGTCCTCCACTCAGACATTCTTTTTTATTTTTTCCAGAGTAAAGGAAGTAGAGTTGTAAATAAGAAAAACATATTTGTATGTATGTATGCCTGTATGATCTATGCCTCGTTAAAAAATAACTCTAGAATTATTGTACCAAAACCTTTTTGATATTTTCTTGAGTAGATTCTCATTAAATAGGCCTCTACATTGGTTGAAAATGTTTCTGTCAGAGTAAATTTTAAATGGATAACCCCAAGTACCACCCACAGATTTTATCCTCTGATCGTTAAATTTCTCCCTTCATAAAAAGTGGAAAAGTTATTTCCATTAATTTTTTCCCACCAGCAGAACTCAAAATTCTGTATTTTTGTAAACATGTGAGGTCTAATAGTCTGCTATTAGTTCTTAGATTCTAAGAGCAGTTAAATCAAATGCTTTTAAGTGTGTTTGAGGTATATATTAGAAGGTATGATTCTGTTAGAAAGTGACAACTATATCTGAGAAAACACTTAAATTTTTATGATGGCAGAAAAATAGTGTGTTTTATATGGTTATATAAGTAAAAGATACTATGCCAGACTTTTGAATTTTTCAGTACACACTGGTTTTCTTTGGAGAGCTCTTACTGTGAACCTACAGGGATACACATACAAAGGATTCAAGCATAGCCCTGCTCCAGCCTTAGTATATTTAATCAATCTCAGGTACTTGCTTTAAAATATAAAACAATGATAGAAAAAAATCAGAAGGGCGCCTGGGTGGCTCAGTCGTTAAGCTTCTGCCTTCGGCTCAGGTCATGATCCCAGGGTCCTGGGATCGAGTCCCACATCGGGCTCCCTGTTTGGCGGGAAGCCTGCTTCTCCCTCTTCCACTCCCCCTGCTTGTGTTCCTGCTCTCGCTATCTCTCTCTGTCAAATAAATAAATAAAATCTTTAAAAAAAAAAAAAAAGAAAAGAAAAAAATCAGAAAATTGGTGGTGGTGGTGATGGGTGTGGTACTCATATAAAAATCCTTTGATCATTTGAATATTAAAAATGCATTTGGAAACAAACAAAAAAGCAGAACAGACCCATAAATACAGAGAGCTGGTGGGTTGCCAGAAGGGAGGATGGCTTGGGGGATGGGTCAAATGGGTGAAGGGGAGTGAAATACAGGCTTCCAGTTACGGTATGAGTAAGTCACAGGGATAAAAGACACTTTACAGTCAATGGTATTATAATAGTGTTGTATAGTGACAGTTGGTAGCTACACTTGTGGTGGCCATAGCATAATGTATAAACTTGTGAAATTACTATGTTGTACACCTGAAACTAATGTAACATGTGTCAACAATACTTAAGTTAAAAAAATGCATTTAGTTTAAAGAGAAAATGTTTAAAATGTCATAAATATTAGACCTTCAAAAGCTAGAACATGATGAGCAATTATCAAAAGATGAGCACTCAAAGGTGGCATCATTTTGAGAATAGGATACAGTGTTTACATTGCTATCCTACATGGATTATTTCCATTTAAAACATGGGCTACTGTGGACATCTAAACTCTGTGTCAAAACATTGACACAAAGACAGACTTTTTCAGTGATGCAGATTTATAATCATATTTAACTCAGCTTGCAAGACACTCATTTTTTATTTCTCAGTAAATAGTCCTCATGCATTCCCAATTATAGTATAAGGCAGTTTGAATCCCATTAAGTTGGATATTGAGCTTTGATTGGTAGATTTTAAATTTCTGTAACCTGGTGGCTAAACGACTTTAATCCTGATTGGCAGTTCTCATTACAGATGAAACTTATTTAAATGATTTCTGTATTGTGGAAGAAAAGATAGAAAAAAATAAAATGGTCTGCAAATTCAATAGCTCTGTATTTCTAAAAAGCAATCTTTCATTACTCATCAACAAATCAAGAAGAAAGATGAATGTGACAAAAATGATGTAACTCAGCAGGAATATTTTAATTTGATATTAAAATTTAAACAATCTAATACACAATATATCCTATATGTAGATAATTTTGTGTTAGAAATATGTGGGCTACTTTTGAATAAACTGGTGACTAATTAACCTGAATGCTAATAGTATTTTAAAATTTATTTTTCTGTTATATTGCTTTGTGAATTTGCTAAAAAACTTGGTTTTAATTGTGGGAGAAATAATCTGGAGGGAAGTTACTGACCCTTTGCAGAAAACTGGTAGGGTTAGAAGTAGCACACAGAGGATTCTCTTTAGTTTGTATTCGGGGTTGTACTAATGCCAGTGATGATGAAATGTTATACATTCAGTATTGTAGTCATATTTTCTTTGAATTCTTGGATACATTTTTTGCCCCCACTCGTTGCCCTAAGTTCGTTTTTTTCCCCATACATCTGTAATATTGGGACACTTAGTTTATTAAGAGGGTGGAAATTCATTTGGGTTGATTTCTCTTCTATCTGTTGCTTACTTTAGTATCCACCACTGTGCCAATTTAAACCCTCAAAATCTTGCATCGATTATAGGAGAGCTTCCAAACTGCCCTCCTTGACCTTCTTCATTCTGCTGTAAACACTGTGATGTCTGAATTAGCTGATTTTAACATTCTTATCTGATTGTCATTGACTTCCTGAGTGATCTGTTGGGGGTCCTTATAGATAAAGGGCAACTTTTCTTTCAGGGCTTCCATGATGTCCTCTCCTCTGTTTCTCCCAACTCACATCCTGTGTCTCATTACCTCACTCCCTACACTCCTGTCCTAGCTACCTAACTTCTGGGAATCACTTGAATTCTTGAACTTGTTTTAGGGCTTTTTATACTTACTCCTTGTGGCTAGAACTCCCTCCTTTGCCTAGTGGGCTCCTACATATATATGCATGCCCAACTCAAATGTCCTTTCCATAGACAGGTTGATACATCCCACCCCATCCTCTTCTGGAACATTCTATAATAACATGGCACTGTTACTGTTGTCTATTTACAGGCTAGTCACTATCACAAGTCAAATGTACTTGACATGGAAATTAAACATGAAATGCATTATTCATTTTTGTATCAATCCAGAGCCTTACAACTCAGTACATAGTAGTAGGAGCTTATAAGTAGCTGACAATCAGGATAGCTCATACAAATTTCAGATTTTGGTATACTCATAATGGCTACCTGCCTTTATTCAAAATTATTATCTATTGGAACAAGCCATGTTGAATTTGAGTCTGACTAGTAAGTGGCCTGACTTGAACGCTCTGTTTTATTGTCAGGTATCTGAGTGGGCAAATAATACTCTGGAAATAATCCTGATAAATATTCATTAAGGAACTCCAGCCTTAAAATGCAGAGAAGCAGAAAAATAACAATAAAAACCCAGTAAACAGAGAATTGATAATGTATATTTTGTATTGTTAAAGTGGTTTTTATTATTTTGAGCTTCTGTTCAAATCTAACTTCATGTTTTCTGACAAAAATACTTAACCATAATAACAGCTGCTCTGTTACATTAAGTGCAAATACTGTCTGTATATTAACTTGGCATTAGGATCTTCACCAGGTGGAGATATTTTAAGATATATTTGAACACATCCATTAAAATAAACAACATACACCATCCGTGTGTGTGGATGTGGAGTGGGGACTCCCTTGATCTGCAAAGTTAGGTTAAAACGCTATGTGCAGAAAAGTGTTATGCTGTTTTGTGAATAGAACTTTTCTCTTTGGGGTACTGTTTTAAAGTAAAAGTTTGAGTTTCAAATCAATATCTTTTTTAGGACATTTTTAGTGCTTGTGGCTTATTTAATGTTTTCAGTACCCATTACGTTGGAGAATAAGTTAACCATCAGATTCCCGGGCAGATTCTTTTGGTCTGACAGTACCTTTCCGCAAGACAGTGGGAACCATGTCCATGTCATGAGGGCTCTTATTCAGGTACTTTTTCACTGTTTGAAAGCATACGTATCAGAGTAAAGTGAGGAGAGGGCTTTCTCAGTATTTTTTCTTTCCTTTTAAGTATTTATAATTTTCTTTCTGCTTTGTTGGATGGGTTCATTAAATACTAAAGCTTTATTTTATTTTTTTAAAGATTTTATTTATTTATTTGACACACACAGAGAGAGGGAGAGAGCAAGCACAAGCAGGGGGAGTGGCAGGCAGGGGAGAAGCAGACTTCCCGCTGAGCAAGGAGCCCGATGCGAGACTCTATCCCAGGACCCTGGGATTATGACCCAAGCTGAAGGCAGACTCTTAACTGACTGAGCCACCCAGGTGCCCCTAAATGCTAAAGCTTTAAAAAGTGATTCTGCATCCCTAGATTACTAAAGAGATTTGAATTTTGAGGCTGAAAATAGATTGGGAATAGCATTATTATCCTATTGATACTGCCTGTTTTGTATGTATATGCATTCCTCCTTATAAAAGCTAAGATCACTTGTGTGACAACAGAATTCTGTTGGATTTAAAAGACATATGATAGTGAATATTCAGAACCATCTGAATACACCAATATGTAGTAAGTTGGTGTATTTGTTCCAGTATCTGGCTCTGCATATTTTGTGGTGCTTTCAGGCAAGATTTTTTAATTGCATATTTACTGGAACTGCTCTGTCTCTGAAAAGTAATACCCATTTCCTCTAAGAGAAGATTAGACCACCCACTTTGCACTTTAACTTCATTTTTTTCTGACCTTAGGAGCATCGTCACCTTACAGTAGTTACCTGGCCGTTTCCTGGCACTTAGAAGAATGTTTGATAAAGAAGGATGAACACATTGCATAAAGGCCAGTGGGTTCCAAATAATACGCTTAGAAGCCAAAGAATATGCTTTTAGGAGAGCTGCTGTGGCAAATGATGGGTGGAAAAAGACAAAACAACAAAGCAATACAGCCCATACTTTGTGCCTGCTGTTCCCTTAAACACACAAGAAAAATAAGATGAAAGCAAGTGTTTTCTTCACATATAATTTTATTTCAGAAATTTCAAAAAAGAGTTACATTATGTATTGTTAGGATGAAAAAACCTATTTGAAAGGACTTTTTAAAAAATTTTTATTTTATGTTCTGTTAATCACCATACATTACATCATTAGTTTTTGATGTAGTGTTCCATGATTCATTGTTTGCGTATAACACCCAGTGCTCCATGCAGAACGTGCCCTCTTTAATACCCATCACCAGGCTAACCCATCCTCCCACCTCCTCCCCTCTAGAACCCTCAGTTTGTTTCTCAGAGTCCATAGTCTCTCATGGTTCGTCTCCCCCTCTGATTCCCCCCCTTCATTTTTCCCTTCCTGCTATTCTTCTTTTTTTTAACATATAATGTATAATTTGTTTCAGAGGTACAGGTCTGTGATTCAACAGTCTTACACAATTCACAGTGCTCACCATAGCACATACCCTCCCCAGTGTCTATCACCCAGCCACCCCATGCCTGCCACCCCCCACCACTCCAGCAACTCTTAGTTTGTTTCCTGAGATTAAGAATTCCTCATATCAGTGAGATCAAAGAACATTCAAATAAACTGTAGAAAACAAGATACAAGGAGCATGGGAACAAAGAGATGCTCTGATCAGCAGATAGCATTTTCTCACTGAGAATAGGAGACCCAGTTCTCTTCACTTTTCTCCTCCTGCTCTTCCTCTTTCTCCTCCCTTTCTCTCCACCTTGCACCCAGGAAATCTATGTTTTGTGGACTCATTTGCACTTGGAATCTGATTCCTTTGCTCTGGTTGATGAGGACTATAGCTTATTACTTGGAATTTTTTATTAAAAAATTGAACTTCTGATTAAAAGATGGTATGACTTTTTAAAAATCACAAGTGATTAGTATTCAAAAAATGGCTACTTATGATAGAAAATACAAGATAGAGGTGGTTATTTTATCCTTTGAATGAGCTACATATTTTAGAATTAAACTGCTTTTATTGACTATCATTTTCTTTTGGAGAATTGTCTTTCTCTAAACATTTGAAAATATTACTTATGTATATACAGTGTATATAATATCTCATACTTGTCATTAATGATTTTATATCATTTATAAAGCAAGGATAATGATCTAGAATGTATTGCTAAAATAAGGGCTGTGTCAGCCTAGGTCTAACAGGAGACAGAAACTATAATTTGAAGAGGGAAAGTTTAATATAAAGTGTTATTACTTATGATAACAGAGTGAAATAATGAGGGATTCAATATAAGAAACTCCAAAGAATATAGCACATACACGGAGCGGTCACTAAATTTAAGGCTGAGGGGCACCTGGGTGGCTCAGTCGTTAAGCGTCTGCCTTCAGCTCAGGTCATGATCCCAGGGTCCTGGGATGGAGCCCCACCTCAGGCTCCCTGCTCGGTGGGAAGCCTGCTTCTTCCTCTCCCTCTCCCCCTGCTTGTGTTCCCTCTCTCGCTGTTTTTCTCTCTGTCAAATAAATAAACAAAATCTTTAAAAAAAATAAATTTAAGGCTGAGACAGAGCCCCCAAGAAGAACTCCACATTCCCCCTCCTGAAAGGGATGAGATCCAGACCTAAATGGAGAAAGCACAGCCAAGGCTCACTGGATGGCTGATAATTTATAGCAGAATATGCTGGAACCCTGCCCTATGGGTAACTAGGGAAGCTTTTCATAGGGAGCTGTGTCATTGATTGACTGCCTTTGGAACTGCCCACTGGTGAATGCTGGGGGAAGCTGCTGGCCGCCGAGCGCCTCTAGCCTCTGTGCCCCACAGGAGCTCGGTATAGGTGTGTGCCGAGGAGGTGTATGGGGACTAGAAAGCAAAACCCTTTGGGACCATAATGCCCACCCAGTGCCCTCTATTGTTGAAACTTCGGTGCCAGTGGGTAAAGGGAAAAAAAAAATATTTGAAGGGTCGATGTCCATTTTACTGAAGAAGCAAAAAGGGTGAATCTGGAGTTGAGAGATAATAAATCAATAGCTGGCACAAACTCTTACCAACTTTTTAAAAAGAGATACAGGGGAAAAGATCAAGCTTTTTGATAAGAGAGAGAAGAAATGTATACTCATAGCAACAGAATGGATGAATGAAGGCTGAGCTCAAATTCAAACCAAAGTAGAGATGGGGGGATAGCAGTGGTCTGACGGGGGTGGGGTGGGGAAGACTGAACAAACGTGTGAAATATTTCAGACTCTATAAAATTTGGAATTCAGCAATTACCAAACAACTCTTAAGTCATCAATATTACGTTAGCCTCTATGGGGGGGGAAGAAGACAAAGAAGCCTTCGGGCGGTGATTCTTGTATGTCAGGCACTCTGCTGTGTTTTAATCAGGTTGTTCATTTAAACTTCATAACAAACCTAAGAAGTAATTATGTCAACTCCCATCTTCCAGGTAAGGAAGATGAGATTCAGAAAGGTCAAGTGACTTGTCTAAAGCCACACACTTAGCACTTGTTTACAGGCAGAATCCAGATCTTGGCAGACTGACTGAAGACTCTGTGTCCTCACTACTCTGCTAAACTGCCTTCTGTGGGGATTAAGACAATGTTTCATTCTTTGTCCAAGCAAACAGAACCCCAAACCAAAACCTCACCTTGTTGTTGTGGAGATAACCCACAAATATGCATAAAGCAGTCCCTGATGTATATAGATCTATGTGAGGCACAAATTACAAATACTGAGGACTTAAAGGGAAGTAGGTCAGTGAACACTGGAATAGGCAGAGACAGCTTTTTAAAAGAAATCTGGAGTTGCTCATTCAATGTAGAAATTGTAGCTGGGGGTTGGGGGAAGGTAAACCATTCCCTTTAGGAAAAAGAGACAAAGCACAGTACATAATGTACCCATGGAACAATAGGGACAACTGGATTTGATTAAAGATTATGCATTTACAGATGTCAGTTAATTTTTTTTTTTTTTTTTTTTTTTTTTTTTTCCTTTATCCCCACTCCAGCATCATAAACAAGCCATAATGGCATCAGTCACTGGGTTATGAAATGCTGGTGGAAACAAAATGGAAGTTGTAGCGACTTGGTGTTTGTTTTTAAAAGTGACTCATTCAGCACTGTATGATTCAGTTTTCTCTGCAATAATCAATTACATAGCTCGTGTTCAAAGAACAAAAATGTCGTATCTGGGAAGTGAAGGTAAAATGTAATGTGTTATAGGAGAGTGACATAGGAATTTTTAACCAGAATTTCTCCTTGAAGTAAAATGGTTTTTGTGGAATGAGAACTGGATCACTCTAAACATGGTATTCAGTACTCACCAAACTGATAACTTTAAATGTTACCGAGAATTCTATAACGTGGTATTAGAACATAGTTCAGCTAAGGTTGGGAATCTCATGAAAGAGGAAATAAACAGAGTGAACATAAGTTTACTGCATGGTGAGATTAACCTTTAGGTTTATATCTTGAAGATAAGAAATAGCCTATTGGTGTTACCATTGAAATCTGTAGCATTGTTCCATGCTTTTTTTTTCATTTTTATACTACCACATTAAGTGTATGTGTGTGTATTTGTTAAATCAGCAAAATGAAAATGGAAAATATTAACTAGAGGATTTTAGCCTTAATAAGTGGACTTTGTGAAACAACAGGAAAAATGGTATGGTATTAGATAAAGAAATGTCAATTTTTAATTTTTTTTTAAAGATTTTATTTATTTGACAGAGAGGAAGACAGCCAGAGAGGGAACACAAGCAGGGGGAGAGGGAGAGGGAGAAGCAGGCTTCCCGCTGAGCGGGGAGCCCGATGCGGGGCTCGATCCCAGAACCCTGGAATCATGACCTGAGCCGAAGGCAGACGCTTAACGACTGAGCCACCCAGGCGCCCCTCAATTTTTAATTTTTAACCAAAACTATTTTTAAAGTAATAAGCAAAACTTCCTCTTACTCTTCCATATCATCATTTTCTAAAATAATTGGTTTTTAAAAATAAGTAGGAAGGAGAATATATTGTAGTCATTTAAATAAAGCATACCATATCCTCTTTATTCTTTTTTCTGGCTGACCCAATAAAAAACCCTTATGAGGGACTGGTGCTGGTCTGTGGATGGGTATTGGAGATGATTGACACACATTGGTGGTTTTAAATGTAAGTTTTTTATAGCCTAGGGAATGATTAGAGACTTAGGTGAGAACAGAGGGGATTGGAGGCTGGGGATACCAAGTACTTAAACAAGACTAGCTCTGTTACGAGTTTCCTTACTTATGTGTCTCATTTATATAATAACCTGGTCTCCATATGATACAATATGCAAATTGCTTTACCCCCATTTTAGTTTCCCCCCATGTCACTTCCATAGTCCACTCTCCCAGATTCCCTTATTTCTCTTGCCAACATTTCAATAATATCTTATGTACTTTCAGTGATTTTTTTCATCTTTTAAAGCAGTTTCATCTTTCAGTTTCAAAATGTTCTGTCCAGTGTAAATAAAAATTTTAATCTTTCAACAAACTCAAATCTCCTCTCCCGACTTACCTCCCAGGATTCGTAGAGTAATACTGGGGAAAAGACACTGGTTTGTCTTTAGTTCAGGTTAAGATCCTCCATGCTAGCTCATGATGCTGTTTCTGGCTCCTCCATAGAGGTTAAAGGGAGGGGTGGATTAGAGATAATGGTAAAAGTGTTCCTTGTCTGTGGCTGACTTAATGTGGCCATTAGTGGGACCTACTTGGTACAGCAAGGCCAGATTCTCGTTCTCTTTGGCATGAAGCTCTTTTGTATGTTCTCTGAAGATCCTTCTCTATTGCATCATTCTCTTCTGTAGTTAATGGTATCTTTTGCATAACCTTTTGTATGTCTTTCCAAGCTTCTATACTTCCAGTCTTTCCACTAGAGTACCTAGATCTGGAAGGAAAATATTCTAGGCCCATTCTTTTACAAGATGACTCAACACCCCTGGAATTCATGCATTATTGCTCCAGTCAGACCTGGAAGTGCAACCCACTCCCACTGATGTCCTATTTCCTTGTCCTGTGATATGGGAAACTCTGGCAAGTTCCTCTCCTTCAGAGTTCAGGAAAGTCTCCAGTCTTAGTCTGTATGTTCTTAAAATCCTAGAGAATCTCAATACCTTTTCCAAGCTCTCTCATTGTACTCAGCTATAGTGTCACAGTAGGGTCAGACCTCTAGTTTCTACAGCTCAGCAATTACTCAGGTTGGAGGAAAATACTCATCTCTCTTTTGAAGAGCAGCTTGATGCATCACACCAAGCTTACATTGACCCTAGCATGCTCTACTACAAAAGTAGGAAGCATTCTCTTTTGTTCTGCTGGATATCTGGCATCTCTTATCTAGCCTGGATAGAGTGGCACTCATTGAACCATTTGGCATGTATAACACCCTTGCCTAGAATGTGTGGGAACTCAACATAGATTATACTTGGCTTTAAGGCTAAAATCCTTCAGAGGACAGACAAAAGACTTCTAACAATCATTATGTTTATTTATATTGTTACAAATTTTTTTTGTTCGAATGGAGGAAAAATAACACTATATATAATGTCATTGGGTCTAGGAAACTATTGAACATTTGTTAATGTCAAGTTCGTACAACCAAAATAAATAGTCCGGCTATGTTTGTTTTGAAAATGGCCATATATTAACTATAGAGGGAACATAACTCCACACAGTAGGGACCATATATGACAAGCCCACAACTAAAATCATATGCAGTGGTGAAAACTAAGATCAGAAATAAGATAAGGATGACACTCTGGCACCTTTATTAAATACAGGTACTAGAACACCTGGTAAGAAAAAGAAACAAGAGACGTCCAAACTGGACAGAGTAAGATTGTTTCTATTTGCAAATGGCATGATACTATATATAGAAAACCATAAAGACTCAGCTAAAACACCTGTTAAAACTAATAAATTCAGTAAAGTTGCAGGGTACAAATCAATATACAAAAATCAGTTATTTTCAGTGCAATAATGATGAATTATCTGAAAAATGAAGAAAACAATCCTATTTACATTTGCATCAAAATAAAATACCTAGGGATAAATTTAACCAAGGAGGTGAAATACCTGTACACTGAAAACTATAAGACATTGGTGAAAGAAACTGAAGAATACACATTCTATACTCATGGATTAGAAGAATTCATATCAAAGTGTTCACACTACTGAAAATGATGTATAGATTTAACACAACCCCTATCAAAATTCTGATGGCATTTTTCACAAAAATAGAAAAAACAAATCTCAAATTTGTATGGAAAGGCCCTAAATAACCAAAGCATTCTTAAGAAGAACAAAGCTGGAGACACTACATTCCCTGATTTCAAACTGTGTTAGAGTATAGTAACAAAAACAGTGTTATTGTTATAAAAACAGACACATAAATTAATGGAACAGAATAGAGAGCCTAGAAATAAACCTGCACTTATATGGTCAATCAATTTATGACAGAGGAGCCAGGAGTATATAATGAGAAAAGGAAAGTCTCTTCAATAAGTTGTGATGGGAGCACTGAGCAGCCACATGCAAAAGAATGAAACCTCTATCTCACACTGTACACAAAATTCAATTCAAAGTGGATTAACAACTTGAATGTAAGACCTAATACTATAAGACGTGTAGAAGGAAACATGGGGGATAAGCTCCTTAACACTGGTCTTGCAAAGATTTTTTTGTATTTGACACAAAAAGCAAAGACAAAGAGCAAAAGTAAACCAGTGTGACTACATAAAATTAAGAAGGTTTTGCACAGAAAAGGAAACCAACAAAATGAAAATGCAACCTACTGAATGGGAAAAAATATTTTCAAATCATGTATACGATAAGAGGTAAACACTCAAAAGATACAAAGAATTCATACAACTCAACAGAAAAAATCCCATTAGAATATGGGCAGAAGAACTGAATAGATGTTTTTCCAAAGAAAACATAGAGATGGCCAAGTACTTAAAATGATATTCAACATCACTAATCATCAGGGAAAGGCAAATCAAAGTCACTACGAGGTATCACCTCACACCTGTTAGAATGGCTATCATCAAAAAGCCAAGAAGCATTAGTGAGAATGTGGAGAAAAGGGAACTGTTGTGCACCACTGGTGGGAATGTAAATTGGTGCAGCCATTATGGAAAATAGTATGAAGATCCTCAAAAAATTAAGACTAGAACTACCATATGATCTAGCAATTCCACTTCTAGATATATATACGTGAAGGAAACAAAATCACTACCTCAAAGAGATCTCTGCACCCCCATGTTCACTGCAACATTATTTACAATAGCTAAGAAATGGAAACAACCGAAGTGTCAATCAATGGATGAATCTGTGAAGAAAATTATCTATATATATATTATATATAATATATATTACAGAATGTTATTCAGCCCTAAAAAAGAAGGTAATCTTGCCATTTGCAGCAATATGGATGGACCTTGAAGGCATTACACTAAGTGAAATTAGAGAAAGACAAATACTATATGGTCTCACATGTGGAATTTTATTTTTATTTATTTTTATTTTTTATTTTTTAAATATTTATTTATTTGACAGAGAGAGACCACGAGAGACGGAACACAATCAGGGGGAGTGGGAGAGGGAGAAGTAGGCTTCCCGCGGAGCAGGGAGCCCGATGAGGGGCTCGATCCCAGGACCCTGGGATCATGACCTGAGCCAAAGGCAGACACTTAACAACTGAGCCACCCAGGCGCCCCTCACAAGTGGAATTTTAAAAAACAAACAAATGAACCCAGAACTCATAGAAACAGAACTGGTGGTTGCTAGAGGTGGAAGTTGAGGGGTGAGGGAAATGAGTAATGATGTTTAAAAAGTACAAACTTCAGTTATAAGATGAAGGTTTGGAGATGTAATGTATATCATGGTGACTATAATTAACAATGCTGCATTATATATTTGAAAGATGCTGAGATAGTAGATCTTAAAAGTTCTCATCACAGGAAACAAATGATAACTATATGAGATTAAATGTCCATGAATGTCCAGTTGAAAAACAGTGCAAAAATGGAGATTGCTACATTTTTTTTTTCCACACCTACATAACTTTCTGGTTAACTAAACTTACTGTGGTAATCATTTTGCAATATATATACACATCAAATGATTATGTTGTATACCTTAATACAATGTCATATGTCAATTATATCTCAAGGAACCTGGGAAAATAAAATGCTCCTCAAAAAAGAAAGAGAAAGAAAGAAAAGGGGCACATATAACACCAGTTTTTCTGTCAACTGCTTGGAAACTTTAGTCTCTAAAGCTCCTGCTCAATGGTTCCAAGTGGTATCCTGAGGCAGACTCTTCATGTAGGGTTGTGGTCTCCCACAACTTATAAGGCGCTTTTTACCAAATTCTTAGTGAAGAACTATTTTAAAGCCTTTTTAATGCTGCCAACTCCCTTCAACCCAAGTCGGTGGTGAATTGAGTTGTTTGTTTATAACTCTCCTTACAGAATTTAAGTAAACATTTTGATTCTTCATAATTTTTTTAAGTGTGTTTTCCAGGCTTCTGGGACAAACTGTAACCTCCCTTATTGCCACAGGCAAATACTCTGGAAGCAAACTCAATCTAAACATCAAATATAATGAAAAATAGAACATCATTAAAAAAAAGTTAATGGCAACAGCCTTCACCCTGGGTTTCACTTTGCAGAGTCACCTGGTTTATCATCCCTACTTGAGGCATATTATTAGTGACGGCAGTGATTATGATATATTGACATCTGTCCACTGGATATTATACAGAGACTGGAAAACTAATGTCACATGGCTTTAGATGTTTCTATCTTAACCTGATATGTTCATAATGGTCTCTCACATAAGAAGATATAAAAGAAAATGATGAGCTTCATTTTTATGGTAGTGGTTTAATGTCCAAGAACATCCAGTTGAAAAACAATGCAAGAATGGAGGCCACTGCATTTCTCCCCCACACCTACATAAGTTTCTTGTAACCCTAGGATAGCAATTTTTTATACCACTGTAATTAATTTGGAAACACTGGAAATAAATAAATTTAACTAGATAAAGCCCTAACATATTAATAGTTTCAAATGTGGATAAAAGTAAACTCTGTTCTATATTCAGAATCTTGTAGTAAACAATAGTGCTATTTCTCATATTGTCATAAAGGCATACCTTTTAATTAAGATTTTATATGATCTGATGCAAAAAAAAGTGGATGCCAAGTTAATAAAACTGCCAAATTTTCAAGACTTCCTTTTTTCCTATTAAATTAATAAACTAAGGACATAAAATAAAGAAATAAAATGTTGAAATTCTGAAAGAGTAATATCGTTATTGTGGTTATCACCTTGAACTGTGACTTAGTAGCCAATTAAAAAGGGTCTTACCAGGCAGACCAAATCTTACCAGTGAGCATACCACTATTTCTAAGGAGATAATCATTTCTTGATAATCTGTGTAGAAACAAATTTCTTATGTGAGGCATCAACAAGTGACACTGGGTAATGAAATAAAAATAGTGGCTAAAATGTATTTTATAAAAATTATAAAATATATTCTTTCTGTTGTTTCTTGTAATTACTAATTAGAGCCCATGTTTAAATAACATATACACTTCCCTTCCAATTGAAATTTTTATTTCTTCTGTGCCTCTTGAATGACTTTTTTTTTTTTTTAATAGACTCTATTTTTCTATGGCAGTCTCAGATTCACAGCAAAATTTAACAGAACATACAGAGATTTGCCATATGTGTCCTGCTCTTCTCCCCACAAATCCACAGCCTTTCCTATTAACATCTGTCACCAGAGTGGTAAATTTCTTAATTTGAATGAACTTACATTGACATATCATTATCACTAAAAGCCCACAGTTTACGTTAGGGTTCACTCTGTACTGTGCATTCTATGGATTGGGACAAACGTATAATGGCATATATCCACCATTATGGTACCACAAAGAGTAGTTTCACGGCCCTAAAAATCTTCTGTGCTCAACCTGTTCATCCCCTTCTCTCCCTTAACAACCAATGATCTTTTTACTGTCTATATAGTTTTGTCTTATCCTAAATGTCATATGGTTGAATCATATAGTTTGTAGCCTTTTCAGATTAACTTCTTTCACTTAGTAATATGCACTTAAGTTTCCTCATTGTCTTTTCATAACCTGATAGCTCATTTATTTTTAGTGTGGAATAATATGCCATTACTTGGATGTACCATGGTTATTTATCCGTTTATTTACTAAAGGACATTTTTGTTGACTCCACATTTGGGCAAATACTAATAAAGCTCCTATAAACATCCATATGCAGGTTTCTGTGAGGGCATATTTCGAACTCCTGTGAGTAGACATCCAGGAGAACCATTGCTGGGTCATATGGCGGGCGTATATGCTTAACTCTTAAGCTGTTTTCTTCCAAAGTGACTGTACCATTTTTTATTTCTATCAATAACGAATGAGAATTCTTTTAGGATTTTGATGGTTTCCTGTCTCACGTTTAGGCCTTACATTCATTTTGAATTTATTTTTGTGTATGGTGTAAGAAAGTGCTTCAGTTTCATTCTTTTGTGCTATCCAGTATTCCCAAAACCACTGGTTAGAGACTGTCTTTATCCCAATGGATATTCTTTCCTACTATGTCAAAGATTAATTGGCCATATAGTTGTGGGTTCATTCCTGGGTTTTCTATTCTGTTCCATTGATCTATCTGTGTTTTTGTGCCAGTACCATACTGTTGGGATCACTACAGCTTTGTGATATAACTTGAAGTCCAGAATTGTGATCCCTCCAGCTTTACTTTTCTTTTTCAAGATTGTTCTGGCTATTCGGGGTCTTTTGTGGTTCCATACAAATTTTAGGATTGTTTGTTCTAGTTTTGTGAAAAATGCTGGTGGTATTTGGAAAGGGATTATGTTAAATGTGTAGATTGCTTTGGGTAATATAGACATTTTAACAATATCCTTCTAATCCATGAGCATGAAGTGTTTTCCATTTCTTCATGTCATCTTCAATTTCTTCCAATAGTTTTCAGAGTACAGATCTTTTACCTTTTGTTTAGATTTATTCCTAGGTATCTTATGGTTTTTGGTGCAATTGCAAATAGGCATTTACCCATAGGATACAAAAATAATTATTTGAAGGGTTACACGTACCCCAATGTTTATGGCAGCACTATCAACAATAGCCAAATTATGGGAAGAGCCCAAATGTCCATAGTTGATGAATGGATAAAGAAGAAGTGATACACACACACACACACACACACACACACACACACACACACACACAGGCATACACAATAGAATATTACTCAGCCATAAAAAAGAATGAGATCTTGACATTTGCAATGATGTGGATGGAGTTAGAGAGTATTATGTTAAGTGAAATAAGTCAGAGAAAGACAAATTCTGTATGATTTCACTCCTATGTGGAAATTAAGAAACAAAACAAATTAACATAGGAAAAAGAGAGAGGCAAACCGTGTAACAGACTCTTAAATATAGAGAACAAACTGAGAGTTCCTGGAGGAGAGGTGGATTGGGGGATGGGTTAAATGGGTGATAGGTATCAAGGAAGGCATGGCTGTGATCAGCATCGGGTGTTGTATGTAAGTGATGAATCACTAAATTCTACAACAGAAACCAGTATTACACTGCATGCTAACTAACTGGAATTTAAATAAAAATTTGGAGAAAAAAATAAAATGTTTTCTTTTCAAATTTTTATTTAAATTCTAATTAGTTAACATACAATACAAGATTGGTTTCTGGAGTCGAATTCAGTGATTCATCGCTTACGTACAATACCCAGTATTCATCATAAGGAGTGCCCTCCTTAATACCCATCATGCATCTAGCTCATCCCCCACCTGCCTCCCTCCATCAACCCTAAAAATAAAATAAAATCTTTTTTTAAATTAAAAAAAATAAACCTTCAACTAGAAAGAAAAAAGAATATTTATAATTTCAAGCTTTCCTGGGGTGAAGTATGGGACAGGAAAGTGTCACTGCAGAAGTAGGCAATAGAAAAATACTGGAGGGGCTTGATTACAAATCCTATGCAATAACTTTTGGAAAAATCTAAAATAATAATAAGAAGAAGAATAAGAATTATTCTTGTTGCTACACATCTTTGCCAGTATTTGGTGTTGTCAGTATTTTGGATTTTTGCCGTTCTAATAGTTGTATGGTAGTGTCGTGTTGTTTTAATTTTCAATTCCCTAATGACACATGATGTTTTTTTTCTATGCTGCTTTGCCATTTGTACATCTTCTCTGGTGAAGTAACTGTTAAGAACTTTTCCCCATTTTAAAATTAGATTGTTCATTTCTTATTGTTAAACTTGGAAATTCTTTGTATATTTTGGGTAACGGCTTTATCAAACACACTTTTTGCAAATATTTTTTCACAGTCTATGACTTGGCTTATCACTCTCCTCACAGGATATTTCACAGAGCAGAACTTTTAAATTTGATGAAGTCCAGCTTATCAATTATTTTCTCATAGTGCTTTTGGGGTTGTATCTAAAAAGTCATTGACTAAGCAAAGACGATCTAAATTTTCTCCTGTGTTATCTTCTAGGAGTTTCATAGGTTTGTAGTTTACATTTAGGTCTATAATCCATTTTGAGTTAATTTTTTGAAGAAAGTAAGGTTTGTGGGTAGATTTTTTTCCTTTTTTTTTTTTTTTGGCATGTAAACATGCAGTTGTTTTAGCACTGTGTGTTGAAGAGACCATCTTTTCTCTTGCATTGTCTTTGTTCCCTTGTCAAAGATATGCTGACTATATTTATGTTGGTCTCTTTCTGGACTCTATCCTGTTCTATTGATCCATTTGCCTATTATTTTGCCATTACCACACTTTCTTGGCTACTGTACCTTTATAGTAACTCTTGAAGTTGGATAGTGTCAGTCCTACAATTTTATTATTTTTCAGTAGTGTGCTTGCTATTCTGGGTATTTCCCCTATCTATATAAACTATAGAATCAGTTTGTTGATATTCACAAAATAACCTGCTGTGTGGTTGACTGGGATTGTACTGAATCTATAGATCAAGTTGAGAAGAACTCACATATTGGCAGTAATGTGTCTTCCTACCAATGAACGTGGAAATATCTGTCTATTTAATTCTATGATTTCTATCATTAGAATTTTATCATTTTCTCATATATTTTGTACACATTTTGTTAGATTTATACCTAAACATTTCATTTCTTGTTGAGTGTTAATGTGGATGTTTTGTGTTTTTAATTTCAAATTCCGTTTGTTCATTGCTGGCATTAAGACAATGATAGACTTTTGTATATTAACCTTGTATTTGGAAATCTTGCTTAATTGCTCATGTCATGTGCAAACATGGGCAGTTTTATTTTTTTCTTTCCCAATCTCATACCTTTTATTTCCTTTTTCTTGCCCTGTTAGTTCCAGTATGATGTTGAAAAGAAGTGACAAGGGACATCCTTGTCTTGATCCTGAAAAGTGGCAGGTTTTTAGCAGGTTTGTCATGTATTTATAGAAAATTTGATTTAGGACTTACTTTTGCAATAAATACATAAACATTCAATAGTCTTATTACCTCTTTCATTATGATGTGTGTTTGAGGTTAGCACTTCATGGAACAGAAGTCCACTCAAATCACCAGTAACTATTTATCTAAGGGTAGAGATTGTAGCAATTATAATAATTTTCCTTATTTTGGCATCTTGCTCTGAGGGAATTCACCAGTGTCTTACTGGGGACTTGTTACATGGTCATTACTGCTTCTACCAGGCCTCTTGCCATCTTGGACTATGAGCTAGTTCAGATGAAGTGGAAGAGAGCATTTCTTTTTTTTTTTTAAAGATTTTATTTATTTATTTGAGAGAGAGAATGAGATACAGAGAGCATGAGAGGGGGGAGGGTCAGAGGGAGAAGCAGACTCCCTGCTGAGCAGGGAGCCCGATGTGGGACTCGATCCGGGACTCCAGGATCATGACCTGAGCCAAAGGCAGTCGCTTAACCAACTGAGCCACCCAGGCGCCCCAAGGAAGAGAGCATTTCTTTCCCACCATTAATGTAACTCACTTTTGGCTTGCATGGTTTTATTCATGACACAGTTTTACATTATAAATATTTAGTTTTCCCTTTCCTTACTCATATCTTCATTACTTTTTTTATTTCTTGTTCTGATTTCCAGTGATGTATTTGGATTGGACATACTATCATTTGTTAGCCAGTTATAGGATCCTTTAATGCAGGCACGAATTCCTGATGAAATTATCTGTACCTTGGGAGAGGAGTATAAAATACATGGACTTATTGGGGCTTTAACTTCAGCTAGGTCTTTCAGAAGGTAATAGTTACTTAGTAGGGGGCTGGGGGCATGATGTGCATAAATGAGTATTCTTTGGCTTGGACTACTTAGTATGTGGGCTTAATTTTTATAATATGCCCTTGATTTAAGTGAACTAAGGAACAAAGTAGGTAATCTAGAAATTAGGATACATTTCTTTTAAATATATTTTGAAAGACAATTTTAATTTGCTTTTCAGTGCCAATAAGATAGATATATTTAATCATTATTGATTGCATCTTTTCTTCATTTTCTATATGCACTATTATAGGACATTCCCTCTGTCTTCTGGCTTCCTATTCTCCAACCCTTTCTGCTGTACCTAAAATTTCACAGGGACAGTGTGGTTTGGAACAAGAGAAGTGGAGTTGGAGTTCTTCTGCTGCTGGGTACCAACTCTGTGACCTTAGAAAATTGTTTTAACTCTCAAAACCTCATTTCCCTCATTTATAAATAGTCACTGAATGAAAGAAGCCATCTAATGCACACCTTTAATTTCCTTTAACCTTTCCCCAGACAAGTATCCAGATCCTCTTTATTCAATTACATCTCCTTCTATCTGGTCTTTGAACAATAACCTTCTATATTTATTTTTAAATGTAACTATTTTATTGTACTTTGGTTCCATCAGTAGTCACATTTTTAGTTTCTCTAGGGTCTAATACTTACTCTTAGAATCAAGCTTATATATATATCCTTTGTTTTGTTCTCCAAAACAAAGCAAAGCAGTACAAACAAAAAAAAAAATCACACAAAATTATGTGTCATCTCTGGTTGAGCTTTGAATTATGTGAGTTTTTTGTTTTCTTGATGAATGCAACTTCTGTGTAAATCAAACTCATGATCACTGGAAAGGTTTGTTAGATAATTCTTAGAGAAGGTAGAACTGGATCTGGAGCTTGAAAAAAGTGATGCACATGAGAACAACGTAATGGATGCAGAGGAGAACTGCATGCAAACAAAACTGGATAAACAATAAGTCTGAATGTTGATATGAGGAGAGAGCGATGTATAACTGGGTAAACCTAGAAAGCTCATTAGAATTTAAAAATGCCAACCACAGTGTTGTGTATTAGAAAAAAATAATACCAAGATTCGTGTGTGTGGTGTGTGCAATTGACTTAAGGAGTGGTAAGGTCTCAATGTCGTAGCTTATTGCAAAGTTAAGCCTTCAGAGACTTAAAATTACTTTAAAATGAAAAACATTTAAGATATAGAAATAACTTCTTTTTTTTTTATCCAGGTGAAGTTTGAAGTGAATGGTGGACTAGGCTAGTATCACTTCTTTTTGTGTGTCAGAAGACTAAGCAATGCATGGGATGGCATTGATAGAATTAATTTATCCAAGTTTTAAAGAGTGGATGAGTTAAGACTCTTACAGGTGATAAAACCTTAATTCGTATTACATAGTCAAAGAGGAATATTTTGGCTCATGACACGAAGAAGTTGAAGGAAGTGAATCTCATTAGTTTAAGACATGAGTGGATCCAAGATTTCAAATGACAGCCTCATTTGAAATTCTGCTATTTCTCTCCATTGCTCCACTTTGTCCTCCTTGGCTGTGTTTTATGGTCATGAAGGCTATTGTCAACAGAAAGTATTTTAGCAAAAGCCCCGATTTTCACTCTTACTGGAACTATTTGTGCTCCATGTCTTCACTGACCTCATAGTTTCAGTTGAGAAATTGGAAGATAGTGACTGATGTAGTCTGTGTTATAAACTCTGTACTTGATGAGAGTGGGAGAATTGAGGGATGGAGAGATGGCACATGTCATCTCTGTCCTTTCCGCAACCTTGTGCAATGAGAATGAAGAATGGTGATTCCCACTTCAAAGGGAAACAAAACAAAATAAAGATTATCAGAAACAGAAATGTGGTTAGTAAAACAAAAAATATAATAAAAGCCAAAACCAAGCCAAGACAAAAGATATTAATTTTGACCAATGCAGAAATATCAGTTTATCCTTCTAAATAATTCATTTTACAGATGACTAAGGAAATTAGCCAAGATAATTAGCTAGTTGTATAGCCCACTGACATTAATGATAGATCCTAGATGTCTTTATATTCATTTTTGATTGGGCTTTGAATTCTATGAATTTACTTACACATGCGCAGAAAAAAAGATGAGCAATTTCAACCTGAAAAATGATCAGAGTATATGACTTTCCAGTATGGGGAAACCAATATCTTCCGACTGCCAAGTTGAAGTAGATCTGTACAAGCAAAGAGAGTGTGTGTTGATTTCATCCCCAAGAGAATGGTCAGCTCACTATGGCAACTGCAGGTTTGGCCTTATAGCACATCCTAGATACATAGATTTTTATCCTATCCTATTATTTTATTTTCAATTTATATTTTCTGGTACTTTAAAATATGTTTAGTAATTACCTTAAATAGTATCCTTCTTTTTCTTTGCTGGTGACAGTATAGAAAATGATCTTTTGAGAATTGTTCATAAATAACTATCATAAACCTGAAGCTGTTATTATACCAAGACAGCAGTTTCCTGTGTATGTTCTATTAATTTTGGAAAACTGATGACATCACGGTATTCACTGGTGAATTAGAGAGTGATCATATTTCTTATTGCTTAATGGAAGATGAAATTATACACTGGAAATGAAATTTTCAACTAGGACATTAAATCACATTGCAATTGGTTTAAAATATGATGACTCTGGTGGGTGTAGTGAAATGTAGGGTTATCAGTCTCTGGATCCTCCTATCTATATCATACATTTTCTTAGCGACAATATTCCATTCTGTTTAGTATACAAACCATCTTTTTCTGGAAGAGATTTTGATTGAAGACATACTCACTGCTCTTCTCTCACAGCCCTGGATGATTATATTGCTTTAAGTTCCAGAATCATTGTGATGTTGATGTCTGCATTCTTGCCTCTTACACTTTTGGTTTTGTTTCATAAGACAAAGTTTTGGAGGAATTCTAATGGATTGTTTATTCTGCAAACTTCTGAGCATCCCCAGAGTCTCACTGCTGTTTTTAATAACACTTAGGTCATAACTAGAAGCCCGTATATTGCCCTTTCCAATAGCCCTTAGAACTCTTTGCTTCAATATGTTCATTCAGGACACCATCCAGAGGTAGTATGCACATTTTAAGTGAGTTGGCCTTACTTTTTCATCATGGTTTGCTTCTTTGTCCCCTTGAATTGCCTTGTACAAACTATCAGGATGTTAAGAGAGAGAAATCAGCTTTGTCAGATTAAATAATGTGTCCTAAACAGTAGCCATCCTCTGCCTTTATTTTATTTGTTTCCCTTTCTCTGAATTTTGTAGCCTGAGCTCACCATACATGCCTGGTTAGGGTTTCTAAATGGTAATTTGATACTTAAAGTTTCAACAATGAGCACACTAAGCATTTAGTAAAGCACACACTGTGGAATCACAGGAAGCAGGTGCAATTCCTATTGTCAAGACTGATGATCTTTAATGCTGCTCAAGACAGGAGCAACCTAGCACTGTTTTTTCATGCCATCTTCTGCCAATATGAAAATAAATTTCAGTGACTAGATGCTGCCTATGGACATATCTTCATGGGCAAGTGCCATAGATTATCCAAGGCTCTGAAGACTCAAAAATTAATAATAGTCAAGGACTTCCCAAGTTTAAGGTAGAAGACTGTAGATGAGTAATGTATAGTTGAAGTGTAACACAATTATTTTTATTATGCTAATTCTTCATATGTAAAAATGGACAATGAACATTTTACCATTACCATACAATTCTGTAATTTATTTACTGCTATACTTCCTATTGTTACAGATAAATCTTTTCCATCTCTGTAAGGAAGTATTGAATTGGAATGATTTCAAATGATTTTCCTTGAGTAATGCAATAGAGATTAATTTACTCCAAAGAGGTGATTTGAGGGACAGTACTACAGTGACTATTAAATCATGAATCTCTGCATTTAACAGATGGCTGTCTGAGGAATTAGACTTGAAAAATGAGCCCTCAGTCTAGAGGACTTGCTGCTTTAATGCATCCGGAGGAGGCATATCACTGGAGAGCACCTAAGGAGGGAAACTATCTACAGAGTGTGATGTAATCAATGCAAGAATAAAATCCTGCCTGTAATTGTGAAGCTATTCCTCTCCCTCTGGGTAGATGAAGGCTCTCCAAGAAAGAGTCTCGAACACAAACACACAAAACTTTTAGGATTGATGTTTTGCAAAATTTAGAATTAAATAAGTCTGTGATATTTGCCTTGGTTATTAGAAACAGCTATATTAAGTACAGCCTTGAAATAATCTTTACCAGGGAACTAGATTTATTTTCCTATAATCCTCATCTGAGAATTCAAGGATAAAGAAGACAGCGCGAGTGGCTTACTTCCAGGGTAGGTCATCCCCACCTGAGGCTGATACAGAGAGCGCTGCGGGATTTGATTTAATTCATCTGAGGACTGTGTGCGTATGTGTGCGCGCGTGTGTGTGTATTTCTGGTAATCAGTGGATAGATCAAATAAAAGAATGTAAATGGCTAAAAACTAAGGTGAAAAGGGTAAGATCAATTTTTCATAAACTAAAAATAAAATAGAAAAAATAAAATTAGAGAAGATTTATTTTTGGAGAGCTCCTATGTTCTATATTCATGTTAAATTCAAAACATACTGCTTGGTCAGTGTATAAATAACGTTCCCCCCAGATCTTGGTGAAGACATATCTTGAAATGAGAAGGCTTTGGTTGCAACTGCAAATAATCTGTCTTATATTTCAGAGTAAAATACTATGCAAGACATCTTCTAATGTAGAGATTCCACATATTCACCAGGCAGTGGAACTGAATGTAATCTTAAAGCCCCTACACGTCATTTCCTAAGTATTCATTTCAAGATAATTAAATGCTTAAACACGTAAAATTATGTTGTATGCATGATGTCAGATGAAATTGTCCTAAACCTGCCACCTCAGCTTTTAAATGGAGTACAGAGGAAGAGGAAGTAAAGGAGACTGAGAAGGCGTTTTAGAACAATTTGCAAAGGTCAATGGCTGTCCTATATGTGGATTTAAAAGCAATAGAGGTAACTTAGATACTAATTCAAAAATTGTATGATTTTTGGGGCACCTGGGTGGCTCAGTCGTTAAGCGTCTGCCTTCGGCTCAGGTCATGATCCCAGGATCCTGGGATCGAGCCCCGCATCGGGCTCCCTGCTCAGCGGGGAGCCTGCTTCTCCCTCTCCCACTCCCCCTGCTTGTGTTCCCTCTCTCACTGCCTCTCTCTCTCTGTCAAATAAATAAATAAAATCTTTAAAAAAAATTGTATGATTTTTTTGTGGAGCACCTAGGTGGCTCATTCGGTTAAGCAGTTCAGCATCCAACTCTTGATTTCAGCTCGGGTCATGATCTCAGGGTTGTGAGATCAAGCCCTGGGTCAGGCTCTGTGCTCAGCCTGGAGTCTGCTTGAGTTTGTCTCTCTCCCCCTCCCTCCTCCTCTGACCCCACTCTCTGTCTCTCTCTCTCTAAAATAACTAAAATATTTTTAAAAATTGTCATTTTTTGTGAAGCTATAAATGAGTCTAATTCTTGACATCAGAGAGCACCCATTGTATGACACTGGAATTCTGTGTGCATTTTTTAAATATAAAATTAACTTTTCTACAACCAGTAATAGAGAAGTCTTGGCCAGGAGCTATTGCAATAAATAGAACACATAAACAGGAAGTCAAAAGTTGTTTGAACCATTATTTAGGGTCTGTTCTAGAGTTGCCTTGAGACTAAAATCTCATGTAATGGGAAAAATTTGGAAGCCCGCAGCTTGGCAAATGTATCTTTGAGTCAGGAAAGGCAGTCAAGCAAAAATAATGATACCTTACTGTACCAAAATATTAAACGATGCCCAAAAAATATAGCAAATTTAGTTGAAAGGCCAGGATTAATCCAGGTTTTTTCCTAAGAATTGGAAAAAAGTATAAATATTAAGGGACTGCTAATTTATCTTTTTAAACCACATTAATGATAATATCTATGAATGTATGCTAATTTTCAAAGTAATTGGTGATAAAATAATTAGTAAAAAAATTTCCGAGAAAGTAAATTTAGGTTTATATGTGAGCAAAGTACTGATTGGGGAAAAATTGCAAACTGGCAGGATAGGGAGCTCACCTCAAGGTCACTGAGCACCTTCTATGCATCCACTGGCACCGCATACTTAGCAGCAACTTCAGAAAGTTTCATTGTGACTCTCTTGAATTCTCATGAGTTGTAAAATGCTTAATTTTTAAAATTATGTTTGAATACATAATTTTTATAAGTATTTAATGAGATATGTGTTAGTAAGCTTACTTTATTAAACAGATGTAGTTTGGTTTAGGGGAATTGCTATTCAGAATTTTATAAATTGAATAAAAATTGATTTAAAATTTTTCATATAAGTAAAGATATGAGAAACTGAAAATGTTGATGTGGTGATTAAGGGCAGTCATCCTTTTAATGATAAAGAATAACCCATGAAGTGACTCAATTTTTATGTGTATTTTCAAAGCTGGACACATGTGAGTGTCAACTGCAATGCAAGACTAAGTATTTCAATGTCTCATAACAAGGTTGCTTTAGAGAAAATAAAGTCTAAGGGCTATGTAAAAATAGGGGGGGTATATGTATGTATCTTTTGAGAAATTTAGGTCACTGACATTGGGAAAAATCACAGTATTCATGGGTAAAAAAAATAAAGAATATCAGTACCTGTTTCAGGAAAGAACTTCTCCAAAATGTATACAAGAGGGACAGGTGGACCAACAACATTTCAGTCTTCCACAAGATACAAAACAACTTGATTTATCAACACAAATATGATTCAAAATTTCCACAAATATTGTGGAAATGCTGTGTTAAAACTTCCTTTTTTGGGGCGCCTGGGTGGCTCAGTCGTTAAGCGTCTGCCTTTGGCTCAGGTCATGATCCCAGGGTCCTGGGATCGAGCCCTGCATCGGGCTCCCTGCTCGGCGGGAAGCCTGCTTCCTACTCCCCCTGCTGTGTTCCCTCTCTTGCTGTGTCTCTCTCTGTCAAATAAATAAATAAAATCTTAAAAAAAAAAAAAAACACTTCCTTTTTTATTGTGTTTTTTGGCCTTTTGCTCCATGTCTGCTCTGAAATAAACCATTCATCCAGATAAGTACAGAAAGATTCATGCATGCAGACACACTTGCCCTCTGTATGCATGTTATTGTGTGAGCCTATTTTGAAAACACCATGACATTGAGGAAAAATAAGATACTGAACCAAGCTGGTGTCTTTGTTGCTCTTCAATTCAGTACAGATTTCTAGAAATTGAGAAACTAAGTTTACTCTCATAGAGAGTGATAATAAACATATTATCACAAAAAGGGGTGCATTTGGAGTAGAATGTAAAATCTCTTTGAATTTTTTTTCCCTAGTCGCTCTTTTTTTTTTATTATTATGTTACGTTAATCACAATACATTACATCATTAGTTTTTGATGTAGTGTTCCATGATTCATTATTTGTGTATAACACCCAGTGCTCCATTCAGTATGTGCCCTCTTTAATACCCATCACCAGGCTAACCCATCCACCCACCCCCCTCCCCTCTAGAACCCTCAGTTTGTTTCTCAGAGTCCATAGTCTCTCATGGTTCGTCTCCCCCTCCGGTTCCCCCACCCTTCATTTTTCCCTTCTTACTATCTTCTTTTTTTTTTTTTTTTTTTTTTAACATATAATGTATTATTTGTTTCAGAGGTACAGGTCTGTGATTCAACAGTCTTACACAATTCACAGTGCTCACCATAGCACATACCCTCCCCAGTGTCTATTGGCAGTAGTTACATTCTATAATTTCTGCAATGTTAGATAGACTATTTTGTTATCTGTAGCATAAAATGCATTAAACTAAAAACTTTGATTTTCTAACATATTTTACAGATAGAGAAAAACTAGCTTTTTTTCCCGTTTTTCTGCTTAGATTCTTTCATATTTGTGAAGAATAGAAAAGGATATGTATTTGTATGTATAGTATAACCTGCAATTAAATGTATGTGAACGCCGATCACCTCTTATACTCCCATGCAATGCACACTCAGAGCTGCAAATAGACTGGAGACTCAGGGCTCCTTTTAAATGCTTTGAGCCTTCTGATCACTGGAAATTAGTCATTAATAGCTCAGTTGTCCTCTAACAAATGTTTTAAAAAGCTGAGAATAAACAGAAATCTCAGTGGAAACAATCATCGTTTCCCATGTTTGCAGAACCTAACATCTTCGAGTTGGGGCCATTACTGATTATTAAAACCTAGTTCTCTTGCTGTGCATGACATCTTACTGTGAAAAGCAGGCACCAGGGTGGCACAGCTGGAAACCAAGCATAACAGGATTCCAGAGCCCAAAGTCTGAGAATTTAGAAAACTTTGTTCCACAGAATTTAAAGTGCAATGACTGAGTCTGATTGTGTATGTACGTTTGCTCATTGATTGGAGTTGAAGTTGTATTAACTATTTCAGGACATGAGTCATTTTTATAAGTGGTCTTAACAGGAAAATGGAGGCTATACTAAGTTCTTGGATCTCAGACTGTTCCTTTCGTCTTCAAGTTTCTGAATTAATAGGTCATCTGGGAGGTCCTTTTGTGATTGTTAATAAGAAATATTTTTTACTTTGTCTTATTTGAAAACCATGAATATTGAGTTCTTGGCTTTTCAATACTTGGTTTCCTCTCTAGAATGACATAGTAAAGGTAGGCTCATTATTTTTGGGGGTCTTAACTATATTCAGAGCTTACTATAAGTATCTGAAGTGGTATGAGTATGAAGGGACTTAAAAATATATCGGGCAATACTGAAAACATTTCTCAGTGGGTGGAAAGAATATGTACGATGCAAAGGTTATTGCTATGCCTATTTTATTTTGGAAATGATTGTGTTAACATAATGGAATTTATAATTTTTTTACATTTTTTAAAGTCATGAATTTTTTTCGGGTGATTTGGGATGCAAACTACTAAAACTTACACCTGAGGAAAAAATTAGACTGACCCACTTTTTTAGAGTAAAAGAGACACTAGATCTAATCCCCCTGAGGCTATAAAGAACATACCTATACCAATTAATGCTAAAACATATGCTAATTAAATGAACAATCAAGTGCACGCAACATTGACAGAGAATTGTGAAGACATGGGATCCAGAAATAAATAAAAACATAAAAAACAACTCCTGATAATTAAAGCATTATTAGGAAATAATAAAATGTATGAGAAGTCTCAACAGCATTACATAGCATGCTGCCACTTACAGTAATAATTTTATCTAATACTCTTAAGCACATATTTTGTGTTGGGCACAATGTTTTAAATATTTTATGAAATAATTTAATTCACATAAAACATAGCGAGAAAAATACTGTGTTTATCCCCATTGTATGAAGATGAAGTGAAGCACAAGAGGCTAGGTGATTTGCACTTTGTATCACAGTTGGAAAATAACACGAGCATCAGGGATATACAAATGGGAAACATTTATAAGCTTCAGACATTAGTTGGGAAGTCATTTTGTTACTGAATCTATTGCTGCACTAAATTTAGAAGTCACTGTTTGCCCCATCTGTGCTTAATAGCATAGTTATATTGGCCATTCATTGCTTTTAATAAAAAATTAGCTTTTAAAAAAAAATTACCTTCGGCAAGATAGATTTTTTTTTTCCCACAATAAAGGGTAAATCGTTCAGCTTCCATGGAAGGAAGCATCTATTTTTTGTTTCTAAACTATGATTAAAACCATGATTCTTCAGCTTTTAAGGAAGTATATTTGGCTTACTAAGGGAGATTCCTTTGGAGCCTGATTCTTTTGTATTACTATGGGTTCCCATCATGGCTTTTCTCTGTCTTTCTCCCTTCCTCTCTCTGTCTCTCTTTCTCTCTCTTTCAATCTATACACACACACACACACACACACACTGTGTGAATACAAGATTAATCTCATCTGAATCTGATCTTTTACAACTCTGCTTATCCCTAAAGCCTAGAGTGAAAGCATGGTGCCAGCCCATGGCCAAACCTGCATAGAATATTCTAACTAGTGATTGGGCTATTTTTGGGTTAGGGTACAGAATATACCATGAAAAAATCTATACACCAAAGAGCAGTTGTCAGCATTTTTTGGAGAAAATAAAAGATTGGTAGATTATATTTGGTTCCTGTTTGAAGTCTTAGTTTCTGTTATTAAAACTGGTCATGCACACTTGTTTTGCCTACCTGACTAGAGGGCTATAAAAGACTCCGCTCAGGATGACACGTATCTTCTATTGAAATCAATGTATCTCAGATCTTGGTGGTTCGTGTTCCGAAGATGAAGTGTTTCGTATGAGATGCTGTCAGAAAGTATCAGACTTCTCAAATGTTTTCTTGTGGTTTCTTCAATTGTATCTTTTAAATTTAACTTTTATATTTTGGCAAGGATGTGGAGCAAAGGGAACCCCTGTGTACTATTTATGGGAGTGTGCATTGGTGTAGCCACTGTGGAAAATGGTATAGGTTCTTCAAAAAACCAAAAAATAGAACTGTCATGTCATCTAGCGATCCCACTTCTGGGTATTACCTGAAGGAAATGAAATCACAATCTCTAAGAGATGTCTCCACTCCATGGTCAGTGCAGCATATTTCACAATAGCCAAGGCATGGAAACGACTAAGTATCCATTGACAGATATATGGATAAAGACAATGAGATATATATATATATATATATACACAATGGGATATTATTCAACCATAAAAAGGGAATTCTGCCATTTGTGACAATATGTATGGACGTTGAGGCCATCATGCTAAGTGAAATAAGTCAGAGAGCGATACTGTATGATATTATATGTAGAATCTAAAAACCAACTCAGAAACAGAGACTAGAATAGTGGTTGCCAGGGCCTGAGGGCTGGGGGAAACGCGGAGATGTTGGTCAAAGAATACAAACTTGGAGTTATAAGATGAGTAAGTTCTGGGGATATAATGTACAGCATGGTGATTATAGTTAATACTGTATTATATAACTTGAAAGACAGTAAATCTTAAATGTTATCACCACATAAAATAAATTATAGTTATGTGAGGTGATGTGTCAACTAATTTTATTGTGTTAATTTCTTCATAATATATACATGTATCAAATCATCATGTTGTACATCATAAACTAACACAATGTTATGTGTCAATTTTATCTCAACAAAGTTTGGAGTAAGTTTTATGAAGTCTCTCGAGTTCTTTAAAAAATCTAAATTGGCATAGTCAATACAACTAGTATGATATACACATGCTCATATATATACATATTCACAAATATACATATATATGCCTTATTTATTTATTATATAATTAGTGATTGATTTTTATAAGCGGGACATTAAATTAGATACTGACTGAAAAAATGGCACAACACATGGAGCACCCGGATGGCTCAGTCGGTTAAGTGTCTGCCTTTGGCTCAGATCATGATCCCAGGGATCAAGTCCTGCATTGGACTCCCTGCTCAGCAGGGAGCCTGCTTCTCCCTCCACCTCTGCCTGCTGCTTTCCCTGCTTGTGCTCTCTCTCTCTGTCAAAAAAATGAATAAAATCTTTAAAAAAAAATGGTGCAACACAAACAAAATATAATTCCGCCCTGAGCTACTCACTTTTTTTTTTGAATATTTTAAAGTAAACCAATAATTATGATATTATGTAATTAGTGTTATGATGACTCATACAAAAGAAGAATCCACGTATGTAGAGTAGGGTTATGAAGAAAAACAAAAATTATTACATGAAAAGTCATGTAATAATTGAATATAATAAAATGATCTTTCATAATTTAGTGTCAGATGGTTGAGCTAAGGTTGTTTTTATGATGTGTTCTCACCCCAGTGGTTTGCAAGTTGTAAGTCCAACCACTTGATGTGTCTGATCTCACTGGACATTAGGGTTCAACCATTTCCTTCCACACTCATGATACTCAAAGCCATTTCTCCCATCTTGATCTCTTTTTGAAGCTCCATACTGAAATTTTTCAGGTAATGTCAACTGATCTAAGCCAATTAGGTCACAAACAACTACTTGAACTAGGGGAGGTTACCAACAACCTTACTGTCAGGTTATAGTGAAAGTTAGTTTCAGACCAACTTCTGCCACACATATAGAAATTCTTAGTAATCAAGTACAAAGCAGTTCATATGACCTGTTGTCTAGACTAAAAGTTTTGGTTCTCTACTATTTAAGATGACCTGACTACTCCTTGCAGTGATATGGTCCCTGCAGGCAGATGTGACTGTATTCCGGAAGGTTGTTTTTCAGCCTATTTATGGTGAGAGACCATTCTGTTTTTCTTATTTCTTTTTTTTTTTAATTTTTATTGTTATGTTAGTCACCATACATTACATCATTAGTTTTTGATGTAGTGTTCTTATTTCTAATTTATCCCAGACTAATGCTTTTGTAAAATACATCAGTTTTTTTACAGTGTAAAAATACATAGTAGTGATTTTAACAATGAGTTTCCTTTGACTCAAACATCTACTATACTGATTCAAGGATTTACTTTCACCAATGAAAACACATTTCTAGTATTTATTGTTCAAATACCAAACTAGCCAATAAAAGGAGGGAGAAAGTGCAGAGGCACTTGTAGCAGCCTCTAGGACGGCCCTTTCTGTTGGAAAATATCTGGCCATCCCTGGAGAATGGAATCATGATAAATGACTATCCTAGCTTGTTAGCTAAAACATAATACTGTCTAAAATGAACTGTTGAAAAAGTAAATTACAGTTACCATCATCTATGGTCTATTACCTGAAACTCAGTGAGTCTTATACTCAACTCTTCATACCCTATAAACTTTGTCTTCCTTCTGTATTGTGTGTATAGTGGTGACTCTACGGTTCATCTCCTGCCTGTCTTTGACATGTTTATTCCATTTTGAAAAGACAGAATGAGGTGAAAATAAAGCAAGCTGAACTTAGCTTCTAAGTATGTAATTGGTCCTCATGCCTAAATCTCTAAAAATGCTCTTTGGGGGCGCCTGGGTGGCTCAGTTGGTTAAGCGACTGCCTTCGGCTCAGGTCATGATCCTGGAGTCCCGGGATCGAGTCCTACGTCGGGCTCCCTGCTCAGCGTGGGGTCTGCTTCTCCCTCTGACCCTCTTCCCTCTCATGCTCTCTGTCTCTCATTCTCTCTCTCAAATAAATAAATAAAATCTTTAAAAAAAAATGCTCTTTGGTTGAGTCTCTGGTAACTAGATGTAGGTTTCTAGTTCAGAAATGCAATAAAACCATGTTCTGATTAAGGTTTAACTGGAAGGTGTATGTATCTTATCCAAGGTCCCATGCCAAGTATATAGGGGAACCTGGACATTAACATATTGGTTTGATATTAGAATTCCTGCTTATAATTTATTCCACACTTTCAGTTTGTATTAATTATCAGAAGCTATAACCTTGATTAAAAAATCTTAAAGGCTCAAAAAAAAAATGTTCTGAGTTGATCAGAATTTTGTTTTTCTTTTAGTTTATTTTTTCCCCCTAACTTGGACCAAGCCGGTTGTTCTTGATGGGATTTTGATTACTGTCACTATGCCAGATCACCATCAGTGTTAAAGAAGCTCAGGACTCAATTGCCAGATCAGTCTGGGCTGTCCAGTGGAAATACTAGTGAATATGGACAGAGGTTTAGGGCAGAATTCTTCTGTGTGTTACAGATCCAACATCTCTAACTTCTAAAATCTGGTAACAACTCTAGGTTCCCAGTAGTACTGTACTTCCCTGATATAAAAATTATGCTACCTTCTACTCTACTTAACACTGTACATTTGCTAATTTATCCACTGCTTGGATTAAAGACCCATGTTAAGTCTTTTTCTGAATATCTTTTAAGTCTGCTTTCAGACATGAGTTGTGTTGTTAAGCTTGCCAGTATTTCACATTCTTTTCATCTTAATATAAACACTACTAGTTTGATTACTATTAAAAATGGTACTTGTTTAGGGTTTAAGTTGAATGTTCAGTACATTAATTCCTATTTATTGATTAAAACAGTTAAAAGCTCTAAGTTTCATTCAGAGTATACCTTTCTGAAGTAGCATATATAAAGATAACTTAGATTAAAGATACCATAAGAAATCATATATTAAATATATTGATCACCATATTAAGGTAAGTACATATATATACATACATATAATCATTAATTTCTAAATAGTCTCCATTCAATTTAGGTGGAGTTAATTTGTGTGTCATTTAGCCCTCTTAAAATATTTTCAGTGTTTTAGATTACTTGAGGTTGATTTTATTTATTGGGAAAATCTTAATTGCATCTCAGTCCATGTGTTTAGTCTTGTATTATATTTTTCCTTGGGTGTTTACTGAGATTTTTTTTTTTTTTTAATTATAGAGAGAGTGCGCATGAGAATGTGCAGGTTGGAGGGGCAAAGGGAGAGGGGAGGGAGAGAGAGAGAATTTTAAGCAGACTCCCTACTGAGCATGGAGCTGGAGGCAGGGCTCCACCTCAGGACTCTGAGATCATGACCTGAACCAAAATCAAGAGTGGGATGCTTAACTGACAGAGCCACCCAGGCACCCCTAAGATTTATTTGTATACCAATGTAGAAACAATTTTAGTAAATGCTTCTTGAACATTAGGAAAAAAAAAAAAAGATCTCTTTATTTGTAGGTCAGAAAACTAATTAAACATAAATACACAAATATATGCACACACACATTTAAAATCAGCCTTTACAATACCAGCGGTCCTCAATATATGGTCCATGGCCCCTTGGTGACCTAACACTCTTCCAAGAAGTTCACAAGGTCAAAACTATTTTCATCACTACCAAATCTCATCAGAAAAGTCTTTAAGCATTGGAAAACTCATGCTCAGGGTGGCAGATCAAGTTTGCCAAAATTCTAACTTTCCCTTGAAAAATAAAATTTTGATCTTTGACTGTAATACTGCCAGTTATTTTCCCTTTCAGTAACAGGCTCACTTTATTCTCCTTGAAAATCATAGTTATGGCTTCAACAAAACATTCTTAAGTGAAACTGGCTTTTTTTTTTTAAACTGTGTGTGATGGTAAAGATTATGTGAATATGAGTACTGATGACATTTGATGGTGATATTAAATGTAATTTTTTGATGGTACTAAGATTTTTAATAATTAACTATCATCACAAATGTTAATTATGTGATAATTTACATGAATTATTGAAAGAAAATCGCTTCCTCTTTGATTTATAAAACAATAATAGGCAAATATGAATGAGCATTTATTATAAAATATTTAAAATATTATAAAAACTAGTGGTGAATATAAAAGTATCATTGCCACAATATATTCTTTAACATATTTACATGTATAAAATGTATGTTCAAATAAATCTGTAATATAGCTAATTTTCTAAACAAAATGCACAGTTCAATGAACAGTTTTGTTTGGGGAAAACACTAGATAGGTTATAGATGAGAATTAAAAGAGTCAATCTATCAAAAATGACATTATAATTATGGCAAATTTCTTAGTAGAAAACATCAATTGATTCTTATACTTAGGATCTATTTTCCCTTTAGTCCAATTTATCAGCTTGGCAAGTCTGAATAACCTTCATGGTTTTTTAGTCTTATTATCTCTTTAAACAAGAAGAAATTTTACATTTTATTTTTTCGAGCAAGACATTGAGCAGATCCATTCCAGGAAGTGAAGAAGGCCACAAATATAAGCAAAATAGTATACAGTGAAGCTATCTTTCCAAGGGATGTCAAACTTTTGAGCCAAATTTCCCCAGCATGATTAAATAATCAAATCTGTTCACACTCATAGCCTACTCTTTATAGTTTCAGGTGAAATACATAAATAGGGATACTAACATGTTATTTGAATTTCACACTTATTCTCTGCTAGATGCCAAGATGTTTTAAGAATAATTGCTTTGGACATGGTAATTATATTTACCAGGCATATGTATACGTGTAATTGAGCCTAATGTTCTCAAGTTTCAAACTCAGGTAACAACGTGGGTGATTCATGTGTGCCAAGGACATGTAGCTTCATTTCTTTGGGAAAAATTTCTAAATAACTTCCACAGTGCCCAATCCCAATAGTCCAGGTAATATATAACAAAAATTGAATAGATACATATATCTCAGTACTGGATGAAGCAAAATAAATATATTTATTGCACAGCATGTGGTAATCATTATGTAAGGCTGCAAATGGGAGACTGAAGGAGGGATAAAAGTACATATTTGGCATAGTTCATGCTCTCTAGACTTACAACTTAGTGGAGAAAGGAAGATCTTGTCTTTGAAACCTCTGTGTAACAATGATTAGGTGTCAGTCCCAGTATTGCAAGGAAAAAAAACCCCAACGAACATGTGGTGAAAATGCTAACGAAGGCTTAGCTCATAAGAAATGATTCTTAGCTGAGTAATATACCAGTGTTCAGCAGACTTTCCTGAATGCCACCGTGAGTATTCCTGAAGGTGACTACTGCAGACTTTTTATACAATTGCTTTTAGAAGAATTTATTAAGGCCACCTTTTACAATTTGCCCCACTCAGAAATCTCAAAAATAGTACTGAGTAGTAACATATTTTTGTCCTTTTAAATTAACACCATGGGTATCACTGCATGTGCCAAATTCATTGATATTTCTTTTTTCCCCCAAGTTTTTATTTAAATTCCAGCTAACTTATATTTAAATACCAGTTAACTTAATATTACAGTGTAATATTAGCTTCAGGTGTAGAATTCAGTGATTCAGTACTTACAAACAACGCCCAGTGCTCATCACAAGTACTCTCTTTAATCTCCGTCACCTATTCAACCCATTTCTTAGGATCCTAAAATCTACCCGCATGGGATACACATATTATACTTGCTAACTTTGTGAAAATGACTGCTGTTTATTTTATACAACTATATATAAATTATAAGATGTCTCTCAAAATGTTTATTTGTTGGTTGGAGGAGGTAAAATAATACCCTCTCCTGCCAAGGTGTCCATGTCTAAACCCCAGAACTTGTGAATGTTACCTTACATGACAAAAGGGACTTGGCCGATATGTTAAGGATACTGACCTGGAGATGGGGAGATAATGCTGGATTATTTCGGTGATCCCAGTTTAATCACTCAAATCCTTCATGCAAAGAGCACCTTTCCTGACAGATATGTTACATAGATGAGATGGGAAAAGGAGGAGAAATTTCAAGCATGAAAGACTTGATCTGCCGTTACTAGCTTTGAAAATATAAGAGGGAATCATAAACCAAGAAATATGGGCAGTTTCTTAAAGCTGGGAAGGCCCTCAGCTAATAACTAGCAAGGAAAGGGGGATCTCAGTCCTATAATTTGAAGGGACAAGATTCTGTTAATGAACCAAATGAACAGGAAATTGATCCTCCCCTAGGACCTTTAGAAAGGAGCACAGCTCTGCCAAGACCTTGATGTTGCTCCATGAGACCCATGTTGGATTTTTGACCTACAGAACTGTAAAATAATAAATTTGCATTGCTTAAGCCACTAAATTTGTTGTAATTTGTTACAACAGCAATAGCAAACTACTACCTTTTTCTGTCCCAGTCCACTTGAGGGATATGAGACTGTCACATATCGTATTTTGCTCTAGAAATTCTGCTTTTACTTGTGCACCTTAACATTTTCTGTCTTTGCAATTGCATTCAAATGTGTGAAAAGCGAAATAAACCACTTTGTTTCTTATGTTTCAGTATGAATTTTCATTCAACAAGGTTTGCTGTCCTTGTGATTTCAGTCACGCCGGTGGCTTACCAAGGTCCCAACCTTGTTTGCATTCACACAGTTAAGTGGTGGAGTGCAGTCAGGATTTGCACTGTGGTCACTGCCTTTGATGCTTCTGCTTATACTAGAAAAAAATGTGTTCTGAAGATTTAGTATTTCATTTTGCTCCCAAAGGATCTCATATGAAGGTTCTGGACTTGACATTACAAGGTTTGTCCGTCTTGTCAAGCTGAAATGTAAAGTCCTTACTCAGTTAAGCACAGCAGAGTCTGAAAGAGTACTTTACCTTTTATATAAACAAAGCAAAACAATGAATTCAGATTATAGGCATATCAAAATTCCAAACATAACACTTCATATGAACTTTGTGCTGATAAATCTTCTTTGAATCATAAATTTGAACAATATAATAATCAGAACTATTGTGAAAATAACCCATTGTTATTGCCATAAATAAGACATGTGAAAAATAGTTTTCTAATTTTTTCTAATATTCTAGCAATATATTTTGTTATCTTAGTAGAAAAAAGATACAAAAAAAGAAACTTCCTTAGAAAAGTATGAAATGCTATATTTTACATGAAATATCTGGTTTAAAAAAATCGGGGGGCTCCTGGGTGGCTCAGTTGGTTAAGCTCACAACTCTTGGTTTCAGCTCAGGTCATGCTCTTAGGGTTATAAGATCAGACCCCACATTGGACTCCACACTCATCGTGGTCTGTTGAGATTCTTTCCCTCTCCCTCTCCCTGTGCTCATGCACACACTCTTTCTCAAAACAAAACAAAACAAAACAAAAAACAAAAAACCGTTAAAATACAACAACAAAAACACAGTTTTTCTCCCTGTTTGGAAGATGGTAAAGAGCTATCTTTAATTGTAGATAACACATAAAGCTAATTTTTGCTGTAGGAGGAATTCATTTGTAAAGAGTGTGTTCAATGGCCCACTGTTATTTCTAAATCTTGATTTCTTTTAAGTCACATCATGAAAACATAGACCACTGGTATCATAGGTTAACTGATGCCTTTCTTTGTCATTTTCTATTTCTGAAAAATGCATTATAAACATATATGATGACCACATGCATGCTGCTTCATTCTGTAGTTTACTGGATTCCAAGAATGTACATTAACATCTGTGATCTATGGTTTGGTTCTTCTGCTTATCTGTCATCAAGATTATGCCAAGTACTCTTTCCCCTTGTGAATAATATCACTTAGTATGCTTTGGTTGGGATTTAGTATAATTAATTTGAATTTAACAAGTTGATTATTTACTGACACTATGAAATGAGCAAAATGCTGTAGCGGTCAGAGTGCTGGACAGTATGGGTTTTGAGCACATATGACCTCAGTAAATGTCCAGTGACACTAACACTGGAAGTGATGGTCATTGTGGTGGTGAATATTTTGTATAGCTATTTGCTTTTTTTGAGTAAGAGTTATTGTAAAAGTTATATTCAATTTGTAGAACACTACTCACACTTTTGATTTGGAGTGTTTTTATAATGCTTTGGTACTAAGACAGGGACTGATAATCATCATATACCACAAGAATTGATGGCCCTTTCCTTTGCTACATGTTTTTAATCTACTTTTATGTATCCTCCACGCCACCTTTTTATTTGTATTAGTAATCCAAATACATTATAAAGCATAATTGTCACAAAAACACAAAATTGTCCAAAATAGACTACCTTTCCGCCTTAATGAATCTTCACTGTAAACAGATCTTGTGGTGATCATAATCCTGCAGGAATATTTTCCCAAGTCACTTTTAATGCTTTAGGAGTCAAATATCAAACTTTCACATGTCGTATACAAGTGCATATAGCTCCTATTTCTGCTTAGGAAAATGCATTTTTGGATGTGTAAGATTAGGCTTCCTGTATTCTTCGGTATAAGTGTAATATTCCTCTATTATGTAATATTCCTGTAAATTTCACTCCAATCTTCACACTAATTGAGAGTTGCCAGGTAAAATACAGGACATCCAGTCAAATTTGAATTTCATATAAACAGTGATTTTAATATATTTCACACAATATTTGGGACATTCTTATATTAAAAATTCTTTGTTTATCTGAAATTCAAATTTGCCTGGGATAAATAATATCCTAATTGCTATTTCCTTATTTTTTCCTAAATGAATAATGGAATACTTTACCCCTTGTTTCCTTTAGTATAAGGTGCTTAATTTTATCACACAGTATAATTGTTAAATTTTTTAGTGAAATGTTAGAGAAATAATTGAAAGTTAGAAGATAACATGGGATAATTATTAACTACTTGACCTGACATACAAGCCATATAAGGAACCTATTATGTTCTGCAGAAAGGTTCTAAAATACATAACAATTGAGTAACATATGTAAGTAGAAATGAACCGTCATGATATGAGATTGTCATAGTCACCCTTTCAGCCTATTCCTCAGTATGGATTCAGGGAGATCTCTACTTTACCACTAGTCATCCTGAGCTTCATCCCATTTCACTGAGTTTACGTGTGTGTATATGTATGTTAGGAGGGTTGGGTCTAAGTTGGGAAGGAACTGAAGAAAGTGCCGGAGTATGGAAATCTCACTAAAAGTTGATCAAAGTGTCAGCGACCTTGGGCGATGGGTCTTGGGGATGAGTGGTGCCAACCCAAGTGGATATTAAGTATTCTGGGGGAAGAGATCAGATCCATGAAGTTCTGGGTTGTTTAAAAATACCCTTTATTCTGGTCATCTGTTTCAAAACTAGGATTTTTTTTTTTTTCCAGTTTGAGATATAGTTGACATAGAGCACTGTTTTAGTTGAAGATATACAGCATAATGACATATATATGATGAATAGTTACCACAATAAGTTTAGCTAACAACCATCATCTTAAATAGATACAAAAAGGAAAAGGGAAAAAAAAAGGGGTTCACAGCTAAGATTTTATTACCTGGAAGAATAAGCATAGCATTTAAGATGTAACATTTAAAGGGTTCTAGAGGGGAGGGAGGTGGGAGGATGGGTTAGCCTGGTGATGGGTATTGAGGAGGGCACGTTCTGCATGGAGCACTGGGTGTTATGCACAAACAATGAATCATGGAACACTATATCTAAAACTAATGATGTAATGTATGGGGATTAACATAACAATAAAAAAATTAAAAAAAAAAAAAGATGTAACATTTAAGTAGATGTCCTCCATCATTCGACTCCTATTTTTTGGTTGTTGAACTAGTCAAAAATGATATCTCAATTCTATAAAATTGTAATTTACAAAATCTTTGGGAAATTCAGTGAGGAATTTGTACAGTCATTTAATTTTCTAAAAGAATTATTTTTTGGCTTGAATTTTATTACACCTTTGATTTTGATGCTTTGATATTTTCTTTTTTTATTGATTTCTTCATACCTAATGGTTGTCTCTGGTTTTTGCCCTAGCTTATAAATGATTCCATGTATTCTAAAGCTTTTATTTAATTTTAAAAAGCGACATACATGTAATTTTTAATAATACATTTTAATGTTACTGCGTGCCATCTACATTTGTTAACTTTGGTGATTAAAACTTGGAGATGGTGGGTGGGAGCATGGGTTAGCCCGGTGATGGGTATTAAAGAGGGTACGTATTGCAAGGAGCACTGTGTGTTATACACGAACAATGAATCATGGAATACTACATCAAAAACTAATGATGTACTGTATGGTGACTAACATAACATTAAAAAAAAAAAAAGCAAAACTTGGAGATGGTATTACAAGCCTGGATTTGGATGCTAAGGGAGCCTGGGATGAGCACTGGTGGCAGGTAAGGTAATTCCAGGAACTTCCAGCCCTCTCTAGAGACAGATAACGAATTATTAAAGGGTCATGAGTTTATATTGATGCCTGTTATTTTAACCTAAATTATAGCATTCCCATCCTCTCCTTTTAAAAACTTAAATTCATTGCTCCTTTTTTGAGGTACCAGCTCTCTCCTCTCTGTTATTGATAATTTTCCTTTAAAAATTGTAATAGATCATGCTCTTCTTTGTTTATCAAACTGAATTTTTCCAATAATAGTTCCTTTTCCTATGTTTATTCCATCAAGACTTAGATGTTTATACATGTGACATGAAATATTGAGTACCAATAATGGAATTTCTAATATATATTTTGAAGTATAGAAAATAGCTTATTAATCAACTACTTCCTTTTTAAAAACATATGCTTAAATACAGCCTGGGGGTGCCTGGGTGGCTTGGTCATTGGGCGTCTGCCTTCAGCTCAGGTCATGATCCCAGGGTCCTGGGATCGAGCCCCACATTGGGCTCGCTGCTCCATGGGAAGCCTGCTTCTCCCTCTCCCACTCCGCCTGCTTGTGTTCCCTCTCTCGCTGTGTCTCTCTCTGTCAAGTAAATAAATAAATAAATAAATAAATAAATAAATAAATAAATAAATACAGTCTGAATGTAAGCCTTTGATTTACTGCTCAGACTTAAGTGTATTAGCACAAACCTGCAGGGTGGCACTGTGACCTCAGGCAGCTCAGCTTCTTGAAGGAGCAGGCTAGCAACAGAGGTGGGCAACTCTTGCTCTGTGGAATACACGGTTGAGTGACAACTACCAAAAAGCATGTGGCTGGGGAAGTCCTAGTTCAAGCAATGATGAATCATCCATTTCTTTCCCTAATCAAAAGGTGAAGAAAAGGATTAGAGGCATGATAGATAGATAGATAGATAGATAGATAGATAGATAGATAGATAGATAGATAAATTAATTGAAGAGCACCAGTGGAGGACAAGGACATTTGAAACAAATGGAAGGGAGATGGATTAAAAGTAACTAACAAGTTTGTGTGCAGATAGCTGTTGGTACAAGCATTCGGGAGCACTAGAACGTGTAATAACAGACTAGATATTGATGCAGAGAATGATGCATGCTGATTAGGAAGCTCCTCTCTCAACATTGATTCAGCCCAGAAAGAATTAATGAATGATTCAATGAACAAAGGAATGCTTTCATGAATCACTGAAATGATTTTAACTGACTTGAATGCTATCAAGATTTAAAATAGTGGAGGTGTAGCTGAGAAGTCATGGCTGATTCAGTTATGGATATGCTAAACCTTATAATTATGTTGAATGTTTTATTTTAAGCTGTATCCTTTTGTCCAGTAACAGGAGTGATGGCAGGTGTGACAATGAAAATGCAACGCCATGTATGTCTCAGGCACTTTTTTTTTTCTTTTTTTTTCACTCAGAATTCATGACTGTTAAAAAACAGAGCAATATATGACCTAAGTAATAAAAGGGACTAGACCTATGAGCTAAGGCACTGAAGATACTTCTGCATGGTATACAAGAATTAGTCTACAATATTTTTTGCAAAAATTTTGATTTGATTTTAACAAATGCCAGGACACTATGCTAGGTGGTTGAAAACCTTGGTGAATACAGTAGACATGATTTTTACATCTTAGAATTTACATTTTAATGAGTATTACAGTTAGTACATAAGTTAACAGAAAAGAAGCTGCAATAATTTGTAATAATTAATATTAAGCAAGAAAAACAGGTACCATATTACAAAACAATGATGACTGTCAGAGAGTTTATGGCAAGCTAAGTTTAGACAGAAATCTTCTGTTCTCTTATCTATAGATACCTGATCAAAATGAACTCATGAACAGATGTCCTAGAATAAGTTTGCTGAAGAGGACATGACATTTCTAGTTCAATAACAAATGATCATAACATACTTGGATATCTTTCATATTACTGCTTGTGTTGAGACCAAGCTGAGTAGTGATAACAATTCATAGAAAACACCAAGAAATTATAATACTAATAAATTAGCATATGTTGGGTTTATCTAATGGTTTGACATTCCTTGTGCTTGCTTTGGCAGCACATATACTAATGGTTTGACATTCCATAAATTTCAAGTAGAAAATTATCAGATTTTTTTTCAGTGCATGATAAGAATGTAAAGCAAAGTATTTACTTTCCTGAAGGAACACAAATCTTTGCTTTTAAATGACATGATTTTGGGCGCCTGGGTGGCTCAGTTGGTTAAGCGACTGCCTTCAGCTCAGGTCATGATCCTGGAGTCCCGGGATCGAGTCCCGCATCGGGCTCCCTGCTCGGCAGCGAGTCTGCTTCTCCCTCTGACCCTCGCCCCTCTCATGCTCTCTCTCTCTCATTCTCTCTCTCAAATAAATAAAAAAAATCTTTAAAAAAAAAATAAGTGACATGATTTCTTTATTATTTATTTATTTATTACAAGTTGCTTTGCATAGTGGCTGCTTAGTTTTAAAATGGTAGTGTGTAATTTTCTTAGTTGGATATAGACTTTGTCCCTGGGAAATGGTTGGAAATATGTCCATTAATTTTAAGCTTTGCATTTGCTTCATCAGTTTTCAATTCCATGTCAGCAATAACCTCTCTGTGCTACATGAAAGAAAGAAACAGCTATTAAAAGACTTGCTTATGTCTCAGAATTGCTGCAAATATGGAAAAGTCTTTTACTGATTGATAGCAAGCTTTATATCAATGCATGAAACTGTCATTTATAGGCTTAATACCATTATTGATAACAACATGAAGTTTGAGTTAAGTAAAAACATCAGAAATGATTCTATATACATACAAAAATGTTGGTAGTTTGTAGAATAAGGAAAATATCATCTTTGAAAACAATCTACAAAAAATGAAACAAACATGTTAGCAAAAAGTAGAAGCTGGCAGCAAAAGCATAGGCTTAAAACGCTGTTCCTTTTTTACTATGAAATTATGTATATTTTAATGGAAAAAAGTGCCAACCTCAAGAAGAGATAAAAATCACACTTGAGAATAGAACACAAAAAGCATCTTTTCTTAAATTTTGTTGTTAAGGAGGCTGCATTTATGAAAAGAATATTTTTTAAAGATTTATTTATTTGAGAGAGAGTATGTGTGTGTGTGTGCAAGTGGAGGTAGGGGGAAAAAATCTCAAGCAGACTTCGTGTTGAGTATGGAGCCTGGCACGGTGCTCGATCTCACAACTCAGAGATCATGACCTGAGCAGAAACTGAGAGTCAGACACTTAACTGACTGAGCCATCCAAGAGCCCCTATGAAAAGAATCTTCACATGCATTACAGATATTAGTAGCAATAGTACTTATTGTGCAGGAACAACCTGGCAAATGCATGCTAATCACTTTACATACATCCTTTACAAGAGACAAGTGACACCTAGGGAGGATAGGTAAGTTGACTGATGTCATAAAGCTGTTATGTGCTGACGTCACTAAGTAATGTTGGGAGCTTTCAATGTGTACATGATTTCCGTAAAATGTGTTTGGTTTTTCTTTTTTTTTTAATTTTTTTATTGTTATGTTAATCCCCATACATTACATCATTAGTTTCAGATGTAGTGTTCCACGATTCATTGTTTGTGCATAACACCCAGTGCTCCATGCAGAATGTGCCCTCTTTAATACCCATCACCAGGCTAACCCATCCTCCCACCCCCTCCCTTCTAGAACCCTCAGTTTGTCCTTCAAGTCCATCATCTCTCATGGTTTGTCTACCCCTCCGATTTCCCCCCCTTCATTCTTCCCCTCCTGCTATCTTCTTCTTTTTTTTTTTCTTAACATATATTGCATTATTTGTTTCAGAGGTACAGATCTGAGATTCAACAGTCTTGCACAATTCACAGTGCTTACCAGAGCACATACCCTCCCCAGTGTCTATCACCCAGTCAGCCCATCCCTCCCCCCCACCCCCAACTCCAGCAACCCTCAGTTTGTTTCCTGAGATTAAGAATTCCTCATATCAGTGAGGTCATATGATACATGTCTTTCTCTGTTTGACTTATTTCGCTCAGCATAATACCCTCCAGTTCCATCCACGTCATTGCAAATGGCAAGATCTCATTCCTTTTGATGGCTGCATAATATTCCATTGTATATATATACCAAATCTTCTTTATCCATTCATCTGTTGATGGACATCTTGGCTCTTTCCACAGTTTGGCTATTGTGGACATTGCTGCTATAAACATCGGGGTGCACGTACCCTTTCGGGTCCCTACTTTTGTATCTTTGGGGTAAATACCCAGGAGTGCAATTGCTGGATCATATGGTAGCTCTATTTTCAACTTTTTGAGGAACCTCCATACTGTTTTCCAGAGTGGCTGCACCAGCTTGCATTCCCACCAACAGTGTAGGAGGGTTCCCCTTTCTCCGCATCCCCGCCAACATCTGTCATTTCCTGACTTGTTAATTTTAGCCATTCTGACTGGTGTGAGGTGGTATCTCATTGAGGTTTTGATTTGGATTTCCCTGATGCCGAGCGATATTGAACACTGTTTCATGTGTCTGTTGGCCGTTTGGATGTCTTTATACCACGACTTCTTTATCCATTCATCTGTCGATGGACATCTTGGCTGAATGGTCACAATTCATAATCTTTGCTCATATAGACACAGACTTACTTGAGGTAAGTATAGGGTTCTAATTATCCTATAGAATCTGGTTCTCTCAATTATCTTCCTATCTTAAGAGCCATTGGTGAGTCTTCTCTCATACGCATTAATATCATTCATTATCTTTCTACCTGGGAGGTATTAGGCTAATGCTAAATTAATTTTTTTCTCCCAGCTTTACAGAAATATAATTGAAATAAAATATTGTGTAAGTTTAAGGTGTATAACAGTGATTTGATGCATGTATATATTGTGAAATGAGTACAGTAAGGTTACTTAACACATCTATCACCTCACATAAGCCTCTGTATTATGGCAGCATCTCAATCCCATCCCCCTCTTTGATGGTTTCCTGTGTCCTTCCAGACACTGTTCAGTCTGTACCCACATTTATCTGTTCAGAGCTGTCACTTTGCTCCTTCATTCTGTCTTGTGTCTCTACAACTGAGATTATATACAGAACATTTGGGCATGCACATTATGATATAACTTAAAGATCTTTTCTTTTTTTTCTGAGATTATATTTTGGAAAATTAATTTTGAATCGCAAAATCAGTAATGGGAAAAAGTCTTTTTTTCTACCCACAAAATGAAACATATGGAGAAGGTTAGGTTTACTTTTGTTGCCCTCCCCTCAAGCCCAGTCATCTGTCTCTGTCTCCTTAGTGGTGTATAGAGACATCGGTTTGTCATACATCCTTTCATACATTTCTCTTTGTGCGCATACATATATTTGGTCACTTGCTTTTTACTCAGTGTGCCTTAGAGCTCCTTCTTTCTGAGTGCTTAGCATCATATAGTTTACTGGGCTCACCCCTCTGGGGACATTTATGTAAACATTTGCAATTATGACACATAGTGCTGAATTGCCTTTCAGTATCTGTGTACTGATTAGCCCTGTAGTATGTGATAGGACTAGTGATCCTTATCTCCTCCTTTTTGTTGGTTATATTGTACTCCATCGCATGCATGTGCCATAATTTTTCCAAACATTACCCCATTGATGGGTTTTTATATAGTTTTGGGCCCCTGGCTATAATAAAATTATGCAGTGAGGATGTGAGTTTTTAAAGTACCCTGACTTTTGCTGATATATGCAGATTTATCTCCCGGACAAACCCCTACTAGCAGTGTTGGTGAATTCAAGACTATTTCAACTTGCAATTTAATAGCTCTTGGCAAGTTGACTCCTACAAACAGATTTTGAGAGTGCCATTTTCCCCGTATCCTCACTGACAGTGTGCATTATGGAACTTTAAAACTTTGCTAATCTATGGTGAAATATACTTTGTTATAGTGATGAATAGCACTTTAAGTGTGGGTAAACTTGTGCACTTGTTTCATGTGTTGGTCAGCCATGCATATTTCTTTTACTGTAAAGGATCAGTTTGCATAATTTGTCCTTTTTACTTTAAGTTTTTTTCTTACTGATTTATAAGAACTCTTTAAATACAAAGAAAATTAGTTCTTTTTATATTAAGCAAAAAAACTTCCCAGATTGTCTTTTTATTCTCCCAGTTTTAATGCTAAATATTTTACATACACTATTTTATCAGATAAACTCTGCAGAGTTAACATAATTTCCAATTTGAAATGAAGAAGCCGAAGCTTAGAGAGTAAGTTACTTATCCAAAGTTACAGAATACTTAGATGGCAGAGAGGTTGAAAAATAAAAATCAACCATCACATGCCAAAAGTTTACCTTATGTGTTGACCTATAATAAAGATGGTGTTTCTGGTGGCAAAATCAGTCCACTAGTATACTTCCCACTGGGGAAAAATAAGCAGTATAGAAATAAAAGGCAATAATACTCTTTCTTGGAACAAAGCCACACCTTGTCAAATACATAAAATTTGGCAAGTGGCAACCGTCAGTACAATAATTAGGTCAAGGAAGGATAATCTTGTTGCTGTAACTGTGGGTGAATATTTAATGATGAAGAGGTTGTATATACAGTTGTAAAGTATCTGGCACCAATTACATATTAATTACAAAGAGAAAAAGTAGCTTTATGGTGGGTAGATGGGGGGACCACCCATCTTAGGACAAACATCTTAGGACTAACTTAGGAGTTCTACATGTCTCCTGATAAAATGTGCTGACAAGCATGCAACATTACTTCTCTGTTTTCCTGCCAAAATGCATAATCTCAACCTGAATAAGAGGAACTATCGCTCATGTCCAAATTGAGGGACGCTTACTAAAATGATTAGTTTGTACTTTTAAAAAATGTTAAGGTCATTAACTCCAAAAATGTTAAGAAGCCATTCCAGATAAAGCAGACTAAAGAAACATGACAACTGCATTTAATGCATAATCCTGGATGGGATTTTAGATTGGAGAAAATAGTTATAATACACATTTTTGCAACAGTATATGAAAATTTTATATGGACTGTGGATTAGATAATTACATTGTATCAATATCAAATTTTCTGATTTTGTTAATTACACTATGGTTATGTAAAGAATGCCATCATTCTTAAGACACACAAGTATTTATGATATCTGCAATGTGTTTTGAAATAGTTACAAAAGCATCTGTACAGTTAACTTTCTATATATATCCTATACACTTGGGTATATTCACACATACATACATAATGCCCTGTGGCTAACCACTCATTTGATTAGGTAAGAAATATCTATACTTGTTTGCTTAACAATACTGTATTTATTAGTTAAAATATATACTTATAATTATCTCAATAAATATTTCTCTGTTTTCACTTTGACATAAATATGAGAATCTCCCATACCCACATCACTAATCATTTTTCAGGCTAATAGATTTCTTCCCATATTCACATAAAGAAAATTTTTATATTACTATGTATGCATATTGCTTCAGTAGCTTTCTAGACGATCCAGTTAACTTCGTATCTGTGTATTTTTTTTCCTGGACTTCTCAGTGTTTACTATACATTAGAATCATTTAGGAACTTATTAAAGTGAAGATCTTGATTGAGAAGTTCTGGGTTGAAGCCTGAGGTTCCTCATTTCTTCAGAGCTCACTGGTTATGCCCTTTGTGAAGACCACTCTCTTTAGACTTTATGTGTTTCCTTCCTCTGAGTGAGCCCCCTTTAGTCCCCCTACCAATGAGTTTCATGAGGAAGTATGATAGAGTGCAACATAGGCACAACTGGATTTACTTCAGAAAAGATTAACTAGAGAGTCATTTCATTTTGAATAAGTTTGGATGAGGAAAATGATTGGATTAAAATGGAAAAACAGAATGAAGTTGCTGAATAGAATTGTAGCAAAGTTGGAGAAGAAACTTGACTATTTGCAACTACAGTGATAAAATGTGTGCAGACATTTCTCTGGGGATTTGACCCAGATTGATGCACTCCAATAGCCAGAATCTTAATTTCTTGCTTAAGAGAGGTTTTGGCAGGGTTCCAGATCTCAAAGAAATGCTTCCAATAGCCAGTAATTTCTGAGGTTCACCTGCATAGAGCATGTTCAAGAAAATCTTTTTGTCTAAAAGTTGCCCTTGTTTAACTTGACTTTCCTTATATTTACCAACTGCATTTACAACTCTATAGTTATTTGCTCTCTAAATGCATATGACTACTTGGTTTGCTTACTTTGTTTTCTCTTTATCTCATATTTTTTAAAAAAGCGAACCCTGAGTTACCTGTGGTTTGTTGGTTAACTTGGAAATGTAGCAGTGAGATCTGTGTTCTAGCATATAGTGTGCAGAACGTAAAAGCTGAAGACACAAATAGACATCATATCTACTCCATAAATCTGTCTAGAGAAGTTTGTTTTGCATTATGGATATTTCTGTCAGTCACTTGTGTTCTGTTGAGTTAGTCTCCTTTGTAATATCTCTGATGACAGGCTACTCTTACGAACAGAAAATAATCGAATTCTATTCTGCTCTTCAGGTTTTCTTTTCTTCCTTGGATATTTATAGGTGTGTTATTTACAGCATAATTTCATCTATTAGTTATTTATGTGGCTTCAGATCCCCATCAGACACAAGCAGTATACCATGAAAATACCTAGATTACATCATGATACATACCATTTGATAAATTAGAGTGTTTCATCCTTTTTTGTTTTGACAAGGCACAGATATTTTATCATGAATTCCTTCTTTTTTTTTTAAGATTTTATTTATTTATTTGACAGAGAGAGACACAGCGAGAGAGGGAACACAAGCAGGGGGAGTGGGAGAGGGAGAAGCAGGCTTCCCGCGGAGCAGGGAGCCCGACGTGGGGCTCGATCTCAGGACTCTGGGATCATGACCTGAGCCGAAGGCAGACGCTTAACGACTGAGCCACCCAGGCGCCCCTCATGAATTCCTTTTAATAGTGAAAAGACTTATAAAACGAATCCAGTGGAATTGGAGATAAATATATGTCTTTTGATACATCTAATAAAATAATGAATAAAACTGCCACGAGTTCCTAAAAGCAGTATACCATACCATCCTTATTAAAATGAGAGACTTTTAAGTACTTTTGGAACTACTAAATTGATTACTGATTTTAGGAGAGTATGTTTTGAAGTCACATAAATTTTTAGACATTTGCATGGTACATTTCATAATATTAAATTTCACCTCACCGATTTATCTCAATACGTGCAGTTTAATTAAATTAATAGGTGCATGATTCCACTCAGTAGAATATAAACTAATGTTCTACTTAATAAAAAAAATTTTAAATGTAACATCTCAACTTTTTGTGACATGCATATCATGAGAAGAACAACAGTTTTTGGGTGTGCTGTTAAGAATATTTATCTGGTTAAAGAAAGAGAAACTATTGAATGTCAAAAAGAACTGGGACATAATAATTATAAATTAATGTTAAGGTAAGAGAGAAAAAGGCATAGTTGACTATCAGGCGAGAAATGTAAAATAACTTCATTTGGTTCCTGACTACCAGTTCTATAGGGTTCTACAGACTGCGGTGAGCTTTCTAAGCACTCTGGAGAAGACCCAATCCTGACCCCATCCTGTGCTTTCCCATGCCCCCTGTGGTATGAAATAGGAGAAACACACATTCACTCATGTTCTCAGAGATTTTTTTTCTGATGAGTTATGATAGCCCATAAATGAGTCTTTTGTCAGAATATCGTGTTGAGTAAAAATTTCCCATGCATGTTGATCATAGATCTGATAGAACTTCAGGAAAGTTCAGAGAAAGATAGGTAAGTTGGGAAGAGGAGTTTTTAACTACTTCAAATAAATACCTGTTTGGGGAAAGAATTTATTGACCTCAGAGGATAAATGATTTGGAAGAGAATAAATCATAATGTCAATAGCAAATGAGGCATCTCTTTTGATTCCTTCTGTGGCTACTTAACCAATTTCTCTTTTCTCTTATACAATTTTTTTTAAAACATTGCAATAGCTTATGTTCTTACACAATTTTTTTAAAAAAAATATTGCAACATCTTATGTTCTAGTATTTGAAAACTTTTGTGGTTAAAAATTTGTCCACGATACTCAAATATCAAAATGTGTAGCATCTTTACCTTCTGCAGTTAGTTTTTTCCTCTCCATTCCCTGTCCTCCCCCAACGCTCTCTCTCGCTCTTGCTTGTTTTTTTCCTTTCTCTCTCTCTCTCCCTCCCTCCCTCTCTCTGTCTTTCTTGCTTTCTTCCAGATTTAACCTTGCCGAAGGGAGGTTGGGGGTGGGGGAAAGTGGAAGGAAATAAACTTGTCATTATTTTAAAGAGTGTCTTTTTGGTTAACCAGTTTATGTTGTAGGTTTTTGGTAAACGTGATGTTACAGACTCCCTTCTCTCTACCATTTCTCTAGCCAAAAGAAATCTTGACCAAGGGAACATTTTTTGTCTCTTTTCATATTAATGATCCTCTCAGCTCTTTCTAAACTGTAACCTAAGGTAGACTGTCATGTGAGACTCAATGCAGAGATTCACAAATAGATTTTCAAATTTATCAATCTTCTACAAGTATTTTCAGAATCTACTAGGATTTCTCTCTAACCTATCTAGGTATTTCTCCAGCTATTACAGGATTTCTGTCCCCTTAGTGTCCACGGTTCTTGGTCACACCACTTCGCAGAATGAAGAGGTAGACCAGATGAAGAGCGGTGGGCAGCAAAGCAAAGTTTATTGAGTGAAAGTATAAAGCTCCTGGAGAGGGAGGGGACCCGAAAGGGTTGCCATTTAGATGTTCAAATCCAAGGGCTTTTATAAGCTCTCTTGCAGAACTATCTTGAGCATCCTGAGTGTGGGCCCCTTGTGGATTGGCTGCTAAGGTGTGCCAGTCAGGGCTTTGATCATGCACCCGTCTACTTACTGGGTTATTGTTCACATGTTGATGGTCTTTTTGGCTGACATCTGGAGACTAACTGCCTCAACTTTTGATAGTGACCAATGCTTTATGGTTAACTGTTTTGTTTGGAGATGCTTTACAAAAGTCAGTTCTGCAGACGCTGCTAGACAGGATGCTACTGTGGTTTTATTTAAGCTGTAAAACAGGATGCTAGTGCGGTTTCATCTTAGCTGTCCCTGCTCCCTGTTTTCTTGTTGGGGACCCTGGCCCTGACTACCTAAGTGTCCAATTAACTCCTAACCCAGTGTGTAAGAGGTTAGTGTATATTCTAAGCTTTCCTCATTAAGGAGTAAAATAAAATTATTTAAAAATACCATGGTTTGCTTTTATATTAAGAAAGAAAATATTTAATTAAATATTAAAAGCTTAAGGAAACGGCTCACTAAGGCCAATTCTATGTTTTCCGTGTTATATTTATGTAGGAAAAAGGAAGTTAAAAACTTCAATAACTTTTTTAACACAAAGTATACTTCCACTTAGGAAAATGGGTTAATAGGATAAATGTTCATGAAGTTTATCAAATAGTCAACATGCCTACGAACAGTAACATCTTTATCATTGGATTGATGTGTTTATTTTTATATAACCTAAACAGTAAATTTGCCTTTTCTTAAAATTTTAATACACAATTTTCTAAATTTGAAAAACGAATACAAAATTAATTCTTTGTTATTTGAGCAAAGTGAGAAACATTTTTCTCTTTTTGAGACTTAAGGTGAATATTGGAAAACTACAAGTTGGTATATTTACTTTAATAATCAAGATAATATTTTTAAAGTTTATCTTGTATTTTTATCATTCTCTTATTTTAACAGGTTTATTGTGCCATTTATTAATTTACGTATCACTAAAGTCAATTGTTGAAAGTGTATAATTCCATGATTATAGTAAATTAACACTTAAAGTACTACATGCCAGGAAACACTTTGATCAGAGGCAAATCCAAGTGATCGGTCACTCTTTATGTTTCAATCATCCTGAAAGTGGCCTCATCTCTGTTTACAGTTAATCGCTCCCATTCTCAGCCTTGGAAAGTTACTTCTTGGTATGTTTCTATAAATTTGCCTTTTCTAAGCATTTCATACAAAAAGAAACCTATAATACATGTTATTTTGTATATTCTCAACTCTTTCACTTAGAATAATATTTTTGAGATTCATCCATGTTGTAGCATTTATCAGTATTTCTTTCAGTTATTGAATATTATTCTATTTTATGGATATACTCCCTTTTATTTTTTTCTCCAGATCATCACTTAGAGGTTTTTATTTTTTTTTTTATTTTTTTTTTTTTTAAGATTTTATTTATTTATTTGAGACAGAGAGAATGAGAGAGAGAGAGAGCACATGAGAGGGGGGAGGGTCAGAGGGAGAAGCAGGCTCCCTGCCGAGCAGGGAGCCCGATGCGGGACTCGATCCAGAGACTCCAGGATCATGACCTGAGCCGAAGGCAGTCGCTTAACCAACTGAGCCACCCAGGCGCCCCACTTAGAGGTTTTTAGATTGTTTCCAGTTTGGGCTCTTATAAGGGATTAATATTGCTGTGAACATTTGCATATATGTCTTTGTGGACTATGAAAAATTTTTCTTGGATAGATTCCTGCAAGTAGAATTTCTGGGTTTATGATCCTTTTTGAGTTAAGTTTTGTGTATGATGTGCAGAGGGGTCTTTTCTCTTCTTCCTCCTCCTCTTTCTCTTTTTTTCTTACAAGTGTATATCCAACTGACTTAGCACCATTAATAAAAGAAGACCCTTCCCTTATTAAATTGTATTGGCATCTTTGTTGAAAATAAATGACTAAAGTAAGGATCTTTTTATGAACTCCCAATTCTGTCCATTGATCTATATGCTGGTCAATGCTCTCATTATACACTGTCTTCATTACTTTAAACTGAAATCAAATACTATAATCCTCCAAATGTGTTTTTTTTTTTTTTTCAAACGTGTCTTGGGTATTTTTATTCCTTTGTTTTCCCATACAAGTTTTGGGATAAACTTTTCAATTTCTGCAAATTAGCCTGCTGAGATTTTGATAGAGATTGCATTGAATTTATAGATCAATTTGGTGGTAATTGCCATTGTGACAATATTGAGGCTTCCGATCAATGAATATAAAATGTCTCTCCATTTATTTAGATCTTAAATTCTCTTAACAATGTTTTGTAATTTTCAGTGTGTAAGTCTGATGCTTTTGTTAAATTCACTGCATAGTAGTTTATTCTTTCTGATGCTTTTGTGAATAGAACTGTTTTCTGATTTTATTTCAGATTGTCTGCTGCTAGTATATAGAGATAAATAGATTTTGAATGTCAAACTTGTATCCTGTGAGTTTGCGAACTCATTTATTAGTTCTAGTCATTTATCCCCTTAGGATTCTCTACATACAGGATCGTGCCCCCTGCAAATGAAAACATTTTTACTTTTTCTTTCTGATCTGGATGCCTTCAGTATATTAATTTCTTTCAAAAAAATTTTCCACTACCTAAGATCTTTAGTACAATGTCTAATAGAAGTTGACAATATAGATATCCTTGCTTTGTTCCAGAAACTAGTAGGAAAGCATTCTAGTGTCTTCTTGCCCATTTTGTCTCTTATGGGATTTCAGCCATTTCTTATGCAAGGTCAGCCGTTTATCTTATTAATGCTCCATGAATTGGTCCATTAAGCATACATTTTCAAATTTGTTGGCATCCTGTTTTTAATATTATCACAATAGAAAAATGAATACTGAAACAACTAGCGTGGTCTTGAAAATAAGCAAGTTTGGTATAAGGTATAATGAATTTACATTTTAAGGGAAAATATGATATGAGGGAGAAAGAGAGAAGGATTAATAGAAAAGGTAGCAAGTTTAGGACAATGGAGTATTACAAAAGCCGGGGAGATTGTTCAGAAGGCTGGGATAAAGAATAAAAGTTAATACCAAAGGTTGTAAATTCAATGATAAGGACAGAACAGGACCTTGAATTTGGCACATTAAGGAAAAGAAAGTGATTTTTTGATGTCTGAAAATATATGCCTCATAATTCCATAGAGATGAAAGTAATTAGGGGGTCTAATAAGAAAGACTATATATGTATGCGTGTATAAATTATAAATAAAGCCAAATATGAGATTTTAAGCCAAATATTATATTTTTGGTCAAGGACATAAACTGTTGATACTGAAGGCATTAAAGTTAAAATTCTTTGATTTTTTTCATTCTAAAACATATTATATCTTATGCATATGAAGTATAGAACATATGCATCTTATAAAATATATATGATAGATAATATATAATTATATAATATATATTACATATATCTTTTATATATATTACACCTTTGCATGTCTAAATGCCGACCATTTGATATATTCTAGAACCCAGAATCTCAAAATGTGGCTGAGGACCAGCAGCAGCAGCACCACCTCAGCTCTTATTAAAAATGCAGAACCTGAGGCCCAACCAAGACATCAAAATCTGCATTTTAAAAGATCCCTATGTGATCTGTGTTGACATTAAAGTTTGAGAAGTCCTGATTTAAAATAATATGCTTTCAGCTAGCAAGTACAGCATCTTCCTGAGACCATATATGTGCCAGACCCTATGCTAGACACAGTGCTGGGCATTCCTTCATGGAGGAGTCTCAGAGTCTAGTAGAAAAGCCAGGCACGCACATATGGTGATAGTTGGATTAACAGAGTGCTAAGGAAACACGAAGGGAACACTAGTTGGCTTCTTTGTGACTGTCAGCGAAGATAGAGCCACTTTTTTTTTTTTTTTTTTTAAGATTGTACTTATTTATTTGAGAGAGAGAGAATGAGAGAGAGCACATGAGAGGGGGGAGGGTCAGAGGGAGAAGCAGACCCCCTGCCGAGCAGGGAGCCCGATGCGGGACTCGATCCAGGGACTCCAGGATCATGACCTGAGCCGAAGGCAGTCGCTTAACCCACTGAGCCATCCAGGCGCCCGATAGATCCACATTTTAACTGGGCTTTCAAAGATGTGGAGTATTCCCCAAGCCTTCAACCCTTCATCAGTGGAGAGTACATCTGAACTCTGCTTGAGTAACACAGATTCCCCATAGTCTTCAATTCCAACTACATAGTCATAGCCATTGTCTACACAGCCCCTGACAAGATCTTTTCCCCTGCATGTTGGGATACTTACTGCTTCATACCCCACAGGGACCACATTTTTCCTAAAGTGATATTAACTTGATTCCACTAGTTTTGAACTCGTGATATTTCTGCAGTTGCCACAGAAAGCCTCAGGCTTTCTCATTCCTCCTGAGTGGTCTCCTCCTTGTCATCTAACCCTGAACAAACCCTTTCCAATCTTCTTCTCACCGTCTCCCTTTTGAATTCATGGCCCATCATTAGCAAAACCTCCTATACTGTCAACCTCCTTTTTGAGCATTTACTTTACCATTTTACTGTAAAAGAAATCTGGAACTCCACTGATGATACCTTTTTTCCTGAAGCTATTCCAAAGGGCACTCATTTTTCTCACACCCCAATATCCTCTGGGCTTAAAAGTGCAGTACTTTTTCTTTGGTTCCTCACTGATAATCCCATACCTCTCTCTTTCTATTTTCCTTACAACAACTTGATTCTTCTTCTTCTTCTTCTTCTTCTTCTTCTTCTTCTTCCTTCTTCCTTCTTCCTTCTTCCTTCTTCCTTCTCCTTCTTTCTTCTCCTCCTTCTCCTTCCTTCTTCTCCTTCCTTCTTCTCTCTTCTTCTCTTACAATTCATCACTACTATTCCCCATAGTCTTAAAATCTACAAGTATCTGAACACTTGCTTCATCTCTCAATGATGTTTAACTATTATTTTATTGTTGTTCCCTCCAAATCTACTTATGTCTTATTTCTTGGTGATTTGAATAGATGCGGAGAGGATTCTGCGAACTCTGACCTCTCAGCTTCTTTAATCCCCTGCAAAGTTTGGCCATCACTTATCACGACCAGTGGTTCCTTTGATTATACCCTAGACCTTGTCAGTTCCTATACGTGCAACCTTTCCATAATCTCATTTTTATACATCTCATTATTGATTACTCCCCCTTCCTCCCAGTTCATTCCTCTTGAATTGTACTCTGATGAGCTTTTGCCTTACTGTGACCTCCTGTCCACTGAGCCTACCAATCTCACTGCTGGACCTTCCTCTTCTTTTCGTCAGCATTTGGGCCTTTTGTTTTTTTTTTTTTCTATCTACACTCACTCCCTTGGTGATCTCATTTCATCTCATGCATTTAAATATTATCAGTATGCTGATGATACCCAAATTCATAGCTCCAGCCTATATTTTTCTGTTGAACTCCTAATGTGATTCATGGAGGCAGTTATTTTTGCTTTCTTTTTGTTGATTTGTGTATCTCAATTGCTAGAACAGTGTCTGGAACATGGTGGACCTTCAATAAACCAGTGAATGTATTCTTTGCCCACCAAAGCAAAGAAGTAAGAATATATGGTTTACTAAAATAACTTTGGGCAGTAGTCTGTGGTTGAAAAGTACTTGTGTGTGTATAGGGATGAGGATATTGGTTGGAGCTGATTTTAAGGAGTTTGAAGTGGATTGTTCAGAAAGAGCAAGATGTCAGGTGATCTTAAGCGTCTGAGGTTTCTACCTTCTGTGAGCAGATAGATGGTGATGCCATCAACACAGAATGAGAACAGAATTGGTGAGATAATGTTTGTAAGGTCAGAAGAATGTACTTGTTATAACTTGAAGTTGAAATTTCTATGAGATGACCAAAAGATAAGTTACTATGGTAACATGAGCAAGCATTAAACTTATGGAGCCAGGTTTTCAGCTATAGATCGAACTGGGCAAGGAACAGTCATACATATTTTGTGAATAATTTTCACTAGAGTATGGATTTTCTTCTCATAGAGTGCATCTTTCTATCAATTTACTCATGATTCACTGAAACACTTTTTTCTGAATAGATATACAGAAGTACAGTTTTTATGGCAACTGTAACAAATATCCTTGAAAGTATGCAGAATTATTTATTTTTATTTTTAAGGAAATAGACTATGGGTATAAAATAAGATCCTTTGTTCCCGGCTAGTTTGATTTCATCAAACAGAATGATTTTATTGTTTTTAATGGATATGCAAATGTTGTATATAGACATGGACGCCCATTCATCCACTCCTACCTCCACATATATATGTATGTATACTTATACATATTCAGACCATATCTATATTTTTAAATATTCATAAGGGTTCAATAAATCAAAAAAGTAAGTTTAATAAAAGATACTTTGTTATCATAGTATGTTAGGGTTTTATAGAATCATAGAGTCTTATATCAGAGGAGAATTCATAGCCTAAGTGTTCATAGAATGATCTCTGGTTATCTGGTATGTCTCATGTGTATTTCTGTGAATTTAGTAAGCAAATAACCTGGCAAATTATAACTGTAAAAAGCATTATGGTAGGCAAAAAATACATGAAAAGACATAAAATGTGCATGGACAGATGTCTATAAAATGAAAATCATCTTTCGATTACCATGAAAATTTTAAATTATTGGCATGAGAAAATTCACATTTGTGTGTGCTTCCAGTGAAGCACTTCATAAGACTTTAGAAAGTACATGATACTTGATGCAATTTTATTCCAGTGTAAAAATATTCCTATGGCTCTAATGAATGGCCCATCTTGTTATAAAGTAGAGATGAATGTGAAACAATTGGACAGATTTTATTGTCAGAACCCTATGTGTTCTGGTTTAGAATATCATCAAGCTAAATATCATCCTGAACTCTCATTTCCCTTCCTAACAGTATATGCACAGAAATTATACTTGACAATAGGTGGGGGATTATTAATAAGATTTCTGGATGTGAGCTCCAGGTAGAGAGCTGTGCTTCACTCAGGCAGCCGTATCTGTCTTTGCATGTTCCAGCGCTTGGTGCACAGTGTCAGTAGAGAGAGCAGCAGAATTCGATTAATCAAATTTCAGTTTCTATCTGGTTCCTTTTAAAAAATGTGTCCAGATATTATTAACTACAAAGTATCCTTGGAAAAGTAGTTCATGGTTAGTCTGTGAATAAGGTGTTCTTTTGTACACAAACTTACTGTGTTTATTTTATGTGTGTCCACTTTCTACTACCAGACTACTTGAAAACCGCTCCAGTACGTTTTGTTTTCTGTAATTTCAGTTAATATACCAAGTAGGATTAGTTATAATTCTTTTGTTTTTATATAGTTAAAAAACAAAACACCAGTCTTTGAAAATAGAGACAGAATGAATCCCCATAGTAATATCACCAATATTATAAAGGGATATTTTGAACATCTTTATGCAAAAAAATGGACAATTTAGATGAAAAGAACAGATATAAATTATAAAACCTTATCTTCTGTCAAGAGACAGATCTAACTTCACCAGCCCTTGACTCTGTATTGGCCATGTGATTTATTAGGCCAGTGGGACTTTTATAAATGTGGCAGATGCCGGTGCTTGAAATATGTTGGACATTGAGGCTGTTTTATTCCTGAAAATAGAAACCTTAGCCACCAGGTGAATAATCTGGGTCCTGCGAGAGGATGGGAGGACATGTGGAGGGAAACCAGCGCGTGTATGAGCACAGTTTGCCCAACTGCCATACCTGTGAATGAGGACGTCCTAGATCATGCAGCTAACTGCACAGCTGAGCAGCTGAAACACGAGAGGGTACACTAGAACCTGCCCATGATCAGATCATCTAGATTGCAAAACCACCCAATTACATGCAGAATTACGAGAGAATGTAAATGTTTGTTATTTTAAACCACTAAGTTTTGAGCTTATTTGCTATGAAGAAACAACCACCTGACAAAGCAATGTATTTTTCTTATTTGATGCTCTTTACTATAAAAATAAGCAAAAAAGACCTCTTCTTTGCTTATAAATTATTACTCATCACAGGCTGATTAAATTAATGTACTAATTACAACGTCCTTTCCCCATTTCCAGCTGGAAGTTGAAGGAGCTGAAATGGAGGTGGAAGGAGATTTTAAATTTAGGGGTAAGGATCAAGAGATGAAAAATGCCAAATCACATTTTGACTAATTCAGCAAGAAATAAAAAGACATCACAGATCTTGATGTATAAAGCGACCCAGTTGGAAGGATGTCATCCTAAAGAGTTTAGGATGAACGTACATGTGTAGAGAGAGATTAGCGAAGGAGGGGGAAGGGAGAGAGACTGTGTATGGGGATGTAGTAAAGGGGAAATAAGGGTAGGAGGACAAATTGTAAGGCTCTTGCACTAATGTGAACAAGAAATAAAAAAGTCTGCATTATAATGTGGTGAGGAGACTTAGAGGTCCGTGACTGGTTCACAAAGATAGCGTATGGACTATTAGCTTATCAAAAAATTGCTGTAATACAAAATCTGGTGTTACCAGTGCTAAGCTAAATGAAGTAATTTTTTTTTTTTTCTGAGAGAAAATATCGAAGCTTAAAATTTAAAAAAAATTAAATGAAATCTAAAAAAAAAGAATTTTAATACACTTTAAATGATATAACTGTCCATTTCATATTAGTTTATATTTATATTATTTATATTAAAATCCCATTAAAATCATACATCAAAATAATTTTAATAGTATTTCATCTTATCAATAAATTTTTTCTTTACTTCTTGGGTCTCCTGTTATTCCTCCTCCACTTCTCCCTCTGCTACCCATCCTCCTTATTTTATTTCCTCCTTCTCCTTATTTTTGTTTTGCATAATTTTTAGTCTGTTTACAGTAAGCTATGGGATACAGTGAAAAGGTGGTAGAGAGAATGGACCCAGTGTTCATGACTACATCCAACACCTACTGATTTGGTAAACTTGGACATGTGACTGAAGTTCTCTGCAGCTGTTTTTTGTTTTTTTGTCTTTTTTTTCAAATTTTTATTTAAATTCTAGTTAGTTAACATACAGTGCAATGTTGGTTTCAGGAGTAGAATTCAGTGATTCATCACTTAACGCACAACACCCAATTCTGTACGTGTTTCCTTATTTATATATGCAGAGTAATTATGGAGCTTACCTTGTTATGTTATATTAAATATTAAGTAAGTTAAGACATTTAAAGTACTGCATTTAAAGTTCTTGGGGGTGTAATCACTCAGTAAATGTTTCTGGTTAGTTGGCTCTATCACTATACTTCATGAAAAGTGCTGGTATAATTGATAGAAATTTCATCAGTGTCTGCCAAACAAATATACTCAAACCCATAAAAACATTGTTAAGCCTTTTATATTATTTAATTTTTCAAGTATCACACCAAAAAGACAAACTAAAATCCACTTATAATTCTACCATTCTGACTCACATACCTTCAGTTTTTCCAAATTTCTTTTCATTTTTTTCTATACCCATGCAATTACATATTTTGCTTAATTCCAACTTAATTCACTCAAAATAAATTCTGTATGTCCTAATAGGTTTTCATGATTATAATTTTAATAGCTAAATCATAGCTATTTTCTGATAATCATAATTTACTTGACTCCATTTATTTTTTTCATAATTTTAATGTGTAAAGATATTTATACTGAGCTTTATACTCAGATTTCTTTTTACTTAATTTAGACTTAGAATAAAAATTTTCCTTTCCAAAAAATTAAAAATGAACAATAAATTCAGAAAAGCAACCTGTGTTTGAAATAGCAAATTGAAATAGAAATAAAAGCCAATAATATAATTTTAATATAATTTGTTTCACAAAAGAAATATTACTTAGAATGCTGAAAAATGGATGCATCATTAAAGTGAAACAATCTTAATTAAAATTTGAGTACTGGAGTTTGGTTAAATGTCTTTTAGACGGAGAGTGGTAATTCATCACCTAAAATAGGATAGAAATACCTCTAATCTTATGCAGGGGAGAACAGCCATACTCACTAACATCTAACTTTCCTCTCCTTCTAGATCTATAGGGAAGCCTATATTTTTCTGCTCCTTGATGGTAAGCCAGAGATAAATAATTAATTCTGTCCAATGGGCTGGGAGAAGAAGTGATGAGTTTTTCCTCTGGGATAAAGCTTTTACTTACAGGATTCTTTTTGTTGTTGTTGCAGTGAAGAAGGTGAACTCATGATCCAGATAAACATTACTAACCAAAGGCAGTGTAGCTTCCATTAGCCTTGTCTCTGTGTGATTATGCAGGACAGAGCCACCTAGAACATGCATTAGATGGGCAGGGTAAGTGCAAAATAAACATATGTTTATATAATCCTCTGTGATTTGGAACTTTCTGGAACTTTTACAGGTTCTCGTCACTCATTAGGTGAACAATACAATACTTAATGGTATCTCACTTAATGATTTAATCAAATGATTCTCTCAAAATTTTTCCTATTTTCCTTCAAACCTAAATTACTTAATTTGACCCTCTTTGAATTCATAATATATAGTAATATTTCACTCTCTCTTTTCTAGTTCTTTGAATAGATGATCTTTTCTCAGTTCTTTTAGTTCCTTAACATTTTCATATTTGAAAATGTCAAACATAAAAATTACACAGCTTTATAAAAAATCACACAAGAGTTTCAATAATAGAATAAATTTACAGTATTATGATTTCAGATTGATGGAGTTAACAATCCCTCCGTTTTAGACATTTCTGAATATTTATATTAAGTGTATAATAAAAAGGATTGTTCCTATCCATGAGAAAGTGTGGTAACATATTTTATTAGTTTATCCATAAAATATTTCCCTTTTAGTAAAAGAAAAATTTCCTTGCAGCAAAGTAATGGGTTAAAACTGTAACACATTCTGAAGTCTGAAGTGAAAAAGCTGTTGGAATATGGATTATGAAAATATTTCAGAACAAGAATATATTTCAATAACTTGATAAAATTGCAAGCCAATTACCTGCAACAACAACAAAAAAAACAACAACATGTTTGATAATTTAGAAGTATAAATGTCAGGAAATATGCAATTGTTTTCAATTTCATCTCTCATAACCATACAGACTCAATTATAGTTTTCCATTATAGAAGACTAATTAGTTTCACAAAACTGACATGTTTGCAATGCAAGGTATCATAATTAGGATTTCATGTTTTAATTTGTAAGCGTGCATCCTTTGATTTACTGCAGTATGCTATATTATTTTAGATGCATCTTTTGAGCAGCTATTTCTGAAAGTCATTTTACTCTTTCCTTTGAACTATATTTGTGTTTAATCAGAAAACAAAGGTTGTATTTTTCACAAGAACATTTAAAAATTCAAATATAAAATCAATCTTCTAAGATCAAGAACAATTAAAAAAGTGCCCATCCTATTTTCAGTCATCTTTGCTGTTTTTTTTGCCCCAGAAACCTTCCAGCTAAGTTACAATTTTATCTCCATTTTGAAGAAAGATTATTAGATAATAAAAATTATAAAACAAGAGAAATGAATGAAATAAAACACATGGCAGAGCAGAATGAGTGAGGAGGAAGATAATATGTTGATGAATGTTTCATTAGGCAATATCTTACCTCCCAAATTGCTGCATTGCTAAATTGGATATTATTAATGTGAGCAAAGTGTGTCTAGTGTGATATTAAAGCATACAAATACTTTCTTGAATTGACATAGGTTTAAATATAATTTGAGAGAGGATGAGGAGACAAGAAAATAGCTAGTAAATATAAGCAATGACTGATAAGGCCACAATAAAACTATAGGAAAGAAGCCATCAGTGGAGGGAGAAATAATTGTGATGTGACCTGGGTTAGTTCATGTATGTCCTTTTCCTACAGCTGATGAAAAAAACTAACCCTTTCATAAATAATCTTAATCAGGAATTTAGGTGTTAATATAAATAGCTTGATGTTCATATAAGCATAGAGATTTATATATAAGAGTCAATATATGCTCATGGTAAATGGATGATATTTGAATTAAGATAGGTTCACTTTTGGAGTGCCTGGGTGGCTCAGTTGGTTGGGCATCTGATCCTGATTTGGCTCAGGTCATGATCTCAGGGTACTGGGATCCAGCCAGTTCCATGATCCGCAGGGAGCCTGCTTGAGGATTCTCTCCCTCCCTCTCCCATTGCCCCTCTCCCCACTCAGGCACTCTTTCACGTTCTCTTTCTCTTTTCTTCTCTCTCTAAAATAAATCTTTAAAAAAAATACATAGGTTCACCTTTTCTGACATAGTATAAATCTGAAAATAGTTTTACATTGCAATTAAATCTCTGAGAGTATTCTTTTCTGAATAAATAATCAAGTAAACTAATTAGAACATTGTATGTAAGAATTAGTATAATAAATGTCACTGGAGCTTAACTTTTTTGCTAATTAAACTAAACTTAGCGTTAGAGTTTTCTTATTTCAACTTAACTCAAAAATTTAAGTTTAGGGGCGCCTGGGTGGCTTAGTCGTTAAGCGTCTGCCTTCGGCTTAGGTCATGATCCTGGGGTCCTGGGATCGAGCCCCGCATCGGGCTCCCTGCTCGGCGGGAAGCCTGCTTCTCCCTCTCCCACTCCCCCTGCTTGTGTTCCCTCTCTCACTGTGTCTCTCTCTGTCAAATAAATAAAATCTTAAAAAAAAAAAAAAATTAAGTTTAGGTGCAAGTATCGCATTCTCACAGAGTGAAAATTAAAAAAAGAAACAGTAATCTTAATGTTAAGGAAGTAAAACTATAAGATTAAAAAGATAGGGAATACTTGAATATTTATAATTTCTAATACATTGGAAATATATCTTGGATTCTAATAGTAGTCTGCTGAATTCACAGTGCAACAGTGGTTTATTCGATTTTTAATTTTTTAAAATTTAAAGCTGAAAATGGCAAGAAAATAGATGAGATCTTCTAGTGCATTGTTTTGTGGAAATTAAATATGATTAACGTAGATAAAAATAGCTTGAGTTTTTAACTTTAAAAATGTAGAAAGTAAAGAGATCACTGAATGCTTTTCATTTTTTTTGTTTAGTCACTGAATGGTTTTTAAAGTTCAGCATGTGTTTATTATTTTTATTTATTATTTTTAATTTTATTTTTTTAATTATGTTAGTGTTTTTTATTTTATTTTATTTATTTATTTATTTATTTATTTATTTATTTATTTATTTAAGATTTTATTTATTTATTTGCCAGAGAGAGACACAGCGAGAGAGGGAGCACAAGCAGGGGGAGTGGGAGAGGGAGAAGCAGGCTTCCCGCAGAGCAGGGAGCCCGATGCGGGGCTCGATCCCAGGACCCCGGGATCATGACCTGAGCCGTAGGCAGACGCTTAACGACTGAGCCACCCAGGCGCCCCTATGTTAGTGTTTTTTAACAAGAATATTTGTTCAACCTGAATACTCCTTTTCACACAGCTGGCTATATAATACAATGTTCACTGTTCAAAAGCTAGTATTTTATATTTTCTATATGATTTGAAAGAAAATAAGAATCTGAACTTTTCTTTGCTTCTGGCTACCATTTTCAGAACTGCACAAGAAGCAGGTCTTCAGTTGAAAGGGGGAAATTCTTGGCAGAAAGGATTGCATGTTTTTTGATCTGATAAACGTCAATTCAGTTTGATTACTTGCCAAATGGGGACAGAAATAAAACCACTTATTTGATTGATTTGACCATATGATTCTTTTGAAATGCTTAATCTGGAGAAACACAAGTTAAAAAGAAAAAAAGAAACTCAGTATGTTTCCATAATAAAATTTTCTTAATCATATATCTGGGTCAATTTAATTATTTTCAGAACTTAGGAGAATTCTTTCAGTTTCCAATCTTCAGTTTTGAAGTTGTCTTCCATTGTTAACCCTCATTAGAAAGTATCCTTCACTTGATATTTCAAAAAATGCATAATGAATATATTTCTAGATGTGGACAATAAACCTATTCCTATCATAATAGAAATGTATTTCCTCAATATAAGTAGTTTTAATTTGGTCTGTAGATCATCATTTCTGTTCTTGATAGTTGTTGAGTTACAGTGTTTTGAACCATGTGTTTTATAAATTTATTTTTTTATATATAAAATGACCTTGGGAAATAAATCTTTGTTTGTTATTCTCATGTAGCACTTCACCTTAAAAGGAGTCTTATTTTCCCTTTCTTGAGAATTACTGAAAAATGGATTTTCCCCCTAGAATTCCAGCACATTTCTAAACACTGCCTAGCAATGGAATTGAGAGTATGCAGCCCTTCTGTTAAGGATGTCTTTGTACATAAAGTGAGTAGACCAGTGGAATCTGTGAACTCCAAAGTCTTTCACAGCTAAAAAATCTGTGATACTTTATAATTTAAGGTAATGGACAATGTTTGTAACTTTTCAGCATGTTACCCCTGTTTTCTTTTCCTGGAATGCCCTCTTTAATGCCATGGAAGTTTCTCCAGAACCCATCCTTTAAATCCAAAGTCAATTCCCTTCTCCTAGAAAACTTCATTGTCCTCCAGTGAAAACTTGTCTCTAAGGCCTTATACTTCTCTAGTCTGTAATCAAAATTGGCTATCGTGAAATGTTTGTGTAATTGAATTGCGGAGAGGGGAAACAAGAAATAGATCAAAATCAAAACTTTGATCAAAGTCCTTGTTACTAGAAGAGTCAGGTGACACGAGGAGTACAGAAAGAAGGCTTTAACATCCACTAAATTTACTCTGTGTCACAAATTCTGATCACCAAATATTTCATGAACAGCTGGTCTTCAAAACCTTTGTTGTCAGTAATAAACTCTGCTTGATGTTAAACCATTTATTTCATACTTATTTTTTTTGGTAGTGGTAAAAACATATCAGATAGCTTTTTAATTTAGTACTTCAAGTTTCGCTCATTGGCCCTAGTCAGATAATGTCTGAGGCCTCAAAGAAGGAAACAGCAAAGGCTACACTGCAGGGAGCTCAGCAGGTGCCTTTCTGCATTAAGCTGTCAGCTTCATAAAGAAAACACATGCCTCAGAAATGTGAATTGGAATAAAAGTCCATCTTTACAACATCCCCTTTAATCTGCTTACTTCTTGCTACCAGATAGCCTTGGACATTTGAACATGCTTTATTTATTTATTTATTTTTGAACATGCTTTAATTCCTTGAGCTTATTTGCTAAAATCTGTATCATAGAAAAGTCCTGCCTAAAGAAAACCCAGAATTTGCCTCAGGGCTCTGTGATATGGTAGAAAGAAGATAAGCTAGGAAAGACCAGAAATGCAGTTTTGATTCAGCTGCATTGCAGTAAGGAAAGTAAGAAAACTATTAACATAGGGTAACACAATTGATGTGCATACATCATGAAAGAAGCATGATACCACAGTTACATCCGTCTTAAATACTCATTGTGTTTTAGCATGGTAAATACCAGTACAGTGTCGACTAAAAGATTTCCAAATGTTGAGCAGAGAAATCCCAACTTGATTTATCTTTAGGAAATCTAATGATGCTAGCAAATAAATAGTGGAAATGTTCATTAGAGGTAATGAAGGACTTGGCAATTCAGTACAAAAAAAAATTTTTTTCTTATTACAGAAAAAAGGATATGCATTGCATATGGGTTTATGTTATTTTATATATTTATAAAGATTCGAAGAGAAATGGTTTTGCTCTGGGGAAGAGAGTTCAATGTTTTAAAATAAAATCTCTCTAAATTATTCTTCCACAAGTGCTGAAATAAACAAAAAGTGGTTGTCTCTGATTCACATCATATAAAAAATAAACTTCCTACAAAACTTAAACCTATTAAAACTTATAACAAAATATAGAAGCAAATCCTGTGACGTTGGCTTGTCACGATTCCTCAAATATAACTCCAAAAACACATTCATAAAGAAAGACTTGATAAAATGAATGCTAGCAAAATTAAAAACCTGTTCTTCAAAAGATACTGTAAAGACTAAGGGCCAGTGAGAAAGAGTAGTTGCAAAACATGTATCTAGTCAAGGACTTGTTTTCAGATAGAAAAGTAAACAAACACAATCTCTCCAGAAAGTCTCACAATACAATAATAAACAGAACACCAAATCAAAATTGGGCAAAAGATTTGAACACACAGGTTAAGAAGTTTTAATTTGCATTTCCCTGATGCCTAGTGGACCCCCTTTCCATGTGTTTATTGTTCATCTGTATGTCCTTTTGGGTGAAACATCTGTTCACATCTTTTGCTCCTTTTCTAATTGAATTTATTGTTTTTTAAATGTGAATTCTGAGAGTTCTTTATATACCCAAGATTCTAGTTCTTTATAGGAATTGTGGTTTGTAAACTTTCCCCACCAGTTTCTAACTTGTCTTTTCATCTTCTTCAGAGAGTTCTTCAGAAAGCCAAAGTTTGAACTTCTCTAAGTCCCTTCTATCATTTTTTTCCCATTCGTGGACTCTGCTTTTTGGCCTAGCCCTAGATCTTGAAGATTTTCTTTAATCAGAGACACAGACTGTTGGAGTAGGGTAGATATTGTCAAAAAGGTTGTTTGGGTTCTTTGGCTTGAGGGGAACAGGCTTTTCCTGAGGGTGTTCTTTCTGCGCCTACTGGCTCTTCCAGGTTGGATGCACGCACATGCTCAGGCTAGTGCGTACGGGAGGTAGTAAGAAAAGTGAAGGGATTCAATGCTGCTAAGTCTTTCCTTAGGTCCTGTAGACCCTAAGCAGCCCACCTCCTTCTTCCTACCTTTGAGAGGCTTTGTACGGGATTCTTTGAGTCCCATCATGACCTTATATGACATTTGCCTGGAATGGCCATTGGTCATTCTATTGGAAGATCTGGATCTAAAACTTTCCTCTCATTCTCAATAGACTTTTAATAGTAGTGAAATTTTTATTCTCATTAAAGCATCATATGTTGAAGATCTGTGGGAATATAATATGTGAGTTTCAATATCTCAAGGGTGGATTGATGCCAGGTACACCATAATATAGCTTGGGCTGTCAAATTGTATTTTTCACATAATACCTCAAGAGAAATTTTAAAATCTAAAACCTCTACTTGTTGAAAGAAATCATGATTACCTCTACTCATTTCTTAATTAATATATGTCAGCCAAGTTTCCTTTCAAACTCCCCTTTCAGTCTCCTTATTAGTTGTATTGTTATTGTGAATGCCCTTTAGTTTGTCTGTGACCTAATGTACAGACATACTCAAATAATAATCTAATGCACCTTAATTACTCTGCAGGATAGGACACCTTTTACAGTGTTCTGTAGAGGAGACATGCTGGGTGCCTACCTCACAATTCAAGGTTCTCAGAGAGCACCCAAACATGCCTTACTAGGATTGGCACTAAACACATAAAAACACCATTTAATGATTATATACAGTGATGCAATTAATATAGCAATGACCTAACTACACTTGAGTATTTCTTGAATGTTAAAAAAGATAACAAGTAATATATCATTTTAAAATAAGTATCAGATGGTAGGACTTTCCGGGATGACCAAGTGATAAATATTCTCTCAGTAAATACTCTCTGAAAGCAATTATCAGCTTATACCAAGTGGACAGGAACCATTATGTCAGCACACTGGAATTTGACTAGAGGCATAGAAAAGCCTGAGAAGAGTTTGTCTTTAAAGATATGCTGAACATTAGACAGAGTATAACAGTGAGCCAATGACAAAGCAGAACTATGGTTTATAGAGGAGTATGACAAAAACAGGGTACCTTTGTGGCTTAAGGACAACATCTAAGTAACTATACATACTGAGCTACACAAGAATAATAGCAACTGAAAAGCACAATCCTCTTATGACAATATTCCTCCCAAATTAAGGGGAACCCAGTTATCTGTGTGTTCATGTGCAGTAAGTACAGGGTTAACAACATGATAGAAATATATATAGAAGCAAAAAAGGCACAGAAGAAGGAAAGATCCATTTTCTCCCTAAGCCTCAAGAACAGGAAGAAAGACTACCTGGACATGATACATGCAAAAAAGTGGAGAAAGTGGATGCCCGTGGTGAATTTTGTGTGGGCTATTTCAGGTAAAGGGCCATAGGGCAAGAAGGGGAGGTATACAAGTGTTTGGCAGACCCTTCTGTGTAGCATGAGAAGGAGGGGAGTTGCCCTGATTTTGAGAGGTAGTCAGGCACTAGATCGAGATGGCCTTTTAAACCTTGTCGCAGAGTTGGAGTTTCTCCCTAGAGGGATTGAGAGCCATTATTGAAAGCTTGCTCACTGGTGAGTGTTGGATCAGATGTGTGCATTAGAAATGCCAACCTGCTCACTGGCTGCAAGGCTTAGAATTAGGGAGACAGCTTGAGGAGTTTGTTAGCAGTCACCAACTGGTGTAAGAGGAAAGCAGAGACTTAGAGCAACCCTTCCGAAGCTGTTTGGTCTCGGGCCCCATTAAACTACTAAAAATTATTGTGGGTGCAAAGAACTTTTGCTCTTTTTTTTCCTTCAAATTTGCCATGGCAGAAATTAGTACAGATTTTTAAATTATTAATTTTAATTATCGATTACAAAACCACTACAGAAATGTTCTTTTCATGAAAATATAAAATATTAAGAAATTTTCCAAATTAAAAATCTGTGCAAAGAGTGGTATTGTTTTATAGTTTTGTGAATCTCTTCAGTGTCCAGCTTAATAAGACAACTGAATCCTCATAACTGCTTCTGTGTTCAGAACAATCTCGTTTTAGTTGATATATCTGAAAAAAATGCGGCCTTAAACAGACATGAGTTGGAAAAGGAAGGAATGCTTTAATAACCTTTTCAGATAACTTTGGATATTCTTCTTTAATACTCCACTAAAACTTAACCAGGGGTATTTTTTTATACTTCAGCTCCAGTGTAAAATCAGAAACTATATCAATAAATTTACACATGTTGTTACATTAAAATCCCTTGGTTGTCTTGTGCTTTGAATGAATCTTCTGTGAATGATCTTATAACAGAAGAAGTTGTTTGGGAAATACTGGTTCATATCACATTATTCATAACTTTCAAATATTGACACATCTTATTATATGATATTTTAGGAAATCTTACTTATTATTACCCCTGATGTCATCAGAATATCCTTTAAGAATCTTGAAGCAGTCAAGCTGATAGTGATAAATACTTGGTTTCCAAAATTGTAATTTTCAGTTGAAAGAAAGCTCAAATGTTCTCTTGGGCAGTATATATTGTCATTTAGCTTACTTGTATAATGTACAATGTGCTCACATTGTATATTTTTGAGAAAATAATTCACAAATACTCAAGTCTGAATAACTGTTGTTTTTTGTCATTCTATCAAAGGAACATCTTGTTCTATGGAAAGTGACTCAAACCTCACACACAGGTTTTCTTCTAGATAACCATTGTACTGCCATATACAACAGAAATGTTTTTGTGTACTTCCCATTTTCTTACACAGAATATTGAAAAGAGAAGTATTCATTGTTAGGATTTAATTAAATTTTACTGTTTTATCAAGGACATTCTTAAGTGAAACTGGCTTTTTCTTTTTTCTGTGAATGCATGAAAATGACGAATAAAATGATTGCTAATGTACTTGGGTATGACCAACTTCATTGTTTATAAGCAGCCAGCATTTTACCTACCACTGCTTTTGCACCATTAGTTACAAATACCAATATGATGGAAAAAGCACATAACATCACTGAATTAATAAGAAAATGATTTTGAACTCTATAATTCCTGGAAATGTATCAGAGATTCCTAGGAGACTGTAGACAATACTTTGAAAACCACTGCCTTAAAAAACATCAGAAAAAATCAGGGTAGAATGAATGTAAAGATTTGGATAAATAAAATTTCTAAGAACTGTCCTTTTTTTTTTTTAAATCTCTCTCAAAATGCCTATCGTAGGTGTATTAGAATAACACAGTGTAGCCTTTTATTGTGTGTGGTTTTGTCTTCTTTTCTTCTTCTTTTTTTTTTTTAAAGATTTTATTTATTTATTTGACAGAGAGAGATAGCGAGAGCAGGAACACAAGCGGGGGAGTGGGAGAGGGAGAAGCAGGCTTCCCGCCGAACAGGGAGCCCGATGTGGGACTCAATCCCAGGACCCTGGGATCATGACCTGAGCCGAAGGCAGACGCTTAACGACTGAGCCACCCAGGTGCCCATTCTTTTCTTCTTTTCAGATGGCTTCTCTGTATCATTTGTCTAATGAATCTACTTAAAACTTTGTGAAACCATACCTCACTTTTTCTATACTCTCACTCAGAATCTCCTGCAATATTGACTGTGTAAAAATTAAGCAGAGAATCAATAAGACTTGATTAGTTTCCAGATCTTGAAACAGACTGAAAAAAATGGACAGATTTGCCCTCTTATGCAAACTAACATTGTTATATTAAGCACAGTTTGTATTGTTTTTTAAATTACTCTGAAATTGAGACATATTCAGGTATTAAAATTAAAACTATTGGCATACTAATTACTTTTCCACTTAATTATAATAAAATAGCACAGAACAAACGGTAGCGTTTGCACAATAAACAAAAGCCTGGAAAGATAATATCTGCCTGACCTTTTTAGCTATTACTTTAAACATCTGTCTCTATGTTTCTGACCTACTTAGGGTTATAAGTTTTGCATATTACTATATTTTGAGCCAAGTTTGAAGATGGTAAGAACATAACAAAAGATACAATTATTGACAGGCATAAGGTTTTATCCTACCACAAATTATTAATAAGAGGAAAAGGCCATTTATCTCTGTTCTAGATACAGTTCTGTTCTAATCTCGAGTCCATGACCGTGGACCTATCAGTCAGTTGCTATGTACTTTAACTGACTCATCTATAAAAAAGAGGTAAAGCTAGATGATTTCTAGCTAGATGATTCAACTTCTTTCTTCTTCATTTTTAAACAAGCTACAATCACCAATCTCTGACCATGGTGACGAAAATGATTACTTTATTATGTATTGAAGAATAGTTCATGATCTATTACAAAATGGGAAAATGAATCAGCTTGGTCCTCATTGTAATGCTGTGGTGATATTTTAATATCTTCCAGATTTTTAATATGTGTAATTCAATCCTACACAAAATTATTAGATGTATCTAGTTTTATCTTTTTTTAGCAAATATAAATATTCAGACTACATTTCTTTCTTTATCCCTGTTAGTAAATGGTGGCTTAATTTCTACACTTGTCCCAATATCACTATTGATTGAACTATGTAAATACAAAATTGATTTAGTAAAGGAATAAATTAAGCTTGCTGAGTCAATATATGATGTTTTGGAACCCCAGAATATTCTCCAAACTTAATTCTTGATTCCTAACTATACTGTATTGACCAAAATTTAGAGTTGGAATACAACAACAACAACAAAATAACAGGTAACTGTAAATAACTAAGAAAATAAGTCAAATAGTCTCTATCTCTGTATAAGGAAGGGTCTACTTTAGTGGCTCTCGATGATAATTAGATAAATTAACTCTCCTTCTAGAGTGGGTAAAGAGTTTAAGAAATCAGACCTTATGGGAGCATTGAGAACAACTTTTAGAATAGGTTGGCTGGCAGCTATGAGTTACTTGATGATTTCATTCTCTCTTATAATCTTCTTTTTAAGTGTATAATGCATGACCAAAAAACCATGAGAGTGGTGAGCACAGGAGAGGTGTCTCTTTCTCTCCCTCTTCCCTCCCTTCCCCCATTCTCTGCCCCCCCCCCACCTGTCCTTCACTGTTTGGCTTCTATTATGATAGGTGGCTGTGTGTGGTAAAAATTAGATCCTTTTTCCAAACATAAAGCAAAACAATCCTAAACGCATTCTAAATTGGCATTTCTCAATCTGATCAAAATGGAACATTTTGAACTACACTGTTTTCCCTACACATAGACAATAAAGCTTACCCTGCACTTGCTTATACACTTTCCCTATAAAGTCACTTTACCACTAAGAGCATAGGAATTGAATGTAGAGCAGTTTTTGAAATAGCAGCTTGTAGTTACTGTTTCCCCATTGTCACCCAAAGAAATCTTGATTTTATTTTGAAGGAACCACATTTCCTACTCTGAACCCAGTGTCCCTGGCAGAGTTGACTATAACCAGTCAGTGTGTACTGACCCCAGAACCTAGCCAACTGGTACATCTCCTAGGCAGATAGTTTCAGAGAGGGCTTCTGACCTGCTTTGGGCCAGCTTCCCCCAAAGCCCTACATTTTTTTTTTTTAATTTAAATTCAGTTACTATATAGTGTATTTTTAGTTTCAGAGGTAGAGTTCAGTGATTTATCAGTCTTACATAACACCCAGTGCTCATTATATCATGTGCCCTCCTTAATGCCCATCACCCGGTTACCACACCCCCACAGGCCCTTCCCCCTACAGCATCCCTCAGTTTGTTTCCTATGGTTAAGAGTCTCTTATGGTTTGTCTCCCTCTCTGATTTTGTCTTATTTTTCCCTCCCTTCCTCTATGATCCTCTCTTTTGTTTCTTAAATTGCGCATGTGAGTGAAATCATATGATAATTGCTTTTCTCTGACTGAAAAAGTCCTACTTTTGAACCTTGTGAAGACAGCATCTCTCTCTTCTGCTGTGGTTATAACTGAGTAAGATAGAACCCTAGAGCTGTGTAGCACACATCTTTTCCTGTCAGGGGAGTCAGCTTGTAACGTCTGATGGATGGGGGAACAGTGTAAAACAGTGCAGTCCTAACTGAACTCACAATGAAAAGTAAAATTTTCTTTAAGCCACTTCAAGTACGACATCTTATTTTATATTTGAAATTTCCACCCTAATAAACATAACATCACATAACTCTGTGCTTTATTTACCTTCATATTTTTTATTTGTGCATTTTCTTAATGGGATTGTTTTTTCCTTCTGTTAAAATTAAAATTTGTCCAGTGTCTCTATGAACTGAGGACACACAAAATATTTATATACATAAAACATCATTAAAAAATCACGTGAGTCTCTCAAATAATTCACTTAGTTACAAACACAACCAAAAGAAATCTAGTAGATTATTTTTAGTCTATGCTAGAAGCATTGTATCTTAGAGGATTTTAGTTGTGCGTTACCAAATTCAAATTTTAATATTCAGTTTCAAGTATTCTGTATGCAATTATTTTTGAATTTTTTTTTCTGTATAGATCATACTCTAAATGAAGTAATAGTTTTAAAAAGTGAATACAAAACAAATGGTAAAGATTTAGTATGCCCACAGAAGTCCCATGAGGAGAATTTAATTTGATCTTTTCTCCTGTCTTGAAAAATAATTTTTGATTATAATAAATGTAGCTTATGTAGAGTAACAGCTAATTATATCAAAACTCCTGGCTATGTAGAACCTTTGCTTAACATTGACCTTGAAATAGTTTTCTGGGTTTTGCCAAGAGAAGAGCTACCCATACTTTAGATGCTGTCGCTTTCTCAACCTTGAAGGAAACGTCTCCTCTGAAACCCCCATTATGGTGTTTTCCTGGGGATGGAGCATTATTTTCTGAGGAGTAATTGAAGTTGTAGTTATGTGTTGATAGTGAATAGCCTGAGACTTAAAAGTTAGCGCTAGACAAGTTCTTACGATCTGCACTCACCAATAATAGGTATGGCAGCAAACAGTTACTCACATGTCTCATTTCAGGAAGATAAGGGGAGCAAAAATGAGGAAGTGAAGCTCCTCATTTCAGATTTTGGAACAGAAGTTAAAGCCTTCTCATCATGTCAATAAGCTCGACTTTACAAAAAGGTGGGAAAATAATGTGTGGAGAAAATGTATATATTTCTAAAACAAAAGTTTTGGTGATAGTCATATGAGTATATAATACCATGACCTTTTTTTTCACTGAGACAAGCGTTTCTCAGTGTGGTTCTCAGACTGGTTACACCAGAATCACCTGAGGTGCTTGTTAAAAAGACTATTTTTTGGGCTATTCTCGAGCTGTTAAATCAGATTATCTGAGTTGGGACTGAGGGGTCTGAATTTTTAATAGGAACCTCCAGGGAATTCAGTAAATGTTGAAGTTTGAAAACTGTTGGCTGAGAGCTTGGGGATGCCTGGGCCACAGTTAGCTTTATATCATGATGAGAGCTACATTCCCTCCAGTTTTTCACCTTCTTTGAGATGGAATTTTATACAGTTTACACTCATATATTTACTGATTCTACAAAACATCCTTTGTACACCAGACTTGGACTTGTGTACATCAGCCGATAAAATCCATTACATTGGAGTTGCCTTCGGGCCAACAGTTCTGCTTCACCAGAGTCACTTGCTTCGTCTTCACAGCATTGCTGGTGTCCTTCCGGGAATATTACTGCCTTCATCCCATATGTCATAAAAAGAATGTAAAATGAAAAGTTTAAAAGTGAGGATTCTCAGAGGAGTAATTCATAGGAGAAAAAAGAGATTACTACAAGTACTTTAATGACTTTTAATATTACCCTTACATAAATGAACCTTATTAATTTTGCAGGAAAAAATAAAATAAATAAAATGAAGAATGTATATGATATATTAGAAATACATTTTTCAAAACAATGTCTAAAAAACATCTTGTAATTAAGGATTTTTAAAGAACATTTTTTTTCTCCTTGGGATTGGTATTTATCTACCTGTCTATCCCCCGTATATACCTGTATATCATTCTAACTCCGCATCTCCTCCAGGAAGTTATTATGCATGAAATTAAGAGATTGTCTCTGTAAATATTAGGGGTTTTATTCATTCAGCAAATATTTCTTGAATACCTACTACATTGCAGGCAACATTCTAGAAGCAGCACATATTGTAGGAACAAACCAAAAATAATAAGACCCAAGGTCTTCTAAGATCTCGATTCTAGTGGAGGAGGTGAGACAGCAAATAATCAGTAAATCTCTGCCAGGTAAGGATAAATGCTGTGAGGAAAAGTAGAGCAGAGTAGCATGTTGTACAGTGTGGTCAGGGAAAAATTCTTCAGTAACTTGACATTTGAATGGGAACCTGAAAGAAGTGAAGGAGGAATCCATGTACCTTTTTGGAAAGCTCACTCCAGGCAGTCAGAACAAGTGCAAGGACTGAGGCAGAGTCCTGTGCAGCAAAATTGAGGGACAGTGGGGAGACCAGTGTGGCTAGAGTAAGCTAAGAGAGGATGTCTTGAAGGAGATGAGATCAGAAAAGTAGCAGAGGACCAGATCATGGAAAGCCCTGTAGCTCATTGTGAGGGCTTAGGATTTACTGTGGGTAAAGTGGGAAGCCACTGGTAGGTGTGGAGAATGATACTCTCTGTCAGTTTATAAGAATGATTCTGTTTCCACATGGAGAGTAGGCTGTGGAAAAGCAAGAGTGGAAATAGGGATATTGTCCCGAGGCTTTTAAAACAGTCTAAACTAAAGAAAATGTCTAGAGCAGTTGCAGTGGAAATAGGGGGAAATGGCTAGCTTCTGGTTATATTTTTTAAATCTATGATTTGCTGTAAAATAAGATGGGAATGCAAGAGAAGGAAAAAAAATGACTCAAAAGTCTTTGTTCTGAAAGATTGGAGTTGTTATTTACTGCAGTAAGGAAGATAGGGGAGTCTTTGAGGTTGGGAGAGGAGAATGTGGGATAAACTGTTTGATTTGGGACCTGGCAAGCTTGAGGGGCCTGTTGGTCATACAAGTGGAGATACCAGGTAGGCTGGTGGTTATATGGGACTGCAGTTCAGGGAAGAGGTCAGTCAAGGATATAAATTAGGAGTCATCAAATACAAAGACTATTTAAAGCCAAACAGCTGATGTGACCACCTAGGGAGTACGTTTAGACAGAGAACATAGCCAAAAACAGAGCCCCACCACACATTGATGTTTAGAGATGCAGGAGATGAAATCCGTAAAAGAAATCTGGAAGAAACCAAGAGTGTCGAGCAAAACAAACAGAGTAAGGTGCCTGAGCAGACAAATGCATGGTTGATAAGGGAGAAGTAAAAGCCTGAGGTTGCTGAGATTTGTCCGTGTTCAAACAGCCGGTCATGGCATTATCTAAAACTGGATTAAGAGTGGGTGATTTTACAAATATACCTGAAAAATAAAATTCAAATACTATCTATCACTACCTTGAGGTGCGCAAAATATGTTAATTCCACGTGCCAATGTAATCTAACAAAGAGAATAGCCATTGTTTATACAAAACAAATCACTGAAAACCCAAATATCAAGACAGTAGCTGATCTGTGATGTAATTTATGATAGCTTTTAGTTATAATTTGTGGGGCAGACAGATAATGAATAGTAGTATATTGGTTAATATTATAAAGATATTTGTTTTCCTGTTTTGAAGAGTCTAGTACTCTGGTCTTCTGTCTCATTGTCTGGCCTTCTCATTTTTGTATACTGTTATAGAAAGGGAAATAAGGTTATTATTGTTTTTCCATTCCAGGTTGGAATGCTTTTTTACAAGTTGTTATATAGATAAAAGAAGGTGAAATGAAGTAAATATTAAAACTTTAAAATGTGGGTTACTTAAAGGATAAAATAAATCTATAAATTCTTAATATATGTTTTGAAATTTGCATGGTATTTTGACAGAGGATGGTGAATTATATTGATAACCAGCTTATATGTTTCACTGTCCTCTATTAGACTCTGACTGATCTGTAAGGGTAGTAAGTAGGTGTAGTTCTACTCCAGTACATAATATTGCCATTCTGAGGAGGGTAAATTTAGGTAAGGAAATCTCTGGATAGAAATGTCATGTTCCCCCGAGTTTTCTCCTTATAAACACAGAACACCAGTGATTTTCAAATTTTCATTTAACAAATAGAAAAATGTGCTTGTATGCCTTCATAAAATTTCCACATTTATAAGAATTTCGTTTAGGATGGTCAGGCTTTTGTGCTTTCCACAGAGGAATAAGAATTCTCCCTAAGAATACCAAAGTTAGAATTTCTAATTCCCACTTTGCTAGAGATGGCATTTCTGCACACCGATGCCTCTGAGAGTTGCCCAACACCATGCATTTCCAAAACACATGGTAATGAATTCTAGATTAACATCTTAATTGAGCCTGGGGAAAACAGTATAATTAATGAACTCTTTAATTATGTAGACTTTAAAAAATCATCCATTTGTTCTTGGTCCCAACTTAGAGTAAATACTCAATAAATTAATTGGGTCGCATGGAATTTCATGTGAACGGTGTAGGAATGTGATAGTTCAGAATGCTTCCTGAAAATCAGAACTAGGAAAATCTACAGTGATGTCATTATAGTCACATAAAACATGCAATGTTTTTATAATAATAATTACTCATATACTTTTGTGTTATTGGCCATTTTTTCTTTTTTGGAATAAATACATCACTATACCATGCCACAATAAAGTAGGTAGATCTTTTTTATAGGAAATACATGCTATAGTTTCTCTTTTTATTTGCTTAATTATGCTTATTTCTATATCACTCCTCAAGATTTACATTGAAAGCTAAATCAGCGATTTTAGCATAAGGAATATAAAATTATCATGTAATATTAAGTCCATTTACCTGGACATAACTGGGCCATAACTTTTAATATGGTTTTTGGTAGAGTAATTTTCCCATTACATTTCTGTCTAAGAATCTATTCTTACCAAGTGGAATATTTCCATTCCATAGGGTAGGTGATGAAAGCGGTGAAATCAGTGACCTTATCATTTAAGAAACTGGGACAGCATTCCCTGACTACCTGGGTAATAGCAAAATATTTTTTTTTGTAATTGTTAGATATAGTTCATATTATTTCACCCAGAAAATAAATTCTAAATGGATATCCCACAATTGGCTTTTCTTTTAAATTCATATGTGTCACTTGATATATTCACATATCTTCCTTCCCCAAATACCTCCTACAAACATTAGAAACTGTGACTTAAGGAAATACCTCCCCATAAAAACTATCATGTTGTTTATCCACTTTCCAGAAAAAAATTAATATTGCCAAGGGAGGAGGGAGAATATATTTGGTCTAACCAGGGATAAAGAAGGCGGCGGTACATACATGGCCCTAGGCTGGAGCAGAGTTACCATAAGCTTCAGCCCAAGAAGTGAAGAAATGTTCAGAGAGGACCCGCCCTCAGCAGCCTGTGGTGTGTCTTTCCGTGGTAGAAGGATCCTCAGTCCCTAACTGTGCTCCAGAAGAAACACATTCCTAAACCATTTCTGATTCTCTCTTTCTCTCCTATACCCATATATATTTTATTTCATTCTGTTTGGTTAACTTTGAAGGATGAACTGTTAAAGCCACTAAAATATGCAAGGATACTGAAAGATGTGGATTCTAATAAATATTTACAGTAACTGTGGAGTATCAGTGCCAATTTTTCCTTAGCACCTTAAATTATGACAATATAGGAAGAAGCAGGTGGCAAACCTGGAGAAATAAATATTTAAGGAAAAATAAAACTCATTTTAGCTTTAAGCAATTCTTTTCAAACTTTCATTTTCAGCCTCAGAAATCTTTGGAGATGTGAACTCCGTGTGGAAATTCCGTATGTATCACCCAGTGGAGCATGTGGGGCAGCCCACCCAATATTCCTCTTCCCTGATAAGTCTGTTTTGTATGTCTATAGTAGCCAAGGACTCTACTACACATTTTAAAAAGCAGTGCCTTAGAGTATTACATTTTTAATAACTATCATTTTTGACTATGATGATGGTGATTAAATCTAACACAAGTAATTTGTTTAGCTCAATTTAACAAGCATTATTGACTACTCACTATGTGTTAGGCATGTTGCTGTGACCCTAAGAGTATTTTTTTAATTTTACCATATTTTTACAAAAGTGTTACATTTTATGGAATTTTCCTGCTATAAAAGCTTTTAATTATACCTCTGGGTTTACTCCTTGTGAATGGTGAGCTCTTCTGTTATTTTTCTTGCAATTTTTGTGCGGGCTTGTAAATCAGGTTACAATTGTCTTAGCTCAGGCTGTTGTAGGAAATTACCAGACACTGGGTGGCTTAAGCAGCAAATATTTATTCCTCACAGTTCTGGAAGCTAGAAGTCTGAGATCAGGGGGCCAGCATAGTTGGGTTCTTGGTGAGTGCCCTCTTCCCGGTTTACAGATGGCTATCTTAATTGCTGTGTCCTCAGATGGTAGAAAGAAAACTAGCTAGCTCTCTGGCCTCTTCTTTATGAGGGCACTAATCCCACTCAAGAAGTCTCCACCCTCAAGACCTAATTACCTCCCAAAGGCCCTGCCTCAAAATAAATACCATTACTTTGGGATTAGGTTTTAACATAGGAGTTGTGGGAGGACACAAACATTCAGCCCACTACTGTAATATTTTGTGTACTTTGAATAATTTGAATGATGAACTGGATTCAGACAGGAGGAGAAGAGGTATACACAACATTGATGTGTGCACAAATTCCCCAAATTTACCTAAATATGGAAATTTAGGTAAATCTTCAATGGCCTGCTAATCAGTGGTGTGAACTCGGGCATTAGAAGATAAGAGTTCAAGTCTCAGCTATAAGATGTACTTCCAGTCCCTAAGCCCATCTTTTCCTTGTCTTCACGACTCAGTAGGTAAACCCAGCTACCCAGTTGTTCAGGCCCCAGTTCCTAGCAGCATCCTTAATTACTCTTTCTTGCACCTCCCTCCCTGTGCCATCCATCCACATTCCTATTGAATCTAAATCCCAAGCATGTCTTCACTGCTCATCTTCATTGCTGCATTGTCATCCAAGACTTGAACACATTTCTCTGAGCTGATTGCAGCGGGGTCTCAGTTGCTTTTTGCATTTGTACCCTTGCTCTTCTACAGTCTGTTCTCTATAATGCAGTGATTTTTAAAAATCATTGTATTGTATTTGCTCCACAGTATCCCTCTCAACCTCTACAATTCAAATGAAATCTAAGCCTTTACCCAGAATTTTTAAGCCCTACTTGACTAGTCTTATCTACTGCTCTGTCTTCTTCCCACCCCTTCCTTCCATTTGCCCACTGCAGCCACGCTGGCCTGCCTTCTCTTCCTCAAAAATGCCTTGTCAGTCCTGCCTCACAGCCTTTTCATCTGCTCATTTCTCCCTCTGAAATGCAATTTCTCCTGATCTCTGTAGGTCTTACTTTGGCTAGTCAATCACATACCAGTTAAAAAGCCACTTTCTCAAAGAAATCTCATTCTTTGGTCAATTAGGTTAATTGCATATTTTGATTCTTTGTATAGTACTTGTGCTAGGACTTTGTTAAATTAGCCTTGTTAAGTAGAGCCCCAGGTGCTGGATGGGGAGCCACAGTTCAACAAAAGACCACAAGAGAAATGGAGATAAAGAGGTTTGTTACTCACAGGTCCTGGAGGAAATACACCTCCCACCACCACTGCACACCTCTCGGGGCCCCACAGGGAGGTGGAGTCAGAATGTAGGCGGAGACAGGAAGGATGTTGGGCACATGCCTTTATTAGGGTCCTAGATGCAATGTTTTAGGAGTCCTGGGCTAAGACCAGATCGGTCAGTTCAAACCAAAAGGAGTGGGGTTTTGGTAAGTTCTTGCAGGGGTCTTATGTAAGGGGCCCACAAGTGGAAGGCCCCAGGAGGCAGGTGAGACTTTTTATCACAGGAGCCATTGGGGAAGTCATATTAGAAATTCACATTGACTTGTGACTGTGGGCTGTTATCTAGGGCATGTGCTTGCATGAGGGTGGGTAGTCTTGGTTTAAAGGTTCTGCAGCCAAACAAGATGGGATGCTGAGCAACAGCAACATGGAGCAGCTTAGCTAAACACTCTACAACTTGTCTTTATTTGTTCTTTCATTTCCTGGCTTGCATATTCGCTTATTTATATTGTCTGTCCTCCCCTACTAAAAAATAAGTGCCAGGAAAGGAAGTTGTGCATGTTAATCACTGCAAAATCTCTAGCCTTCTAAAAGAGGACATAGGAGTCTCTCAATTATTATTGACTATGAAAAGGAAGAAACTCCTTACAAACAAAAAGGCCAGCATAATGTGTTTATACTTTCAGGGATCTTAATTGGTATCATATGATGGCCATACAGAGTTTAGCAAAACCTGGCAAATATTAGGAGGTCAGACAATGTTAGCATTGTTACTGTGTCATTACCAAATAGGTCAAGAGTGTTAGGGCTGGTTGGCCCCTGACCAGAACCAGTTTTCTCTGAGTTAGTTCTTTCTAAAATGACCTGATGGCTACATAGAGTTACCATTGATCATTCTCATGCTCTGAAAAACCAGGCTCAGTATATCATTTCCAGCTTTAAGAAAGATCTTCATCTTCAGTGGTCCCTCAAATTTCAGTGGAGATTTCATAGTATTTTGTAAGTTTTTCAAAGGGCTTCTCGTACTTTCCTTTGTCTTAATTCATGAACCCCCAATTCCATTTCTTGAGTAGATGAAGAAATAGATGGCCATAATCTTAAAGTGATTTGCTTTAGCATCCTGTTTTCTTCTCAGTGTTTAAAAGTTAGGATTAGTTTCTTGAAGCCAGTGCCCTTTGAACTCCATCACTGTTGAAATCAGTGATGTTAACTATTTTCTTACTTTTGATTGCACTTTGAGTTAATGATTTCAGGAGATAATTGTTGAACAGTCTATAAGGTATGCCTGCTCATCATAGCAGGAGCTTTGCGCACCATTCCTAGTGTCAGTACTTTTAAGGCTACGGGGTTTGCAGGTGGATGTGGCCATAATTTACCAAAGAAATAAAAAACTGAGACTTTGTTCATAAGAAGCTGAAATCAATGAGGGTAAATAAGGCTGGTATCCACAAGTAAGTAAACACTATGAGATCAAGGAACAGCTCTGCATTATACTAATATCCTTTGTGATAAAGAAGATATGCTAAGAGAAAAACATACATAATATAGTTTAGGAAACTCTCACTTAAAAATGTATAAAAAGTTAATTTGATGTCATTAAGCTTCAAAAGTAGTATAACTTAGCTATGTCTATGTAAATGTCAAGTGATCAGTCATCTTAGTAAAGTGAGGCAGTGCTGACTTTCACGTTCCTGTTCTTATTATAAAGTGTTATTGAAAATGTCTTATTCTGGGGGCGCCTGAGTGGCTCAGTAGGTTAGCGTCTGACTCTTGATTTCGGCTCCAGTCATGATCTCAGGGGCATGAGATTGAGCTCTGGGTCAAGCTCTGTGCTGGGTGGGAGGCTGCTTAAGATTCTCTCTTCCCCTCTCCCTCTGCTTGCATGCTTGCTGGCACGCTCTCTCTCTCTCTCTCAAAAAAAACAAAACAAAACAAAACAAAAAACCCAAGAAACAAAAAACAAAAAACCCAAAATAAACAAACAAAAAACAACAAAAACTCATTCTGAACATTTTGTTCCTCATGTTTGGTATCCCAAATGCTGGTGAGGGAATGGCTATTGGATCCATTTAATTTTCTTCTCTGTCCCTTCGGGCTTTGTGATGAGAGAACCCAGAAGGAATGTGCAGAGGCAGGCACCAGGCGTCCCTTGGCACGTTAGCGTTAGGTGGGGCAAAGAGGCAGATAATCATCTAACATCAACCCCCCTCTCTGCCACTTCTGCACTTGACGTTTACACAAAGTAACAAAATACCTCGAAATTCCTGCTTTGTCCTTAGTTCTCCCCAGTACTCCTGGCCTTTGTTTCCACATTTCCCTAATGGCATCCTATATCACTGCCTCATCCCCAAGACTCATGGATTCCAAAATCTTCATCTTCTACATAAACTTAAGGCTCTTTCAGGAATGTTATTTCAGTTCCACACTATCCTTATTTATTGGGTGTCTAATACATACCAAACATTCTCCTAAGGGAGGGTTCAGATAAAAACGCCACAAAGATAACATTTCTTCTTTGAAAGAGTTTACAATCAAGTGGAGCCAGATACACACATAAACATATAGTTTCAATTTAAAGTGAAAGGGATAATAACAGAGCAGTTGTTAATAATTTTGCCTACACTTTGGAATCTCTAGAGAGCTTTTAAAAATACCAATATCCAGGCTTCATATTGACCAATTAAATAAAAATCTTTGGTGTTTTTCAAAGCCCCCCAGGTGATTCCAGTGTGCAGCTAAGACAGAAATATACCCAGTTGCTAATAGGAACATGAGAAAAATATGGAAGGCTTTTTTTTTTTTTTTTTTTTTTAAGCTTATGTTGGAGCTAACTCTCATGGAATGGGTGAGAGTTGTCTGGGACAGTAAGGTGAAATGCTGGCGTGGACACTGAGGAGAGAAAATGGCATGAAAAACTGCCATAGACTCATTGGCGTACTTGAAATCTTGATATTTGTGTGAATGAACTTTGTAAACCTCTTTCATTCTGGCTCTTGTTAGTGTTTCTCTAGCCTGGGTACGGGGGTACATGACATACTGCACAGGTTTGGGGGGAAAAAGCCCCACAAATATTTCAGAAAATGTAAGAATCCAAACTATAAAACCTGAAAATCTTTACCCCATTGCTTTAAGAAAGTTTTACTCTATTGACTTATATTTAATTCACATAGGCTTCACAAAACAGGTATTGTTATCTTTAAATCCAATTTGCAAAATGAATAATCTTGTCCAAGTTTTTATTGTGAGCTTATCTGTGAAATATAATAATTTTTACTATGAATATAATTTTTCCATTTATACATATGTTTGGATAGCTGATACCCAAGCCAGGGTGTTTTACTGGCGTGAACAGAACAAGTAATTACAGAGCTGAATTACATCTCCCTTGCAAATGTAGCCAGATTTCCTACAAAATAGAAGGTTTTTCTCTGACTTTCCTTTCTTTTTTTCTTCTTACCCTTCTCTGTAATATAAACTGACCCAGAAGAGTACTTTTCATAAATGGAGCTCTCTGTATGAGATATACTTACAATTTTATTTTACATATAAACTTATTGTTTTATATATAATGATCATATTCTCCCAAAGTTTTAAACAAATGTCATAATTAGTCCTTTATGACAAATAACCATATTTTTAAACCATGAAAATTACATTTTAATCACAAATCTCTTAAATATGCACTTTGTACATGCACACCAAGCAGATTCTGACTCTGTTGCTGCATCTTTGGAATATGTATTTCATAACCAGAATATTGTATCCTACCAAAAACTATCATTTTTTATTGGAAATTGAGCAGGAGTCTGAATTGTTTGAATTTGAAATAAAACCACTAGATGGTGCTCTGTATCACAAATATCAGAGAAATGTCTGACTCCAAAAGTACAAATCTTGAACCTAGTGTTACCAAGGCAACCTGCATAGCTTGGTCTGGTAGCTTTTCCTTGTGTTCCTTTTTTTTTTTTTTTTTTTTTTTTTGCCCCCTTTCCCTCCTCTGTCCAAAGAACTGGCTTTCCTGTTTTATGCACGTGGATTTATGTTAGGTCTATTAGGGAAGAAAAAAATGCATTGTACACCATTTTGGAGTAACCACTACATGCTAGTTACTTTGAAGGTAGTACAGTGGAGGTTTTGGGCATGGTCTGAAGTAGCTTATGAACTCATTTAGGATATGTCATAAAGGAAAACAAAATTACAGAAGCATAAAATATCCTGTTTTGTACTACATATGAGCATTCTTTATGAGTATGGTTTGCTCAAGAAGGTACCTTATCATGACTTAGCAGATAACCCATATGAGCCTCTGATAAATGGATTACATGGGACAATTTATTTAATCTCTCTAGTGTTAATTTTCTCAGAAGTTCGGGTAAAACTAAATGATCCTATGACTCCATCCAATATGATATGATATTTCTAATCTCTGGAATTATAGGGATTGCATGAAAGATTACATTAGGCCACAATAGTCAGAAAAACTCTGTGAATGAATAGAAAGTTATAGTGCATATTTGAAAAGGCAAAGTCTGAAGAAGAGAACTAAGAGAGGAATCTGATATTGACTAACACCCCGACATGTACAGACCTGAAGTGTGTTTGTTCACCTGAGAGGTTTCAGGTGCTCACACAGGAAATTCACTGTGTACCCTTGGAGACTTATGCTCTCTCCCAAGTACTTGGAGATGAAGCATGGCCTTAAGGTTTACAGCAATAAAATAAAAACATGAAAGTTTAGATTGACTTTCCACCAGAGTCCTTTAAAATTGTGGTGTCTGCTAAATTAAAATGGCAAAAGCATAATTATTGTATATATTCATGTGAAAAAAATGGTAAAACTCATTTTTATCAATGTAATTTCTGAGGACACCCTGCATCAGAATTCACTTGTGTAGTCTGTTGAAACTGTATCTTACTGGGCTAGACTGAAAACCTACTAAATTAGAATCTCTTGGTGAGTTCTGAAAATTTCCTTTGTTGACAAGGTCCTTAGAAAATTCTGAGGGACATCATAAGAACACCTGCTATTCCCTACAAAAGGGCATTAATAATTTGAATAAATAATGTATAACAGACAGAAGAAGTGTCTGAAAACAGGATATTCTGTCGGTTTCTCAAGAGGAGGTAAAGCCTTGAAAAGATCGTCCACTGAGACAATGAGACAAAGGACTCATGGCTCATTAGTTTCTATATATCTTTAAGTTTCAGAAAAGTAGCATTTGATTAAATTTCCATCCTCTCTTACGGGGCTCAAATCAATATTGTATCTGTTCAGGGTGTTGTTTATTAGATATTTAAATGACTTAATGAAGGAGGAGAAATGTACTCGGTAGAATTTATAACAAATAAGAAAGAAGGGAACCTCATGGGAAGCCATTAGAATAGTTCACTTGCTTAAACTCAACCGTTACATTCTCAATATTAACTTCTTTGATCAATCTATCTTAATTATTATATTCCAGCTTTCTCTCATATATCTGCTACTTTATTAGAGCACTTACGACATTATGAGTTTATTACATTCTATGTGTTTACTTATTTATCATCCATCTCTACATATTAGTTTTCGGCTCCTGGTAGAAAGCCCATTTCTTTTTTTCTTTTCTCTCTCTCTTTTTTTAAAGACACTTTATTTGAGAGAGAGAGAGACTGAGAGAGAGAGAGAGAAAGCATGAGCAGGGGAAGAGGGAGAGGGACAAGCAGACTCCCCGCTGAGCAGGAAGCCCGACGCAGGACTCAATCCCAGGACCCTGGGATCATGACTTGGGCTGAAGGCAGATGCTTAACTGACTGAGCCACACAGGCACCCTCAATTTCTTTTTTTCTTAACATTGTATCAGCAGAGCATACTGAGTGTCATTCAGTTGTTGAATAAGGGAAAAAAATAATAAATAACTGGTTTATAAAAAATCACATAATTTTATTAAAAGGACATGAAAGACCCAAAGTATCTGTTTTCTGTCTACAGTTGATACAAAATTTTTCACTTCTAGGACTTCATTACACAGTTGTTGGGTTGCAAAAACCTATCTGTTGCAACTGTTAATACCATAATGTGCATTTGAGGTTTTTTTAATGCTGTATAATGGACAGAATATTTGATGGCATGTGTAAGACATTAGGAAAGGAAGAAGTAGAGTTTGGAACACTCCATGGAATAACTAATCAGAATAGGAGGCACATCCCTGAGTGAGTGGAATGGGGAGAGGGCAACAGAACAGAGAGCCACGGACTGTCTCCTACTGTCTGATGTGCACATTCCTCAAACACAGCCTTTAACAGTTGTTTCTAGCAAGGCACTATTAACTGTTTTAACAAAAACATATTTACTATAGCATCTTCTAAGATATTTTGCAGGAAACTTTTAAAGATTGACCTATGAAGAAATTTTCTCTGGCCTATTAGAATTTGAAATTCAGTAAACTGAATGAAAAAATATACATAAGGCATTAATTAACTTCAGAGTTTTCCCTTGACTGAACTCTGAATTTCCTGTTAAACTCCGTGAATGGGCTCTGCTTTAGAAATACCTTGGAGGGTTTTTAAAAAGTCTCTAATTCTATCCAGTTCTATAATAGTATGATGCTCTTCTTACCAATTTGTATGTAATTGGTTATTAAAAACAAAATAATTACTAGATAAAAGTAAAATTTCTGGGGAAATGTTATCGTATAGTAACGGAGATAGAACTTATCAAATATTTGGAAAAGTGCAATTTTCACCTTCTCCTAAAGATAATTGAAAATGTTCTTCTTCAGTGGGTAGATTTATGACTATATGTTTCTTAAATCTTGATGGAATTTGTGGTTCTAATACTATTTAAACTTGTGCCTCAGGAGAGAGATTTTTCAAATTATTTCATGAGGCTGGCTTTACCCCAATACCAAAGCCTGTCAAAGATATTACAAGAAAAATGTAGTAAACCCAGTGAACATAGATGTAAAAATTCTAATAAAATTTTAGCAAATCAAATCTAACAGAAGATAAAAAAAAAAAAGAATAAGATATGGTGGCAAATGGGATGTATCCTTGGAAAGCAAGGTTGATTTAACAATTGAAAAATCAATGTAAATTGCAGGGTGCCTGGCTTCCTCAATCAGTAGAGCATGGGGTCATGAGTTTGAGCCCCACATTGGGCACAGAGCTCACACACACACACACACACACACACACACACACACACACACGATAACAATGGAAATTACTATGTAAAAGTACTGAAAAAGAAAAATCATATGATTGACTCAGTAGAATCGAAAAACCATTTGATCAAATATAACATCCATTCCTGACAAATTTGTCAGCAAATGAGGAATAAAAGGAAACCTTTCTATTTTGATGAACATCTGCAAAAATCCTAGAACTACCATCTCCCTTTTTAGTAAAAAACTGAATGCTTTCTCCCTAAGATCAGGAAAGAGACAAAGATATCTGATTGCACTATTTATTTTATTTTATTTTATTTATTATTTATTTATTTATTTATTAAAATTTTATTACGTTATGTTAGTCACCATACAATATATCATTGGTTTTTGATGTGGCGATCCACGATCCATTGTTTTCGTGTAACACCCAGTGCTCCATGCAGTACGTGCCCTCCTTAATACCCATCACCGGGCTAACCAATCCCCCCTCCCCCCTCCCCTCTAAAACCCTGTTTGATTCTCAGAGTCCATAGTCTCTCATGGTTCATCTCTCCCTCCAATCCCCCCCCCCCCATTTTTCCCTTCCTTCTCCTAATGTCCTCCATGTTATTCCTTATGTTCCACAAATAAGTGAAACCATATGATAATTGACTTTCTCGGCTTGACTTATTTCACTTAGCATGATCTCCTCCAGTCCCATCCATGTTGATGTAAAAGTTGGGTATTCATCTTTTCTGATGGCTGAGTAATATTCCATTGTATATATGGACCACATCTTCTTTATCCATTCATCTGTTGAAGGGCATCTCGGCTCTTTCCAGAGTTTGGCTATTGTGGACATGGCTGCTATGAACATTGGGGTGCATATGGCCCTTCTTTTCACTACATCTGTGTCTTTGGAGTAAATACCCAGTAGTGCAATTGCTGGGTCATAGGGTAGCTCTATTTTTAAATTTTTGAGGCACCTCCACACTGTTTTCCAAAGTGGCTGTACCAACTTGCATTCCCACCAACAGTGTAAGAGGGTTCCCCTTTCTCCACAACCTCTCCAACATTTGTTGTTTCTTTCCCTGTCCATTTTTGCCATTCTAACTGGTGTAAGGTGGTATCTCAGTGTGGTTTTGATTTGGATTTCCATGATGGCTAATGATGATGAACATTTTTTCATGTTGTCTGTTAGCCATTTGTATGTCTTCTTCAGAGAAGTGTCTTTTCATCTCTTCTGCCCATTTTTTGACTTGATTATTTGTTTTTTGGGTGTTGAGTTTGAGAAGTTCTTTATAGATTTTGGATACCAGCCCTTTATTGGTAGTGTCATTTGCAAATATCTTCTCCCATTCTGTGGGTTGCCTCTGTTTTGTTGACTGTTTCCTTTCCAGAAGCTTTTTATCTTGATGAAGTCCCAAAAGTTCATTTTTGCTTTTGTTTCACTAGCTTTTGGAGATGTATCTTGAAAGAAGTTGCTGTGGCCGATGTCAAAGAGGTTACTGCCTATGTTCTCCTCTAGGATTTTGATGGATTCCTGTCTCACATTGAGGTCTTTCATCCACTTTGAGTTTATCTTTGTGAATGGTGTTAGAGAATTGTCGAGTTTCATTCTTCTGCATGTGGCTGTCCAATTTTCCCAGCACCATTTATTGAGACTGTCTTTTGTCCATTGCATGTTTTTTCCTGCTTTGTCAAAGATTATTTGACCATAGAGTTGAGAGTCCATATCTGGGTTCTCTATTCTGTTCCATTGGTCTATATGTCTGTTTCTGTGCCAGTACCATGCTGTCTTGGTGATCACAGCTTTGTAATATAGCTTGAAATCAGGCAACGTGATGCCCCCAGCTTTGTTTTTCTTTTTCAACATTTCCTTGGCAATTCGGGGTCTTTTCTGATTCCATACAAATTTTTGGATTGTTTTTTCCAGGACTTTGAATAATGTCATTGGAATTTTGATTGGGATGGCATTGAAGGTATAGATTGCTCTGGGTAGCAGAGACATTTTAACAATGTTTATTCTTCTGATCCATGAGCATGGAATATTTTTCCATCTTTTTGTGTCTTCTTCAGTTTCTTTCATGAGTGTTTTGTAGTTCCTAGAGTATAGATCTTTTACCTCTTTGGTTAGGTTTATTCCGAGGTATCTTATGGTTTTTGGTGCTATTGTAAATGGAATCGTTTCTTTAATTTCTCTTTCTACAGTTGCGTTGTTAGTGTATAAGCAAGCAACTGATTTCTGTGCATTGATTTTGTATCCTGCCATATTACTGAATTGCTATATGAGTTCTAGTAACTTGGGGGTGGAGTCTTTTGGGTTTTCCACATAAAGTATCATGTCATCTGCGAAAAGAGAGAGTTTGACTTCTTCTTTGCCAATTTGAATACCTTTTATTTCTTTTTGTTGTCTGATTGCTGTTGCTAGGACTTCTAGTACTATGTTGAACAATAGTGGCAAGAGTGGGCATCCTTGTCGTGTTCCTGATCTTAAGGGAAAGGCTCTCAGCTTTTCCCATTGAGGATGATATTCGCTGTGGGTTTTTCATAGATGGATTTTATGAACTTGAGGAATGTTTCCTCTATCCCTATACTCTGGAGAGTTTTAATCAGGAAAGGATGTTGTGTTTTGTCAAATGCTTTTTCTGCATCAATCGAGAGGACCATATGATTCTTCTCCCTCCTCTTATTAATGTGTTCTATCACATTGATTGATTTGCGAATGTTGAAACACCCTTGCATCCCGGGGATAAATCCCACTTGGTTGTGGTGGATGATCCTTTTAATGTATTGTTGGATCCTATTAGCTAGGATTTTGTTGAGGATTTTGGAATCCATATTCATCAGGGATATCGGTCCGAAATTCTCCTTTTTGATGGGGTCTTTGCCTGGTTTGGGGATTAAAGTAATGCTGGCCTCATAGAATGAGTCTGGAAGCTTTCCTTCTGTTTCTATTTTTTGAAACAACTTCAGTAGAATAGGTATTATTTCTTCTTTGAATGTTTGGTAGAATTCCCCAGGGAATCCATCAGACCCTGGACTCTTTTTTTTTTTTTTTTTAAAGATTTTATTTATTTATTTGAGAGAGAGAAAGAATGAGAGACAGAGAGCATGAGAGGGAGGAGGGTCAGAGGGAGAAGCAGACTCCCTGCCAAGCAGGGAGCCTGATGCGGGACTCGATCCCGGGACTCCAGGATCATGACCTGAGCCGAAGGCAGTCGCTTAACCAACTGAGCCACCCAGGCGCCCCGGGAGACCCTGGACTCTTGTTTTTGATCACTGCTTCAATCTCGTTACTGGATATTGGCCTATTCAGGTTGTCAATTTCTTCCTGTTTCAGTCTTGGCAGCTTATAGGTTTCCAGGAAGGCCTCCATTTCATCCAGATTGCTCAGTTTATTGGTATATAATTGATAATAATTTCTAATAATTGTTTATATTTCCTTGGTGTTAGTCATGATCTCTCCCCTTTCATTCATAATTTTATTAATTTGGGTCCTTTTCTCTTTTCTTTTGTGTAAGTCTGGCCAGTGGTTTATCGATCTTATTAATTCTTTCAAAGAACCAACTTCTAGTTTTGTTGATCTGATCTACTGTGTTTCTGGTTTCTAATTCATTGATTTCTGCTCTAATTTTAATTATTTCTCTTCTAATGCATGGCTTAGGCGTCATTTGTTGCTTTTTCTCTACTTCTTTAAGGTGTAGAGTCAGTTGGTGAATTCGGGATTTTTCTATTTTTGAGTGAGGCTTTGATGGCTATGTATTTCCCCCTTAGGACCACCTTTGCAGTATCCCATAGGTTTTGGACTGATGTGATTTCGTTCTCATTGATTTCCATGAATTGTTTAAGTTATTCTTTGATTTCTTGGTTGACCCAAACATTCTTGAGCAGAGTGGTCTTTAGCTTCCAAGTGTTTGAATTTCTGCCAAATTTTTTCTTGTGCCTGAGTTCCAGTTTTAGAGCATTGTGTTCTGAGAATATGCAGGGAATAATCTCAATCTTTTGGTATTGGTTGAGACCTGATTTGTGACCCAGTATATGGTCTATTCTGGAGAAAGTTCCATGTGCGCTCGAGAAGAATGAGTATTCTGTTGTTTTAGGGTGGAATGTTCTGTAAATATCTATGAGGTCCATCTGGTCCAATGTATCATTCAAAGCTCTTGTGTCCTTGTTGATTTTCTGCTTAGATGATCTGTCCATTGCTGGGAGTGGAGTATTGAGGTCTCCTACGATTAATGTATTGTTATCAATATGACTCTTTATTTTGGTTAACAGTTGGCTTATGTAGATGGCTGCTCCCATGTTGGGGCATAGATATTTACAATTGTTAGATCTTCTTGTTGGATAGACCCTTTAAGAATGATATAGTGTCCTTCTGTGTCTCTTATTACAGACTTTAGTTTAAAATCTAATTTGTCTGATATAAGAATTGCTACCCTAGCTTTCTTTTGAGGTCCACTGACATCGAAGATGGATCTCCATCCCTTCACTTTCAGTCTGGATGTATCTTTAGGTTCAAAATGAGTCTCTTGTAGACAGCATATGGATGGGTCCTGTCTTTTTATCCAATCTGCAACCCTGTGCCGTTTGATGGGAGCATTTAGGACATTCACGTTGAGAGTGATTATTGAAAGATATGAATTAATTGTCATCATGTTGCCTGTGAAGACATTGTTTTTATAGATTGTCCCTGTAAATTTCTGTTGTATATCACTGTTGGGGTCTTTCTCCTTTTATAGAACCCCCCTTAATATTTCTTGCAGGGCCGGCTTAGTGGTCACATATTCTTTCAGTTTCTGCTGGTCGTGGAAGCTCTGCATCTCTCCATCCATTCTAAATGAAAGCCTTGCCGGATAAAGTATTCTTGGCTGCATGTTCTTCTCATTTAGTGCCCTGAATATGTCTTGCCAGGCCTTTCTGGCTTGCCAGGTCTCTGTGGATAGGTCTGACGTTATTCTGATGTTCCTCCCTCTGTACATAAGGAATCTCTTCCCCCTAACTGCCCTTAAGATGGTTTCCTTGGTTTTAAGATTTGCGGGTTTTACCATTACATGCCGGGGTGTTGGCCTGTTTTTCTTGATCTTAGGAGGGGTCCTCTCTGCGTCTAGGACTCGAATGTTTGTTTCATTCCCCAGATTAGGGAAGTTCTCAGCTATGATTTGCTCAAATACATCTTCTAGTCCTCTCTCTCTCTCTCCACTCCCTCTGGGATTCCAATTATTCTGACATTAGAACGCTTCATGGTGTCACTTATTTCTCTGATTCTATTTTCATGGATTCTGAGTTGTTTTTCCCTGGCCTCCTCTTTTCCCTTTTTATCTATTATGTTGTCTTCCAGGTCGCTTATTCTCTCTTCTGCCTCAGTTACCCTAGCTGTTAGATTATCTAGATTGGATTGGATCTCATTGATAGCATTTTTAAGTTCTGCCAATTCACCTTTTATTTCTGCCCTTAGAGACTCTATGTTGCCATTAATTGATTTCTCCATTGTCTTCACAATTGCTAGCCTGAATTCCATCTCCAAAATCTTGGTTATATCTGCATCCATTTGTAAATCTGCAGCATAAGTCATAATCTCTTAGCCTTTTCTATTTTGGGGGCTCCTCCTCCTAGTCATTCTGTTGATGGGTGTTTGAGGGAATGTATAGAGTCCAAATTACTGACCAGAACCCAAGCAAGATGCACCTGTTTTCTTGGGACCTTAGGGTTGCTGGCCTCTTGTTTTCCCAGCCTGTCTTCTGCGGGAGGGGCCTGCCACGCGTGCTGTTACTCAGGCAACCCTGTTCCGGCGGAGTTGCCCTGCGCCCCTGTGGGGGGGGATGGGCTCAGTTGGAATCAGTTTTTGGGGCTTTTGTTCTCTGGCGGCTTTCCCTGGCGGCTTTCCACGTCTCTTCCGTGAATCAGAGCAGAAGAGACCATTTCCACCCCTCTGCCTCAAAGCAGAGAGATCGCAGTCTGTTCTTCAGTGAGCTCTCCAGGCCACACCATCTCCGTTTCTGTCCGTGCTGCTATAAACTGCAGCGTCCTGGGTTGTGCGCCCCTCCGCAGCGCTCCCAGTCCTGTCTCCAGGTTGGGGCGCGTCTCTGCCCTTTGTGCTTCTAAAACCGCCAGCCGCTCCCAGTTTGTGCGCGCGACCCCACCGCTCTGGGTTTCCACCCCGGGTGCTGCCCTAAAGTCCTTTCCCTGCCATTACTGGTCTGCAAGTCTGTGCCCCGTCCGCAGCGCGCGAGGCTGTCACTCACTGGCGTTATAGGATCCCCACGGCCAGGCACCCTCCCGTCGCCGTTTATCCTCCGATATATGCCCGCGGAATCACGGCTCCCTGCTTCGTACCTCAAAACCAACTGCCTGCGATATTCTGTTTGTAGAGATCCAGATCTTCTTACATCTCGGGCTGGTTTCGTGGGTGCTCGGAGTGGTCTGGTAGATAGCCAGCTCAATTCCGGGGACCAGTTGAAATAGGGTCCCCTACTCCTCCGCCATCTTTCCCCCCTCTGCACTATTTATTTTAAACAGTATATTGAAGTTTTTGTCCAGTGCAATAAGGCAAGAAAAAAAAAGTCATTTAGGTTGGAAAGTAAGATAAAGTTTTTTTTCTCTCTCACATATATTCATCTATATACAAAAGCAGTTTTTCAAACAAAACAAAACAAAACCCTAAAAGTGTTCGGTAAGTTTATTAGCAAGTTTTTGGTTTTGATATACAAAAATCAAATGCATTTCTGTATGCTAGCAAGGAATAATGAGAAATTGAAACAAAATATATTTAAAATAGCATCAGAAAATAAGAGATAAATCTACAAAAAATAACAAAACAACTGTATCCTGAATAGTATAAAACATTGCTGAAAGAACTAAAGATCTTAATTGATGGAATGATATACCATTTTCATAAGTCAGAAGACTTGCAGCAAATCCCTGGAGATCTAGTGTAGAATAATATTACTACATTTAACCATATTGTATTGTAAACTTCATTTTTAAATGAACTTTTATTTTAGAGCATTTTAGAATGATATGAAAATTGAGTAGATGATACCAGGTTCTGATAAACCGTACACTCAGATTTCCTTCTTATTAACATGTTATGTTAGTACATATGTCAGGCCAAATGAACCAATACTGATAAATTATTATTAACTAAAATCCATACATTATTCAGGTTTCCTTAATTTTTACCTAATAACCATTTTAAATGAGAATTCCATCCAGGATGTCACATTACCTTTAGTACTTATGTCTCCTTAATCTCCTCTAGACTATTACAGTTTTCAGACTTTCCTTGTTTTTGATGATATTGACAGTTTTGAGGACCACTGGCCAGGTATTATAGAATGCCTTCATTTGGGATTTGTTGATGTTTTTTATGATTAGACTGAGGTTATGGGTTTTTTGAGAAAGAGAGGTAAAGTGCCATTTTCAACCATATCCTGAGAAGAGTACATGCTAATAACATGCTTTATCACTGTTGATGTTAAAATTCATTATCTAGCTGAGATAATGTGTATCATGTTTCTCCAATGTAAAGTTACCCAGCTCTTTGCTCTTCATTTCTGTAATCTTTTAAAGAAAGTCACTGTGTACAGGCCCACTTTAAGGAATAAGGAGTTATATTCCACCTCCTTCAGAGGTGAGTATCCTCATAAATTATTTGGAATTCTATGCAAGCCTCTATTCTCCCCACTTACTTATTTATTCAATCATTTATTTTGGTTTTGACTCATGGATATATATTCTATACATTGGGTCATAATCTAATACTACTTTATTAATTTTGCTGCTCAAATTATTTTGACTTTGGCTACTGGGAGCTCTTTCATTGGCTCCTGTCTCCCTTGACACACCCCCATTATTGCAGTATTTGCTTTTTTTTTTTTTGGCACTTCCATATTTTATTCTACTCTATATATCTTATATATTCCCTGTCTCAGTCCTAGACTGAGCTATATCTCCAAATAACCATGGTTTCTTTTCTTGGAGAATAGTATTCAAAACCAAGATATGAGCATTAGGGCTATGCTTAGTGCTACTTGTGTATCATTGCTTCTACACATTCAGCTCACAGAGCAAAGAAATATGTCCATATATTAACCTGTGTGTGTATTTCTACATGTATTCATTTGTATCTACATTCAGTTAAATATGAGTTCATACTGATGTTTCTAACTCTACCAGTAGCATATGGACCATTCTTTCCTTTTTCCCTTGTCTGTAACCTCCCATTACAGTGGGAACCTGGCTCCCACCATCCTCTAACTTAATTTTCAATTCATATACCATATACATGTATAGTACTTTCAGAATTTGTTAAATCATAATGCAGGGGAAACAACTTCACAAACTGCAGGACATTGCTTTTATACAGTTCATTTTTCTTTGGTCTTGCAGTCACCAATTATTTCTAAAGTTTCTTAGGTCAGAACCTTTCCCCTATCCCTTCAGTGAGGCTATTTCATAGACTTGTAATATTATTAGACTGTATTGTCACAGTCTGAATTTCAAACTGAGATTCTCCAACCTCCTGAATGATTTTTAAAATTTGCATAATTAAGGTTCATTTCTTTTTTTTTTTTTTTTTTTTGCAGTAAATTTCCATGGGTTTTCACAAACACAGTGCCATGTATCCATCATTAGAGTAACATAGAAAATAGTTTTTCTACTCCAAAAAGTCCCTTTTGATCTGCTCAACCTCCCCTCTCTCAAAACCCCTGGTAAAAACTATTTACTGTCACTATAGTTTTAGCTTTTCTAGGATATCATACAAATGGAATTTTACATAAAGCCTTTAATTTCTTTCACTTAGCAATATGCATTTAAGATTTATCTATGTTTATGCATAGCTTGATAGTTCATTAACTTTAATATTAAATAATATTTCATTGTTTCGTTTCTCATTCACTTATTGAAGGATATCTTGGTTTTTTCCAATTTTTGGTGATTATGAATAAAAGTTATATATATTTTTATAATGCATATTTTTCTGTAGACTTAAATTTTCAAAAAGTTGGATAAATATCTGAGAGCAAAATTGTTGGATTATATGTTAGGATTATGTTTATCTTTGTCAGAAACTGCCAAACTGTCTTCCACAGTGGCCATTCCATTTTGTATTCCAACTAGCAAAGAATAAGAATTCCCCTGCCCCATTATTATTCTTTTGGATTTTAGTCACACTTACAGTTGTGTAGTGGTATTCATAATGTCTTTAATTTGAAATTTCCTAATGAAAAAGAATGGTGAACATCTTTTCATATACTTATTTCATATACTCTTTGCCATTTATATATCTTTTTTGGTGAAGAGTGTTTTCAGTTCTCTTGCCTATTTTTTAGTTAAGTTTTTTTTTTTTGTTATTGAGTTTCAAGAGTTCTTTGCATATTTTGAATACAAATCATTAATATGTGATTTGCATATATTTTCTCCTTGCATGTGGCTTATGAAAATTCTCTTAACAGTGTCTTTTTTATAACCATTTTTTTTAATTTTTCATAAAGTCCATGGATCAATATCTGGTTAGGAGTCAGGCTGTGTTTAATGTTCACTTTAGATATAGATACTCTATAGAGCATCTATAGATATAGTCTTCAAATTGCTTGAATGTTCTTGTTTTGGCCTTCCCTCTTGTCTTTGAGACTTTGCTGTGTACTGTTACTCGGAAAGAGTACCTGTCTTGCAACTCTTTAATTTGTAATGCACTATTATTATACTGGAGGCTTTTTGGCACAGTGGTAGGATGTGGGTGCGGCTGAACATTCTAAAGTACTCTGATTTAGTGTACCTGTGTGTTGGAGCTGTAACCTTTACAAGTGTTTCTGTTACTCCTCCAGTGATCCATAACTTTTTTCTCCTGCTGTGTTCCAAAGGTATTTTTTTGAAGGCCTATTCTCTTTTTTCTTTTTGTTTTCATTTTTTTACCCTCTTAAGTAAGTTAAGAAGTCTGGAGGGGGATGGAGTGTGGAAGAATTACCATCCTATACCTGGGATAGGTTTCAGAATTGTGGTCTTTTTTTTTTTTTTTTTTTTTATGTTCAATTAGCCAGCATATAGTCCATCATTAGTTTTTGATGTAGTGTTCAACGATTCGTTAGTTGCGTATAACACTCAGTGCTCATCACCACATTTGCCCTCCTTAATACCCATCACCCAGTTACCCAGCCCCCCACCTACCTCCCCTTCTGCAACCCTCAGTTTGTTTTCTGGAGTCCAGAGTCTCTCATGGTTTCTCTCCCTCTCTGATTTCTTTCCATTCAGTTTTCCCTCCCTTCCCATGTGGTCCTTCGTGCTATTCCTTATATTCTACATATGAGTGAAACCATATGATAATTGTCTTTCTCTGCTTGACTTATTTCACTTAGCCTAATCCCCTCCAGTTTCATCCAGGCTGATGCAAATGGTGGGTATTCATCCTGTCTGATGGCTGAGTAATATTCCATTGTATATATGAACCACATCTTCTTTATCCATTCATCTGTTGAAGGGCATCTCAGCTCCTTCCACAGTTTGTCTATTGTGGACATTGCTGCTATGAACATTGGGGTGCATGTGCCTTTTTTTCCCACTGTGTCTGTATCTTTGGGGTAATTGTGTTCTAATGAAGTCCTTTTGTTATGGACAAGTCTGCTTGTGTTTCATGGTAGTTAAGTTTCCTCTACCCCTGCCTGAGCCAAGAGGTGATATTTCTTGAATCCTTACTATGAAACCATGGTGAGGTCCTAAAAAGAAAGCCCAGGTTAAGTGTGAACACATCCTCTCACCCCCAATAAGAATGCAGCCCCTAGAAATGTTTCACTTTCATTGAGCTTCTGGTAACTTGCCAAAATTATCATCTAAATATCCCTACCAGTTTATGGCTTGAGTGGCTTCTACTGAGCAGATCTTGGTTGGACATGCATCTTTCTGGATGTGCATGTCTCTCTGGATGGGGGTGGCATTATGCTCTGTGATCTTGGTTTTCTGATGGATCCACAAAATCACGGATTTTCAGTTTCTGCAGCTTCTTTTTGTTTTAAGCATGGGAGTAATAATTCAAAACTCTTTACAGTTGGAGCTGAAACCAGAACTTCTCTTTTTATTCCTTTTTCAATAAATATTTTTAGAGAACCTATTTTGTGCACCTAACTCTTAAGCACTGAGGATGCAAAGGTAAACAATTGTACCTTTATGGACCCTAGCATAAAAAAAAGACATTAAATAAATACTTACATATCTAATCAATCTTTACATTTATGACAATAAAAACAAAAGATAAATGTAATGAGGGAAAAACAAGGGATGCTATGAGAGTGCATATTAAGGTAACCTACACAACAGGTTTGCTAGAGTATCAAGAAATTCCATCAAGTTAAGTTATTGAATGGCCATAATTATAAGATACCTGCATGTATCTACAGATTTTTTTTAGCAGCAATTATGTGAGAGAAGAGACAATTTAATTTCTGCATTTATTAAGGTAATTTTAAATGAGTATTAGGCTCCTTGAATCCTCATTTTTTGGAATATGAAATAATATAGGAGAAAAATGTTAAATGCTCAGTTAAAAACTTCTGCTTTACTATAAAGAGTATATCTGCCTAATTCCTTTTAAGGAATCAAAATGAACATTTTTGAGTTGAGAACTAATAGAGATCAAGTAAAACGTGTGTTTCTATTTGAACATCAGATTTCTTTAAGGACAAAGCAGTTTTATGTAAACAGTTTTTAGCAGTAGCTTTTTAAAAGCCAGTTATGCATTAGAAAAGTAAATTGCATTATTTGAAAATGTTAAGCATTTCCCAGAACAACTGAGCACAAAATCATTTATCAACAATTTCATTTACAATTATTCATAAAAATAGATTTTAACACATGGCAGGATTCTTGGGTAGGTCTAGATAGAGAGTGTTCTATTTAAAGATGAAACTGGAATTTTTAAAGCAGCACTTGGTCCTTGACTATTAAGTTACTGATAATGGAGCCAGCATTTCTTCACCAGCTTTAGAAGCATTTACTGAGTCCTCACTATATGCTTAGCCTCAGGGTGGTCATTTTGGTGTATATCAGAAAACAAGGTTATGGTTCCTACGTTCTAATAAAACACAGTATTTGGAGAAAATATGTACAATTCAGGAAATTCAGTAATAAATACTTAAATGTTAAATTGTTTGAGATAATAGGTTCAAAATGAGTTTAGAGAATGAATCATGGAGGGAGGCTTCATGACTAGAATTGTCAAAAGGGTTTGGTCGAGGAGGGAGGACATGTGCCCATTTGAGTTGAAATGTGCTTGGATCACCACAAGAGAAGAAAGTGAAGTGGGAGAGCGAGGTTCTTGTCTCCCTGAGTCGAAGAATGAATCTCGAGGATAAAGGAGAGTGAGTAAAGCCATAGAGTTTCATTAAGTGAGGATACAGAAAAAGCTCTCCGCAGTGAGAGGGGTCCCAACAGGGTTGCCAATGTGGGTCTCCACTGACCATCTTTTATTTAGAACTGACCAGGGAGTTTGTGACCTTAACATTCTTGTGACTCCTTGGTTTGAGTAAGGACTGGTGATAACATCTTTAATGTCTTACTTCTTTTTAGGGTCTGTTTTTTCTTTGTTGGTCACAGGTGACTGTCATAAAAAAAAGACACCCCCCTCCCGCCCCAAAAGAAAAACCTGGACACCTAGGGCAGGGTGGTCTGGTGTGTTCCCTGATCTCTGGTTTCCTTACACCTCTGCATTTTTGGGATTCCTATGAGCCTGATCACGTAGCCCCCTACCTATTTCTCCCTACTTAGCCCTGCCTGTCCTACTCAAAAGGATATTATTCAAGGCAAAGATCCAGTCTGTATAGAGGTTGAGATAAGATAAATGATCTCTGAAACCATTAGGCGAGGACCTGGGAGGGCCTGAATGGTCTGCATCATGGGACAGGGAATCATTCGAAGGCTTAGTTTTGCTTCCCAGGCTGGAAACTACTCAGAAGAGACATGTGTAGACTCATTGATCATTTTGACTCTAGCAGAGAAGTCCAATCCAAAACATTGCCAAAAACAATGACCTGGCTGATTGATGGCATTTACTTGGGTGATTTAGTTTCTTATGTTCAAGTAAAATAAGACATTTCAATAAATAAAATTTTGTAATCCCAGAGGCACAGAATCTTTATCTCATCTTTAATTAGATCAAATAGTCCTACCTTGTGTTTTTTTTTTTTTTTCTTTTTCGGTGGCCCTAAAAAATGGAGTATCAAAACAAGTCATTGTGTATTTTAGTGTTTTAATGTGGGAATTATAAGATAGGGCACTGGTTCTCATAAACCCCATAGGCAAATTATTGGTAAATAATTTGTAAAATGTTTAGTCCATGCTAGTCTTTATGAGAGAATTGTGGTGTTCTGGTGGATTATGTGAAGAGATTGTTTTTTATTTCCTCCAGAGTGCTACAGACATTTGTGAACCATAGGCATTTAAGCACATTCTATGTTAACCACAAAGGAACAAACATACCTACAGAAATGCAATTTAGTTTTGAAAGATAACACAAATATCCAGCTCAAACTCCCTAGTTGAGTCCTTTTCTGGTTTTTGGTACAAAGTCTCTGAGTACAGAATGAAACAGAAAGCCGTGCTGAGAGCGGGACCAGAAGATCAAGTTGCCAACAGAAAAAGATATTTGAGTGCTTCATGGAGGAGAGAAGATTAAAACTCCAGCTTTCTCACGGGTGACAAGGAAGAAAGATTGCTGCATCACCCACTGCTCAGTGTTGTTTGGAGGCTGATAACAAGGCAGAGTAAAGCCAACGTGGAGCCTTTTCTCCAAGCTGCTCACAGAGCCAACTGTGACTAAACAGCACCATGAGCTGGCAATGGCTCTGTGCCACTTGGGGCTTTGTTGCCTTTTGTTGGTTTTCTTTAAATCTCAGTTGTCAGCTAAGCCAACCTTTATCTTTGACCCTGCAAGCAGTCCTTTGAGCAGGCAGGAATGAGGATGGACTAATGGGTTTGTATTCCTTAATCTTAGCCATAATTTGCATGTCCTCACCAGAGGTGACATAAAAATACCACATAACTCTTCTAGAGGCTGCATATTAATTAGCAGAATTGACATTACACATTAATCATATTTTCCTGGTTTCGCTTGGTTCCCTGCAAAATTGAGTTTAGGATTCTTTTTTGAAACTACGATTCATGTGTAAAGTCCATATAATTGATAGGATACTTTGCAGGTATTCAAATGAAGTAGCTCTCTTTATTCTGGAATGTAGTAATACTTTTTGACATATACTAAGTAAGCAAAGATACAGAACAGAACTCATAGTGATGCAGGCAGGCCAGGTCCAAGGACCCAGAGGGGAATCTCACAGGGGCAGCCAAAAGGGTCTTTGGCTTCATGAGGGATGGAAATAAAATGTGAGCCAGCAGGGGGTGAAAGCAGAGTTTATTGAAGATACAGATGGAGTGTTCGGGAGACTTGGAAAGGAACATGAGTCTTGTCTTTGTTCGGGGTCTCCGGGGGTTTTTATTGAGGATGATGGTTTGATGTACATGTCCCCTTAGGCTTCTAGGAACCAGTTAGAACAAATACAAGGGCCCAGGTGTTATTCCTTGGAGCCAGAGGGCCTTGATCTAGAATACACCTGTGACAGCTTCCGCAGGTCATTCTCACCTGGTCCTTCCTTAAATGCTATTTATTCTAGAAAAATCATTAACTTCTTATCCCTTACAAGGAAGGCCTATGCTATTTCTGTTACAAAGCACGTGTAAAGTGGGGTGGAGGTACAATTCCTAGCAAGAATAGAAGCAGAAAAAGGAGCAAAAAGCAAATTTTTATAGAGTCCTTCAGTTTCCCTGTCTCAATAGTAAGGAATATTTGTGTAGCAAAGTAATAGATAATACACATATCTATCTCTGGAAGGGTAGTAAGAATGAGTCTCCTCCACCATATTATGGTGCAGGTAGACAGGGGAACTAAAAAGTGTGTGATAGAAACCTTCAACCTGCAGTTCTGTGAGTCCCAACTTTGAACAGTGGCAACAAGAATTTTTATACATAAATTTCTTAAATGATCAAAATTATTTTCAAATCTGATATATGCATATGGAAAAACTTCAGAGAATACCAAGGAAATATAGTACAAATATTAAACATTTAGCTAATTCTTATTGAAATTGCAAAATCAGAGGCTGATTTTTCTTCTACCTATATTTATAAAATGGTACCATTTTCTACATTATCTCCTAGGGAAGTTATAATCATCATGAAGTTTCAAGAAAAGCAAGCATTATGTTCTTAAATTTTCATATATGTTATAGGAATGAACATTATTTGTGCAGGAGTAGTTGATTGGCTCAAACATATGCAAGATAGAAAAATAATACTGAGAGAACAAATATATAATGCTGGGTAGGTATCCATGGCTGTAGGGTGGGTTTTTTTTTTTTTTTTTTTTACTTCTATCATCTGTGGTCTCTCCTTATATTTTCCTCCCCTCCTAAACTCCCTCCTTTACTTCCAAAAAAGCACAGAGGTTAGGAGTATGGTAATATTTAATCATTTGTACTATTCTGTTTGCTGCTGATAGTGAATATGAAAGTCATAATAACAGGTTAAATATTTCATGATCATTGACTACTAGTTGATACTAGCAAATCTCTCTACTTGCAGGTCCTGTTTTCTTTCCTCTTGTTACCTTTAAAGTTCTCTCTTTATCACTACTTTTTGCCATTTTGATTACTGTGTGTCTTGGTGTGGACCTCCTGGGGTTGATTTTGTTGGCGTTCTCTGCCTCTTGGATCTGGTTTGTTTCCTTCCCCAGAGTAAGGAAATATTCAGCTATTATTTCTTCAAATAATTTTTCTGCCCCCTTTTCTCCTTCTGTAATCTCTACAATGTGAATATTATTGAGCTTGGTGGTGTTGCTGAGTTCCCTTAATCTGTTCTCATGTTTTATTATTCTTTTATTTTTCTCCTGTTCAGTGTGAATGCTTTCCATTACTTTGTCCTCCAGGTTGCTGATCCATTCTTCTGCTTCCTAAGCTATTGATTCCCTCTAGTGTGTTTTTTATTTCAGTTACTAAGTTCTTCATCTCTGCTTGTTTTTTTCTTATATGTTCTATTTCTTTGTTGAAGGTCTCACTGGAGTCCTCCACTTTTTTCTCAAGTCCAATGAGCATCTTTTTGACCATTACTTTAAATTCTCTATTAGGCATATTGCTTGTGTCCATTTCTTGCTGTGATTCTGTCTTCTTTCATTTGGGACATGCCTCCTGTTTTGCCTAACACTCTGTGTCTGTTTCTATGTGTTAGGAGAGTCAGCCATGTCTCCTGCTTTTGCAAGTAGTGTCCTTATGAAGAAGAGGTCTCACGGTGCCCTGCAGTGTAGTGTCCCCTGTTCTCCAGAACCTGGCACATCAGGGGTGTCTCCAGTTGGCCTTCAGCCCAATCATCAGCAATGGCTTCTTTTGCCTATTGTGGGCAAGGTTTAGTCCCTGTATTGTTCATGGCCTAGTCTGGAGCTGCCTTGGGCTTGCCTTGGATCAGATCAGATGTTTGCCAGAGGGGAAGTCACACTGAACCACGGGGCAGTCTCCCTGTGTTGTCCTCTGAGTGGCTTTTGTTTGTGAGTGGGTCCTGCAGTTGGACCAGATGTCTGCCCCCAGCCTGCTTCTGGGGCTGCAGTGGAGCTGGTGTGTGTGGTTTTCCACCCCTCTACCCAGGGCGGGAGTCACTTTGGTGTGGTGTAGGCCTCTGTCAGGGCTGCTTGCCGGCTGCCAAACTTGGGGTGCTGCTGTGGATGGACTCCTGCTGAGGGTGTGTTGGAGGGGTGGGTGCACAGGGTGGGTGGGGGGCACATGGTGTTAGTAACACCTGTGTTGCTCTGCCGTGGGAGAGCCCCTGTAGCTGCTTTGCAGAATTCCCGTGAGGCCTGGCTGGAGTAGGTGGATCCAAAGGAGAGTGTGGGGGAAGGGTGCACTGTTAGCAAGCTAGGTAGAGAGTGTTCTTGCTGGTTCTGCAGGTGTCTGGGTATATAGGCTGGGGTGTGGTAGTGGAGGGAAATGGTGCCGGCCAGCTCTTTTGTTTTTGGAGAAGTCTCCTGAAGATCCCTGCCCCTCCAGCACCCAGTGAGGTTAGGAAATAAATTTCTTTCTTGTATATACCTCAGGCATTCTTCGGACTACTGAGTCCAAGCTGTACCTCAGTTAGGTCGTTTGGTATGCTGTCTTTTTAAGGGTGGGGATTGAGTTTTCTATTGCCCTCTGTGTTTCCCGGGATTGAACCACTGATTTTTAAAGTTCCAGGTGTTAAGCCCCACTGATTGTAAAATCTTGCAAAATTAAGATCCTCTGGTTTTTTAAAACCAAATATCATGGGGGTTCATCATCTTACTGCTGGTTCCCCATACGTGAGGTGCCTGGGCTGGGGTCTGCTGCTCTCCTGTTCTGTGCTTGCAGTGATCCTCCCTCCCTGGATGGTCTTGTGGGTTGGTTTGGTTCCCACTGACATCTACGTTCTTCTACCATTTTCAATGTGGCCCCTTCTCTATATTTAGCTGTAGATAGTCTGTTCTGCCAGGTTGTTTTCTGGGTTATTTACACGGATGTGGGTGTTATCTAGGTGTATCCATTGGAAGAGGCGAGCTTAAGATCTTACTATTCTGCCATCTTCCTGGGAAGTCCAGAGATGAAATATTTATCAGGATTCTTAATGCTTATCAGGATTAAGAATGCTTTATAAATGAATTATATTTAGCTCTAATATGCTTCTGTTCCATAAGCATCCATACTCAGTGAATTGAATATGCATGAAATATGAATGAAAAAGTATGTTCTCAAAATCTATAGTTGCCCTTTATTCTTTGTGTTTAAAACTAATTTTGTTACACTGTATATTGAATTGAAAAATGTTTTGGTTTGTTGTTTCAACCAGGTCATGAGCTATAGCCATAAGCTTATTAGTTGACAAAATAGCCTTGTGATGCAAGAGGTAAATTTTGCTACTTTGCAAATAATGGAATATGTTAGGGACAGCATAATTAACTATGAATTCTTTGACCTACTTGTATTTCTTTATGGTTTGCCTTATTTAAAAATAATAATTTTTCAAAAAGAGAAAACAGCTTTGAATTTATACTTGCTGTATCTATATTTATCTTTGATCTTGCATGTAAATCATATGTAAAACACTGTACAGAGAAAATAACTATTGGCTTTAATGAGCCTAAAATATAACTGCATATATTAAGATAACAAATGACTATAAATGTTATTTAAGAACATTTATAGTTTTGGCTCTTTCATCCTGGATTAATAATAAAATCTGGTTAGACTGTTACTTTTTTTCTCCATATAATTATTAGGTTTCTTTATTAGAGCTTTCAGTATACAAAAGACCAATTAAAACAAAATAAAACACTTTAAGACCAGAGACTACATTGCAGGGACCAGAAGCTACTCTAGAGCTTTTAAATAGAAACAGATTTAGTATAGGGAGAATTAATGCCTTACAAAATTATTGAAGGGCTGTGTGAATGGTTCTGGACACCAGGAATGTCTTTTTTTTTTTTAAGATTTTATTTATTTATTTGACACAGAGAGCACAAGGAGGGGGAACAAGAGGGAGAGAGGGAGAAGCAGGCTCCCCGCTGAGCAGGAAGCCCGGGGCTCCATCCCAGGACCCTGGGATCATGACCTGAGCCAAAGGCAGACACTTAACTGGCTGAGCCACCCAGGAGTCCCATAGGAATGTCTTTTTGAACAAGATCAATGAACTGATGCTTAAGGTAAAATGCTGCTTCTGTTAAGGTGGAGAATCCAGGTATTACTTTGGAAATTGTTAGATCCCAGAACTCACTGTCCTCATTTCCATCTAGGATAGGAAATCTCAACTCCCAGCCCTGCCCCCTCCACTGCATCTGCCTCTTGAAACTCATAATGCCCACACATAGACAACTCTGTGTCATTACAGACCACTCTACTGTCTCTGTAATGTCACTTGTGAGCAGCAACCACCAAAGAGAGAAGATGGTCTCTGCTTCATTTCTGCCTTCTAAGTGTAGCTGCAAGTGAGTGTGCAATTAGTTTTTAGCCTTATAGATTCTTTAGTACAGGAAGGTATACCAAAGGAAATTGAAAAGGGTGTTGAATGCCCTACCATATCCACTGCATTCGTATTAGCCAGTTTCTACTAACATTTTAGTGGGTTATGGTCTCAAAGAAAGAACACAGTAATCAGATTAACACATTACTCTGAAGCAATGTGAATTCCTTAAGAGCAGTGATTTTATGTTGTTTGAGGAGCCTTAAAACTTCCAATAGGACTTGGTAGTGTAATGGCAAATACAGATTAAAAATAAAAGGGTTAGTTTTTCTTTTTGAAAATAAGGGGAGGGGCACCTGGGTGGCTCAATCTCTTAAGCGTCCAAATATTGATTTTGGTTCTGGCTATCATTTATGGTTGTGAGATCAAGCCCTGTGTGGAGTCTGCTTAGGATTCTCTCTCTTTCTTTCCCTCTGCCCCTCCCCTTCTCTAAAAAACAAAAAGAAAGAAAAGAAGGGGAGGGACTTCTCTCCCGTCCCTTTTCTTAGAGCATTTACTTTAAAAACCTATAATTGTAAGTTCTTTCTCTGTCTCTTGGAAATGTATATATATTTTTCCAGAAAGAAAATAAGCTTCTTTTCAGCTTAATAGTCCAGAAATGGATTTTTCAAGGACCTGAGAACTAGCTCTTTAGAAGGTAAACATTTGACAAAGATAGCGTCTCTATCTCTTAGTTTCTGTGGGAATATATGTTTTTATTTCTTTGTTCTTTCTATATATCTTTATGAACAAAGATATATATTGAGAATATACTCTCAATATATTTTCTTATAAATTGTGTTCACTCGTGAGTGTTTATTTAAATAGTAATCACTGAGCTCTGTTCAAATTAATTAAAATCACTCTATTTTATTTTACTTTTACCTTTTACTAATGTATCATTCGTCATGGTTGCACATTTTGTTATATCATGCCACGTCCCTTACCCTAAGTATTAAAGTTGAGTTGCTTGAAACTGAATCCCCACCTGGTTAACAATTCTGTACTCATCTCAAAGCAATCTCACTGCCTAAAACTATTTACTTTCCAATATTTACCTATGATTGTTCCCAGGACTCATTACACAATGCTCTCTAACCCCATGGATTAGCCTTTTGAGTGTTGTATTCTATTGTCCACAGATTGGTTTTGGTTAAGCTGATGATATTGCTGAAAAACCAACCAACCAGGATCCTAGGATCCAGTTCTGGGTCAGGCTCCCTGCTCAGCAGGGAGCTTGCTTCTCCTTCTGCCTGCCTCTCCCCCTGTTTGTGCTCTCTTTCTAATAAATAAATGAAAAAAAGGAAAAAAAAAATCAGTTTCTCAGGGAAATACGAGATCAGACTGTGTCCTGAGGAAGAGCCTAGGGAGGATTAGCAAACAGGTCAGGGCTGGAGCTCAGAGAATGGGCCAGTAACACAAAGAGCTGAGACTGTTCTAAAGATATTTCTAGATTTTGGTGAGAAAGATTCTTTTTTTTTTTTTTTTTAAGATTTTATTCATTCATCTGACAGAGTGAGAGAGAGAGAGCCCAAGCAGGGGAGCGGGAGAGGGAGAAGCAGGCTCCCCATTGAGCAGGGAGCCCGATGATGAGCTGGATCCCAGAACCCTGGGATCATGACCTGAGCCCAAGGCAGATGCTTAACCAACTGAGCCACCCAGGCGCCCTGGTGAGAAAGATTCTTAAGAGTATTTGCTTTCTAAAAAATCCACGGACAGTTTAGGTTTTCCATAATTAGTTCCATTCAGAGTTGGATTCTGAGGAAAACCTTATGAATTATATTCTTCCTGAATCCCCCTGATAGAGATGAAAGCAATTCCTGTGGGACTGGCAAGGTCAAGCCCCTGTGATAAGTCTGTTCAGAAGGTTAAGAAGGTCCATCACTACCATAGTCACCTCAAGGTGCTGGGGAGAACTGGAGCATTTCTCACATTAGAAACTGGAAATCAGGGAAGCCCTTGGTAGAATATTTGTATTTCTTGATCTTCTTGAGGCTTCAGAGCATTTTTATTAATACAACGAGGATACCTTGATGTTGGAATATGAAATAGTGTCCTGTGGGAAGAGGCCGGCAAAGAGAAGGAAGGGAAATAAGAAATCCAGAGAAGTTGCTTCTGGGGGCCTGCCAATCTTTGAGTCCAGTGTTTGACTGTCTTAAGACTGTCCATCACAGAACAGGGTCTTCATACTCTGGGGCAGGGTAGCTTTAAAGCAAGCCTCTGTCTAACAGTTCTCTTATCTGCACTTAATTTTTAAGCCTTCCAGTATGTCTGATCATACCAAGGAAATCAGGAAGAGGTATTTTGCATACAGTTTGTGTTAGAGTATGAAAGAATTACACTGTTTGTGATTCCTACAGTTTGCATGAAGTGGTGTGATATGAAGTCTAATGACGCTAGGTAGATATGTAAAGCCTTTAATCCAGTTTGAGTGGATGTTTATGTGTATGGTGTAAGATAAGTGTCCAGTTTTCTCAACACCATTTATTGAAGAGAGTGTCCTTTTCCCATTGTATTTTTTTGTCTCCTTTTTCACAAGTTAATTGACCATATATGTGTGGGTTTATTTTTGGGCACTCTGTTTTGTTAATATATGTGTCTTTTTTTATTGAATAGATGTCACGTGTAACATTGTGTGAATTTAAGGTATACGGTACGCTACTTCGATTTATTATAATAATATGATTGGCATTGTGGTGTTATTTCTCACATTACATAATTATAGTATAATAGTATTGTCTACATTCCTTATACTGTACGTTATATCTCTATAGCTTATTTACTACTCATTACAAGTTTATACCTTTAAACACTATCAGTCTTATCTCCCTAGCCCCCATCTTCTGGTAACTGCCATTTTACCCTCTATTTTTTTACAGGTTTGATTTTTTTCCGATTCCATGTATAAGTGATATCACATAGTACTTCCCTTTCTCTGTCTGACCTACCTAGCTTAGCATAATGTGCTCAAGTCCCAATCATGTTGTGGCAAATGGCAAGATACCCACCTTTCTCATGGCTGAGTAATATTATATATATGTTATACTCACACACACCGTATGTTTTTGATGCATTGATATGTTGTTTCCATTTCTCAGTTACTGTGAGTAATGCTGTGATAAACATGGGAGTACATATATCTCTTTGAAATTCTATTTTCATTTTCTTTGGGTATATACCCAAAAGTGGATTTGCCAGATCATATGGTAGACCCATATTTTTAATTTTTTGAAGAATGTGCATATTGTTTTCCATGGTGTTTAGATCAATTTACATTCCCACCAACAGCATATAAGGGTTCCTTTTCACCATATCCTCACCAGCACCTGTTGTTCTTGACCTCTTGATGATAGACCGTCTAACAGGTATGAGGTGAAAATCTCATTGTGGTTTTGATTGGCATTTCCCTGGTGATTAGTGATGCTGAGCATTGGTTCATGTGCCTGTTGAACTTTTTGATGTCCTCTTTGGAAAAATGTTTTGGTTCTTCTGCCAATTTTTAAATCAGGTACTTTTTATCATTAAGTTCTGTGCATTTGCTATATATTTTGGACATTAACCCCTTATCCAATATATCATTTGGGAAATTTTTCTTCTATTCTGTAGATTGTCTTTTCATTTTGTTTCTTTTTCTGTGCAGAAGTTTTTGAGTTTGGTGTATTCCCATTTGTTGACTTTTGCTTTCATTGTTTGTACTTTTGGCGTCATGACCAAAAAAATCATTGCCAAGACCAATGATGAGCTTCTTTCTTATGTTTTCTCCTAGGAGTTTTATGGTATCAATTCTTATGTTTGAGCTTCTTTCTTATGTTTTCTCCTAGGAGTTTTATGGTATCAATTCTTATGTTTATATTTTTGATCCATCTCAAGTTAATGTTTGTGAGCGGTGTGAGATAGGGGTCCAATTTTATTGTTCTGTATGTGTTTCTCCAGTTTTCTCAGCACCATTTGTCGAGGAGATTATCCTTTCCTCATTGGCTCCCTTAGTGCATATTAATTAACCATATATGCTAGAATTTCATTCTGGGCTTCTGTTCTTTTCTCTTAGTCTGTGTGTTTATTTTTGTGCCAGGACCTTACTGTTTTTATTACTATGACTTTGTAATATAGTTTGAAATCAGGAACTGTGATACCTCCAGCTTTGTTCTTTTTTGTTAGGATTGTTTTGACTATTCAGGGTCTTCTCTGGTTCCATACAAATTTTAGAATTTCTTTTTTCGTTTCTGTGAAGAATGCCTTTGACATTTTGATGGAGATTGTATTGAATCTGTAGATGGCTTTGGGCAGTATGGCCATTTTTACAAATTACTTCTTCTTGTCCACGAACAAGGGATGTAAAAATATGGAATTTTCTACAATTTCGCATGTCCTTCTTGCACAGGGACCATGCCAATCTCTCTGTATTATTCCAGTTTTGTGTATGTGCTGCCAAAGCAAGCACTGGGACATTTTTATGGAGGCAGACTTCTTATAGCATGCCCAGTAATGGAGGCCCTAAAACTTACGGATGTCATTAGTCCATAAGGAATCTTTACCTGAATTTAACAAAGCTCATGGACAAGAACCAAAGCCAAGTTGCCTGGATCTGCATGTGGAATATGAGCTGGATTTTACCTTTACATACTCATTTTTCCAGCTAGTTGCATAGAGTGCACAAGCCAAAAAACTCTGGGTATAATACCTGCTAATTCTATTTTTATTCAACTCCAGGCCAAATAGAAAAGGTTGGCAATATAATTTTACCAAATGGGATACAGATACATTCCTTTTGGTATTTGTCCCTATATATTGTTTAAAACTCATGGCTGGTTTGCAAAAAGAAAAATAACTCATAGGAAAATTATAAACTTTGTTGTAATATGCACACCTTCTAAAGCAATAAAAATAAGCTGTTATGAAATAGGAAGCTCTAAGAGAGAAGTATTTAGGCTCTTGTACATTTTTTACATACCTACTTAATAATTACTATGTTGGATTAGAATTATGTGTCTATTTTTCTGCTTACTCCCAAACACTATCCTTAAAGGCAAGGAAAATGTGTTTCATATTTGAATTCCAAGCAAAAAACACAGTGCCACATAGTCGGCATTTAATGAATGCATAATACTCCTTATTTTTCACTATTTTACTTCCTTAGGGAATACTAGTGTAAAAGATCTGAGATATAAATTTTGAAATAGCAACATGTAGATTCTTTCTAATGAGACAAACATAGGAGGACTGTTTTCTGTACTCACCCATTTCTTTCTAAGACTACTACAGCTTGGCAGCATACTTTTATAAAAATTATACCTTACAATACTGTTATTAAGTATTTTAACTAATAGTTAAATTTTTAATGCCCAGGCTCTTTTTTTTTATCTTTTTTATTGTTATGTTAATCACCATACATTACATCATTAGTTTTTGATGTAGTGTTCCATGATTCATTGTTTGTGCATAACACCCAGTGCTCCATGCAGAATGTGCCCTCTTTAATACCCATCACCAGGCTAACCCATCCTCCCACACCCCTCCCCTCTAGAACCCTCAGTTTGTTTTTCAGAGTCCATCATCTCTCATGGTTCATGTCCCCCTCCAATTTCCCCCCCTTCATTCTTCCCCTCCTGCTATCTTCTTCTTCTTTTTTTTTTTTTCTTTACATATATTGCATTATTTGTTTCAGAGGTACAGATCTGTGATTCAACAGTCTTGCACAATTCACAGCGCTTACCAGAGCACATACCCTCCCCAGTGTCTATCACCCAGTCACCCCATCCCTCCCATCCCACCCCCCACTCCAGCAACCCTCAGTTTGTTTCCTGAGATTAAGAATTCCTCATATCAGTGAGGTCATATGATACATGTCTTTCTCTGTTTGACTTATTTTGCTCAGCATAATACCCTCCAGTTCCATCCACGTCGTTGCAAATGGCAAGATCTCATTCCTTTTGATGGCTGCATAATATTCCATTGTATATATATACCACATCTTCTTTATCCATTCATCTGTCGATGGACATCCCCGATGTTTATAGCAGCAATGTCCACAATAGCCAAACTATGGAAAGAGCCCAGGCTCTTTTATTTTACTTTTTTTTTCCTATTTTACTCCCAGACTTTGAGTGAGGAAATAGTGTCAAGTTCTGCCAGTCGTTACTAATTACAGTTGATCTTTGAACGACATAAGTGTTAGGGGCTTCGGCCTCCTAAGCAGTAGAAAATCCATGTATAGCTTTGACTCCTCAAAACTTAACTACTAATATCCTACTGTTGACTAGAAGCCTTACCAATACAATAACATAAATAGTTGATTAATGTGTATTTTATATATGTATTACATATTGTATTCTTTTTTTTTTTTTAAAGATTTTATTATTTAATTGACAGAGAGACAGCGAGAGAGAGAACACAAGCAGGGGGAGTGGGAGGGGGAGAAGCAGGCTTCCTGTCAAGCAGAGAGCCTGATGTAGGGCTCGATCCCAGGACCCTGGGATCATGACCTGAGCCAAAGGCAGTCGCTTAACCAACTGAGCCACCCAGGCACCCCTATTGTATTCTTACCATAAAGTGAGAGAAAAGAAAATGTTATTAAGAAAAACATAAGGAAGGGAAAATACATTTACAGCACTGTACTGTATCGAAAACATTCTGGGTATAAGTGAACCCATGCAATTCAAACCCATGTCGTTCAAGTGTCAACTGCATATGATAGTAAGTGGGTACTTAATGACTCTGAGCTCAGAATTGCATTTCTCTGTTAGAAACATATGAGAAGATGTTTTCACTTGCAATTGTGTTGCATTTGTTGAACTTCTACACATAATGCCACACAAAATTGTTTTTGTACTAGTATTGGTGTGCTAGTCTTCACTGACAACCTCTGGTAACACAGCTCTGTGATCAAATATAACCTGACAAGTTGTAGCTTGGCTTTGAAATAGAAAAATCGATTTGAGAGTGCCTAGAAGAGAGTTAAACATCAGAAGAAATGACAGACTGTATTTAAAGTATGATTGTATTTAGTCCATGTTTAACATAATTGCATTTCATCCAGTGTTGCCCTAAACATACACGTAATGTATGTGGTGTTCATTTGTTTTCTTTCTGATCTTATTAAAAGTATTCTTATGTGAAGGGCCTCATAGAATTTTTATTTTTAAACTACAGACAAATAAAAATAGACTTTAAAACGCTTAATCTTATTCTATCCCAGAAGTACTATGATCTCAAGGCAACAATTTGTAGTGATCCAGTAAAATAAAACTCTTTCCTCCTCTTCTATTTAGGTTTAGTACCTACAATAGGAAGACACTTTTGGTAGGATTGCCATTGAAAGTTCCATGTTTAGATTCTTTCTACTTGCAAGAGAGCTTCATTGTTGGTGATAAAGCATCAAGTAGAAAATTGAAAGCTTGGATAAGAAGCTCTCTCATGATTTAGCACAAGTGAACATTTTTGTTTGGGGACTGAAATAAACTCCTTTTATCAATTTTAAAGAAACGCTTATGGTGTAAATAGGTCATTCACGATTCTTCAGACACGAGCTTTGCAAAATGAGCTTGGAAATGGTCTATATTTAAATCTAAAAAGAACCCATGATGAAATCATGCTAACTATAGAGCTTCCAATGTTTTATGTCATTTACAGAGAAAAATATAAAGCTGTCCCTGACTTCCTGTGGTAATTAGCGCCTCTTTTATGGTAGCATAAAGTGCTCTAATGGTAATGTTGTGTGAAGTCATTTGGTTTTTATCAACTGCTGAAATTAAATGTTGTCAGTAAAAATAGTGGATGTTGTCGCTAAAAATAGTGAGATACATGGGTGTGTCAGGCTTTCAGGGCGCGGAGACATATACCCGCCTGAAGCGGGCTTTCTCTGGAGGTTCAGATTAAAGGCCTAACTTTGTAGTTTCATCCCTCACACTAAGGGAAGGTTATTGACTGCTACTCATTCACTTGCTTTTATGGAGGTGACAAAGAGAATGTCTGAAAGAAAGGAGGTCGGGGTGGAGTAATGAGGGAGGAATTAGGGAGACACTTGAATATTTTTGTTTATTTTACATTCATTTTTTCTCTCAACAAAGATTAGTATGTTTCCTAAATTTGATGACTGAATTCATCCTTTTAAGCTTTTCAAAAGCAAGAGAATGTTCAATTCTATTTTTATATATAATGGTGAAAAAGACCAATGCTGGAGAAGAAGAACAAATAAAGCAAGATAAAAGACAAGAGAGAAAGAAAAGAGGCATAGGAGAGTGAAAAGTCTTCTTCAAGCTTCTGTATTGTTAGAGACGGTGAGGTTCTCTCTGTTCTTTTTCAACTCAATTCATCTGTTCACTTCTTTCTTTTGCTGTCCCTGTTCATTCTTGTCTTTGTTCATTCCTCTCTTCTCATTTGCCTTTTTAAACTTTCATTGTTACAAGAACCCTCAAGTTACACTTTACGATTACAATAGTGACTGCTAGAACCTTTCCCTTTATTCCTGTTTCCATTGGATGGTTAAGGCTAATGAACCTGTGGACACCGTCCCCTTTCTAAATCTGGACATGGCAGCCCTGCCTCAAGAAAAGGAGTTTCCTAGAGTCCTTGTCTGAGAGCAAATATTGAAGTAGAGCTAAGTGTCACATGATGATAGCCAGTTAGCTAATCTATTTCTGGGAACAGATTATAATTTAAAACTTTGCCATAACCCCATGGTTATTCACTTGGTGACATGTAGAGAAAGTAGTCCTGTTTTTGTAATAAAAATCTGAGACTGCTTACAAATAGGAGACATAAGAATAAGTTCATAGAAATAGAAATGGATTTCAAAGGGTAACATTTTATTCATTTAGTAAAGAGTTCTAATTGTTTCAACTGACTATTTTCACTTTCTGGGAAGACAGGATGACAACATTCATAAGCCTAATTCAGAGTTAGTGTAGGACCATAGGACTGTGAGGGGGAGTGATGTGTCGCATCTAGTCTGAGGCATTTAAGAGTTAGTGTGTTTCTTCCTCTCTTTCTTCTCTCTTTTGCTCTACCTTGACAATCCTAGAAACCTTGGAAGGCAGACATCAGGAAATGGAGAGAAATCCCTGACTAGCTGCATAGAGTTTTTTATAAATGAAAAATTTTTATAGTAGTGAGGCCCTGATATTTGTTACTATAGCAAAACCTACGTGATCCTGATAGTTACTTTTAATAGAGTATTGTGGCCACATACTGTCAATTAAATGATAATTATCATTATTGTGATGGTGGTATGTGAGCCCAGTGGGAGATGAAGTAGTTATTATTCTTTCATTGATAATCTGTGAAAATGAAATTAAGACATATTAGCCAAATATGATGGAAAATGAATTAAGTTCTTTTGGTTCACTTTGTGGTATATTTAAGGATGAGAACAATGGAATCATTTTCATTTAAGTGTACTATATCTTTTTATTTAGGCAATCTCACATAAGCAGCAGTATTTATAGTATAAATTTCCAAACTATGACCTAAATAGTTAAGAAAATAATTTTAGAAGAAAAGGGAGAGAAATGGAAAAAAAATAGAAGAAAAAAGAAGAAAGAAAAAAAATGTCTGTGTAATTATATCTCCTACCTCAATAGACTACTATGGTAGTCTATGTGTGTTTTCAAAATTACTAACTAGGGGGGCCCAAATCATTGAAATCATGGAGTATATTAAATGGTTCGAATAATAAAGAAGCCAAATAATGAATAACACACTTTTAAGTGTCAAAGTTGGGGTCATCAGTCATGGTTTGGCCACCTATATTGTTGGAACTTTGGAAGAAGATCTAGGAAAAATGACTGCACACAGGTCCTAGAATTAAACAGATTATGTCAGTTAACAGATCAACTTAAATTTGTAAGTATGACTCGGTTTTCTTAGGTGAACTTCATGCATTATACAGTTATTGTGATTTCAATACCCCAGTCATCCACTTTGTTGAGGACTGTGCATGTATTTGACATCCTCAAAGTACGCTCCTGTTAGAAGAATAGAGCAGTGTACTTTAGCAGTGAATGTAAACCGTAGTTTCTCTTAAAATGCTTATGATTAGCTTGACATCTGGAAAATTGCTCTTTACATGAATAGAATAAATTTTTTAATACAAGTTACCTAGTTAGATCTTTTTGAAACTTTTTTAATTTATTATGCTTTTCATGTCACCCTGACAGAAAAATGGTGCCCTTACATGAACGCTTTTTTACTTTTCTTCATATATCTGTCACTCAGATTTTGCTGTGGCAACGCCTATTTCTTGTCCTTGGATTGAATAATCAATCTTTGCTTCAGCTGAAATTGGCTGGGCTTGGATTCAGAGTTGCTTTGTATAGCTCTCATTCTGAAACTTAGGTGAAAGGAATAGTGGTCATTGGGGGGCCTACCTACTGGTGGGTAGTAGGAAGGCAAGAGGGGCAAATGGAAATACATGATGCCTTTCGAAGTCTCTGGTTGACTTGTATCATCTTATATCTTCTCATGTTACTCTGGTCAAAGCAAGTCCTGTGGGCAACACCCAAAACCAATGGGATAGAGGTGTATAGTCTTACTCTACTGGGAGGTCTCACGAAGTTTTTGACATATAATTCTATTATCGGGAGAGAATGAAATAGCAGTGAACAGAATCCATTCAGTCACACTCGCTAACCCTGCATATGACTGTGGACTCTAGATGCACTAATGTCTAAATATAAAAGGTAAAAATATAAAGTTAATTTAGGAGACCATCTAGGGTAGTAGGAAGAACTTTTTAAATGAAAATACAAAAGTACAAACCAGAAGGAAGAAAATTAATATATCTGATTACATCAAGATAGATTTCTTTTTAATAAAGGGTATTATGTAAAAGTTAATAAATAGATAATAGATTGGGGAAAGATACCTGTAAAGTTAAAATCAACTAAGAATCAATGCCTGGAATATGAGAAATTCTTATGAAAAGAGCAATTCTAATACAAATCTGTATCAAAGATATGAGAAAGCATCTTCAAAAGATTAAAGTGAAAAAAGTACCAAGCACAAATAAGGGGAAGTCATAGAATTATTAGTAATCATAAAATATAACTTTAGAACCATTATACTGGCTAATATTAGAGTGCTAAATAATACTAATCATGCAACAATGTAATAGGAAACTTCATGCACATCTCATGGAGTGTAGATTGTTGGGGACATTTGGACAGTAACGTGGTACCAATGAGTCAGTTGATGTATATATAACCCCGGATATAGCAGTTCTTATATGGGGTATATAATCCCAAACCATCCTCACATAAAGTCAAAAGGAGAAATACTGTGCATGTTCTTTTAGGAACACTGGGTTGAAGACTAAAATGAAGTAAGGGAGGCAGCTTGGGTGCAAAATTTAGGGAGACACTCACTCAAGGTCACATAAGACATTAAGTACAAGGTAGCGTACTCGCTCTGAGGATGAGAGCCTCCTTAAAATTCGTACCCTAGTTGCCTTGCTTGCCTCACCCTAATCTCTTTGTACCCTGATCTCACGAGGCAACTTGGAGTCAAAGTAGGTGTCTATCATTTGGACAGTAGGTAGATGACATGCGGGAAATGCCCAGGATGGATGGAGAATGACACATCATTTAGAAACAATGGTTTAGAGATAAATACAGCTGTAGGAGTGAGTTTCAAGTTGTTTAAAAGAAAATAGGAAATATTGTCTGCTGTGCTTTAAATGCACATGTCAAATGGTATTTTATTTAAGAGGTGAAACTTAATTAAAACAAAGCCAAAATTATACTGAGGAAAACTAAAATAACATAGCTTATTTAAAAATGTTTATAAAGCAATGTCCTTAAAATTGATAAAGCTAAAATGCATATTTTTTATAATCATCAAAACATTTTGTGTATCAGAAACTTTTAAATATGTGGGGAAAAGGTTTAGGTCATTATATAGAACAACAGCATATACCTTTAGATGTTCCCCAAAATAAGTGTCGTATATATTTCTCAATTCAATTTAAAACTAAAACACTTTAAAACTGATGTAAGGGGGCCTGGGTGGCTCGGTCGTTAAGCATCTGCCTTCGGCTTAGGTCATGATCCCAGGGTCCTGGGATCGAGTCCCACATCGGGCTCCCTGCTCAGCGGGAAGCCTGCTTCTCCCTCTCCCACTCCCCCGCTTGTGCTCCTGCTCTCGCCATCTCTCTCTCTGTCAAATAATAAAATCTTTAAAAAAAAAAAAAAAACTGATGTAAGGGCATACTGTCATCTATTTTGTCCAAAGACTTTCCTGAGCTTTTGGTGCAGATTTTGAATGGTTTAAAATATTTTCATTTTTTAAAATTTTATTTATTAATATAACATAATAAAATTAAATTAAAAAATAAAAAGTAAATAAAATATAAACACTAAAAATTTGATTAAAAAATGGATGATTTGGAGACATTAGCAGAATTAAGAGTCAGAGTAAAATGTTATGGTCCATTTTAAGTCAGATTTTTAATAGCTTTGTCAATTTTACTATCACACCCTGGATGAAGATAGTAACTGAAGATGGGAAATTTCAGTATAGCAGAGAACTGCTAGATATCCACAAAGAGATACTGAGTATTTGAAAGTGATCTCTACTGATCCCAAAACAGACAATCTGGACCATCATTTGCTATAATCCAGCTTTCTGTTTTCCTGTCCTCATTTGCATTCTTCAATGTGTTCATTTACACAATATACTTAATTAAATGTATCCTATATCTCTGAGGAAGTTGTAGGCATACTTGATAAATTGATTTGAAACTGTTTTTGACGATACTGAGTGTTGAAATAGTTAGGTTTGGAATAGGTTTTAAAATAGAACAGAAAAATAAAATCATAATCTAAATTCCTTGCAAACGAGATAGTAACTCTCAATATGAGTTTGTTTTCAGTCCTATTTAATTTGGGAACTAGCTTATTTGCATACCTCTAGGAGAAATCTTCCTTACCCAGAATAAAGAATGACAGTGTCAGATTTTAAACTACTGTGTTTTCCAAGTAGTATGACAACTGGTTACCTCCTTGTATAGGTGTTGTTAATTGTAGAATAGGCTGGTCATTGGTACAGTCTCACCAAAGTTTAATTTATAAGTTACACAATTTACAAGGTTTATAGACATCAGGTAACTTCGTGTGCAGAGTAAAAACATGGTAGGTGCCACACTCACTTCTTTTTCCTTGTGCACAGATTGCATCTTCATTAGATTCTTCTGAAGGCTATATTCTAATTTGGAACAAATAGAATAGATTTCGTGTCAGTTTTGTGGATGGTGAGCCACTAGGCTGGTGCAGTGCTACTTCCTGGGGATGCTACAGAGAAGAGTCTATAGCGAGCCCGCACACAGGTTCTCCCCTTCAATAGGCACAAGACTCATAAATGTGAGGGCAAGAAAAATCAGGGATTATATAGTAAGCCTTATCTTTCCCTTGTTGCAAATAGGACGACTGACTACAACTACTACTATTACTAATATTAATTAAATACTTATTTTTAAAATGATTTACATATATATTATATGTATAAAGACGATATGGATTATACTATTGCTATTTTACAGGTGAAAAAATTAAGTTTGGAGAGGTGAGGTAATTTACTCAATGTTATACTTTCAGGGTTAAACAAAGCATTCTGACTTATGAATCCACATTTTTGGAAAATTATAATGAGGAGGCTATTTGCACTTTAAACATTTTCTTTAAAGATTTTTTTAACCACAGTTATGTAATTGTTTCATAATACTGTCCCTGATATAAACCAGATACTAGAAGCTACTATGCAGTTTCCTCATATATACTATTACCCATTTTCCATTAAGTTATAACTTTAACTTAACTCATGATTTTATATTTCATTTGGTGGTGCTTTTTAAAAACGAAATATTTTCTAACTAAGCTATAATCTTAAGAGGTTTAGTCAGTCATATAGCTAATTAATATAGATGTCACTCTTATTTATATCACATTAGATAATCATATGTATCTTATTTAACATTCCAACAGTAAGAAAAAGTGACTAAGTTAAAACTGTGAGAAGCCATATTTCATTTAAAATTGTTAGAGAACAAGGTGCTGCCTTTCTCTATTAGGTGAAAATTCTAAATTATTATTTAAATGGACTCATGTGCAAATTAAAGTTAATTAACTGCATTCATTAAAGTTACCCTTACCTACAATGATTGACTTGATGAAGAATATGATTGAGTTATAGTTATGCAAATGCCATTTAAATTTTCATGAATTAAATTATAACCTCATAATCACAGTAAAGTTACTCAAAATATATTGTCTTGTAAAAATGTAATAATATAGAGTATATATAGATTTTTGTATATATTTAAGTATTGTTTATGACTAGAACTTACTAATTTCTCTAAAAAAAAGTAATATCTTTTAAGAGAGTGATGAGTCCTTGAGTTTCACAGTGGTTGAAAGTGTTCTATGCCTGGTGTTATATAAAGTAGTACGAGACTAAGTGTGCCATCTATTTAGTTTACAGTCTGTACAAGGTTCAGTGGCAAGTAGTGTCTTTTTATCTTCCCTAAAACTCCATGAATCTGAAAAATTTTTCATGAGGATTTCTATGGACAGGTTCCATTTTAGATACTGGAAATGCAGTACTGAATTGACAGACAACAATCTCAGCCTTAGTGGAGCTTAAATTTTAGTTGAGGAAAAAGATTAAAATAAGTATATAAATTAAAAAAATATTAATATTTGTTTTAAACAGAAAAGGGAGTTAGGATAGTAAGTATGATGAAGAGAGGGCATAATTTTACAAAGGGTTCCAGAAAATTCTCATGAAGAATGCAAAATAGGACTGAAGAAGAAAATCAGAATGAAAGGCAAATATTTATCTTTGGAAGAGCTTTCCCAACATAAAGAGCAAATGCAAAGCCCCTGAGATAGGACTTTGCCACCAGAGACAGAGCCAATGAGTAGAGGAGTCGTGTGAGATAAGTTTAGAGAGGTAACTTGCTCCAAATCACATGACACAGATGATAAATGGCCAAAGCAGGGACTTTAAGAGATAAATGACAGGCAGTCAATCAGATTAATGAATTAATCGGTGGATGGGTGAATGAATATAAGTAGATGGAAAATTTGATTAATAGATACCCGATTATTTAGTTATTCCTTCCAAGAACATGGTTCAGTCTAGTTTGATGTTTAAAGTAGCGAATGCTTAAAATAGGAGAAAGAAACCGAGTAACTAACCACGTATATAGCTGCCCAATATTACACTAAGTGTTCGCGTCTGAGTTAGATACAGAACTGAAATTGGAAGAAATTATATCCCTGAATTTGATAGTTCCAAGATAAGAATATAAACTTTGCAGAATGCTTTTACATTATACTCTAATAATGATAGTGGCCTTTAAGTCACGTACGGGTTTCATATTTATATTATGGCAGCCTCTCACTGTAGATCTGACCCCTTTTTATAGTTCAGAAATTTTTGATTTTATATAGAGCTATGTCAGCCTCTATTTAACAGCCTATTCTGTACCAGTACTGTTCAAAGATTATAAATGGAAAAGCCAAACATAGAGCAATAAACAGCAAGAAGCAAGATAGAAGGGACAATAGGACAAACTGAGTAGTTGGGAAGATCTTGGCCAAGTGGATGAGAGAAATGGCAATCCTCCCTTTAATTACTGAAAAGATGGTAGCTAATAAATACTGAGCAGTAACGGGGTGCCTGGGTGGCGCCAGGGTCTTGGGATCGAGCCCCATGTCAGGCTCCCTGCTCAGTGGGGAGCCTGCCTCTCCCCCTGCTTGTGCTTGCTCTCTCTCTCTCTGTCAAATAAATACATAAAATCTTTTTAAAAATTTGAGCAGTAAGAAGTTGAGCACTTAGAAGTTATTTAATGTCCTGCAAGAAATAGTATGCTAGTCAAAGTAATTTTTTCCCAAGTGTAGGTAATTTACAGAATTTACTGATAAGATCTTCTTAAGTGTAAAAGTTCTCTATTTTTGTGATGACAATTTCCTGATTTCTGTCAGTGACTTTTAGCCAAAGACCTCCAGAGAAACATTAGAGGTGAACAAGTTGGGTGCTAACATCAGTGAGGGAGAGCATACACACCATCGGGGAATACAGAGTATCTCATAAGAGTGTTAGAATCTGTCTCAGGATTTAGTTTTGGTCTAAGGAAGAGTGGGCTCTCTAGAATGAACACTGTCAGAAAGCAGGGACAAGTCTGTGATTGGATCAAGGAGGAAAAGATACTCATTTAGTAAAAAAATAGTGTTCATTTTCTTGTGAATGGTACAGTAACCTTTTTATTTGTACTTAGACAAAATTATAAAGTGGCCTTTCTTTTTCTCATTTGTGTCTCAGAGTGACCTTTTGTTGGTATATTGTGAGATTGTTTATCAAATGGAAGAATAAGTGGCCTGCATATGTCAGACCAGCTTTTCTGAATGTGAGGAGCTGTTCTGTCTCCTTTGTTTTCTCACATTTCTCAGAATTTTCTAGGAAAATTAGCCTACATACTGCAGACGTGTAATTTTGATAAACTATGTAACTTATATGCAAAATCTAAAATTATCCCACTTCCTCAATATACAGAAAAAATAAAAGGTGATTCAGCATAAATATTATTCAATACAATCCTAAATAGGTTTTAACTTAGAATATATCATTTCAATAAGCTGCTATTTCTTCTAATGGCCATTAAATTGAGTAATAAAACTCCTTCACTTATTAGAAATATATGCAATAACAATCTGTTCATCATTTGTACTATTTTGAAAAAGACTTGACAGAATATCATTTGAGTGAATGTATTAGTTATTAATATGAAACATTCTGTGCAATATAAAATATATTTTACATTCTTTACATTTGATTATGTCATTTGGCTGATATTCTTTGTAGCTCAATATCCTCATATTTGAAGGACTAAAAATTTTTCAACAGCTTTTGATCAGTGAATATTTCTGTAAGTTTCCTTGTTTTCCTCTCCTAAAGCTATCTTTTGTCACACTGACTTTTTAAGAGACTTTTCTGAAACAGTTTTAGGTTTTCATAAACATTGAGAAAATAAAGGAGTTCCCATATACTCCACACCCAGTTTCCCCAATTAACCTCTTACATGATACACCTGTTAAAATTAATGATCAAATATAATCATTACTAAAGTTGACAGTTTATTTTTATTTCTTCTTTTTTGCCTAGTGGGTAGGATGCCATTCAGTCTATCTTCCATTTAGTCCATTTAGTCATATCTACTTAGGCTTTTCTTGGCTGTGACATTTTCTCAGATTTTTCTTTTTTTTTTTTTTTTTTGATGACCTTGGCAATTTTGAAGAGCACAAGTCAGGTATTTTCAAGGATGCTGATCTGTTGGAATGTTCTAATATTTCCCTCATGAGTAGACTCAGATTGGGTTTTAAGGAGGAAAACCACAGAAGTAAATTGACATCATACCAAGGGTATGCATTATTAATGTGATTTATTATTGTTGATGTTGACATTAATCACCTAAGGTAGTATTTGTCAGGTTTCTCCACTGTAAAGTTATTCCCATCTGACCCTTTCCACACTCCATACTGTATTCTTTAGAAAAAAAGTCACTATGAGCAGTCCAGTCTTAGGAAATGGGGAGTAATCCTCCCCCTCCTAAAGGCATAGTACCTATATAATTTATTTGGAATTCTTCTGCATAGAAGATTTAACTTTTCTTCCATTCTTATTATTCCATAATGTATTCATACTACTATAAATTCATGATTTATTTACACTGAGAGTTATAATCTCATACTACCTTTATTTTTCCTCAAATTGCTTCTCCTTTGGCCCTTGGGAGCTCTTTGAGTTGGCTCCCATGTTCCTTTAACACTGCATATCAAGTATGTGTATTTCTTTGTATGCTTTTTTTGGTATATTCCTATTTTCTGGCACAACAAGATGCTCCAGGCTTGTCTTGTAAATCTGGTGAGGCCTACAATCAGTCACTTTCCAAAAAAAAAAACTGTGCTTCCCTTATTGGAGAAGCATATTGGAAATTAGTCTCAGTGTTAGGTATGCTTGTTGATACTAGGTTATCATTGCTTCTAGATTATTCGGCTGAAAAAGCAAGGAAATATATACCTGTGTAGTAACCTATGTACAAGTACACATATGTAGATAGGTGAGTATCTATCAGTATTTGTATTGAGGTACATATTGATGTCTGCATCTCAAGTTCATTACCACATTCTGGACTACTCTCTCTCATCTGTTTCTACTTCAACTGTAAGAAACGTGGCTTCTAATAATCTATAATCCATTTAATTGCTCAGTTCTAGTACACATGTATAGCAATACCATAATTTTTACCTTGTACTCACATGGGACACAGCTTTATGAATTAGAGTACAGTCTTCGTGTTTGGTTCCTTTTGCCCTTAGTCTTACAGAAGCAACTCCTATCTAAAGTTAGTAAGGTCAGCATTTTTATCCCCTCAACTATCTTCAGTAATGCTTTTTAATGTTTGTAATATGGAAAGATTCTTTTGTCACAGTCTCTCTTCCATTTTCAGAACGTGTTTTTTTAAATTTTCAAAAAATATGCATAAAGATTTGGTTTTTATGTTGCAAAGTTCAGAGGATTTTGACAAAGCATAATGTATCATACAGTATAGTTTTGCCACTCTAAAAAATCACCTTCTTCCTGCCTTGAGATTTCTGGCAAACTGAGCATTTTACCATTTCTATACATTTTTCTGTTCTAGAATGTCGTGTAATTGACACCATTCCTTATATAGCCTTTTCAGACTGGTTTCATTCACTTCAAAATATGCATTTAAGGTTCTGCCGTGTCCTCTCATGGCTTACTAACTCATTTTTTAAAAGCACTGAAGAGTATTCTACTAAATGGATGTACTACAGTTTCTCTATTTGCCTAATGATGTACATCATGGCTGTTTCATGTCATGACAATATAAATAAGCCATTATGTTTTGGTGTGGACTTGGGTTTTCAAGTCAGTAACTAGGAGTATGATTGATGAATTATATGGTAATATAAGGTTTAAATTTCTAGGAAACTGCCAAATTGTTTTCCAGAGTAGCTGTACAATTTTGCATTCCTACTAGCAATGAATGAAAATTCCACTTTATCTATATCCTTGTCAGCTTTTGTTATTGTCAATTTTTTGGATTTTATCTGCTCTGTGTGCAGCACTCTTTCATTGTTGGTAATATGTACTTCCTTAATGACAAATGATGTTAAACATTTTGTCGTATGTTTATTTCACATTTAGGTAACTTCTTGGGTGAGGTATCTGTTTAGGACTCTTGACTAATTTTTAAATTTGTTATTTTCTTACAGTTGAGTTTCAAGAGTTGTTTTTTTTTTTTTTTTTTGTATATTTTGGGTGGAAGTTCATTAACAGATATGTGATTTCCAAAAATTTTTTCCTAGTTTGTAGCTGGCCTTTGAACAGTATCTTTTGCACAACAGAAAATTTCAATTTAATCAAGTCCAACTTTTAAATTTTTTTCTTTTACAGGTCATGCTCTTAGTATTGCTCACATTTTCTTTTTTAGGGTATAATTGACATACAGTATTATATTAGTTTCAGGTATACAATATGATTTGATATTTGTATATATTGTGAAATGATCACAATTAGTTAACACCATATATAGTTATTTTGTTTTATAACTTTTCAGCATTACTCTGTTAATAATACTATATTGCATATCTGAAAGTTGCTAACCACAGTCATCATGTTATATGTTACATCCCCATGATTTTTTTATAACCGGAAATTTGTACGTTTTGACTCTCCCTTCACCAATTTTGCCCAATCCACCCCTCCCTACCATTCATCTATTCTCTTTACTGAGTTGTTTTTTTTTTTTAAGATTCCATATATAAGTGAAATCATATGTTGACTTTTTCTGACTTATTTCATAATGCCCTCAAGTTCCGTCCATGTTGTCACAAATGGCTACATTTAATTTATGGTGAATGATACATTCCACTATGTGCATATATAATTTTCTTGATCCATTCATCCATTGATGGACATTTAGGTTATTTCCATATCTTGCCTATTGAAAATAAGCTGCAGTGAACATGGAAGTGCATAAATCTCATAATTAATGTTTTCCTTTTTTTTTCTCCAGAAGATACCCAGAAGTATAGTTGCTAGATTATATGGTAGTTCTAATTTTTTGAGGAGCCCCCAACCTGTTTTCTATAAGTAGCTGTACCAATTTCCATTTAGCTGTACCTACTTCCATGATGGCCAACAATGAAGAAGGGTCCCCTTTACTCTTTATCCTGAGTAACACTTAACATTTCTTACCTGGTTGTTAATAGATATCCTAAAAGATGAAAAGTGATGTCTCATTATGGTTTTTTTTTTTTTTAAGATTTTATTTATTTATTTGACAGAGAGAGACACAGCGCGAGAGAGAACATAAGCAGGGGGAGTGGGAGAGGGAGAAGCAGGCTCCCCGCTGAGCAGGGAGCCCAATGCGGGGCTCGATCCCAGGACCCTGGGATCGTGACCTGAGCTGAAGGCAGACGCTTAACGACTGAGCCACCCAGGCGCCCCTCATTATGGTTTTGATTTGGATTTCCCTCATGATTGTGAGGTTGAGCATCTTTTCATGTGTCTGCTGACCCTCTGTAGGTTTTCTTTGGAAAAAGTCTATTTGTGTCTTCTGCCCAATTTTATTCAGATTGTGGTTTTGGTGTTGAGTTGCATAAGTTTATATATTTTGGATACTAACCTATTTTCACATACCTGATTTGCAAATATTTTCTGCCATTCAAGGACTTGCCTTTACATTTTGTTAATGGTTTGTTTTGTTGTGCAGACCGTTTCAGTTTGATGTAGTCCCACTTTGTTTTATTTGCTTTTGTTGCCTTTGCTTTAGGTGCCAAATCCAAAAAATCAGTGTGAAGACCTTTGTCAAGGAGCTTACTGCCTATGTTTTCTTCTAGGAGTTTGATGGTTTCAAGTCTTACATTCAACTCTTTAATTAACTGAGTTAATTTTTGTGTTTGGCATAAAATAGTGGTCCCATAGTTCCTTCTTTTGTCTAAATCAGCAGACCATATATATGTAGGTTTTTTTCCTAGGCTTTCTAATTGTTTCCCATTCATCTCTGTGCCTTTTTTTAATGTCAATACCATATGATTTTGATTAGTTTTGCAGTATAGTTTGAAATCAGGTAGCATGATATGTCCAGCTTTGTTTCTCTTTCTCAAGATGGCTATAGCTCTTCAGGTTGCTTGTGGTTCTATACAAATTTTAAGACTGCTTGTTTTATTTCTGTAAAATGTGTCATTGGCATTATAGGGATTGCATTGAATCTGGATATTGCTTTGGATAGTATGAACAGTTTAACAGTATTCTTGCAGTCTACAAACATGGAGTATCTTTCCATTTAATTGTGTTCTTCAATTTCTGTCATCAATGTCATGTAGTTTTCAGTGTATATATCTTTCATGTATTTTTTCTCCATATATTGAGATATGATTTTTATCCTTAATTTTGCTAATTTGGTTTATCACATTGATAATTTGTAGATGTTGAACCATCCTTCTATCCCTGGAAGGAATCATACTTGATCATGGTGTATGATGCTCTTAATATGTTGTTTAATTTGGTTTGCTAATATATTTTTTTCTCAAGATTTTATTTGACAGAGCATGAGCAGAGGGAGAGAAAGAAGCAGGCTCCCCGCTGAGCAGAGAGCCTGACATGGGGTTCCATCCCAGGACCCTGTGATCATGACCTGCGCCGAAGGCAGATGCTTAACTGACTGAGCCATCCAGGTGCCCTGGTTTGCTAATATTTTGTTGAGAATTTCTACATTCATGTTCATCAGGAATATTGCTCTTTAATATTTTTTAAAGATTTTATTCATTTATTTGACAGAGAGAGAGAGAGATCATAAGTAGGCAGACAGGCAGGCAGAGGGAGAGGAAGAAGCAGGCTGCCCGCTGAGCACAGAGCCCGATGTGGGGCTCGATCCCAGGACACCGGGATCATGACCTGAGTGCAAGGCAGACTCTTAACCAACTAAGCCACCCAGGCACCCCTGCTCTTTAATTTTCTTATGGCATCCTTTCAGGTTATGATACCAGGGTAATACTGGCCTCATAAAATGAATAGAAAGTATTCACAGCTCTTTTATTTTTTAAAAGAATTTGAGAAGGATTGGTATAAGTTCTTTCAGTGTTTGGTAGAATTCACTAGTGAAGCTGTTTGGTCCTGAAGTTTTGTTTGTTGAGAGGTTTTTGATTACTGATTCAATCTCCTTACTATTAGTTGGTCTAGTCAGATTTTTTTTTTTTTAATGATTTAGTCTTAGAAGGTTTTATGTTTCTAAGAGTTTATCCATTTCTTCCAGGTTGTTCAATTTTTTAGTGTATACTGCTTGTAAATAGTCTCATGGTCCTTTGTATTTCTGTGGTATTATAAACTCTTCTTTCATTTCTGATGGTATTGGAGTCTTCTTTCTTGGTGAGTCTCACTAAGGGTTTGTCAATTTTGTTTTCAAAGAACCCAGCTCTTAGTTTCATTGACCTTCTACTGTCTTTTTAGTGTATTTCATTTGTTTCTGCTCTGATCTTTTTCTTCTTTCTACTAACTTTGGGCTTCCTTTGTTGTTTCTTGAGGTAGGCCTTTAGCACTATGAAATTTTCTCTTAGAACAGGTTTTGCTGCATTCTGTAAATTTAGCTTTTATTTACAATTTCATTTATCTCAAATATTTTTCTTTTGATTTCTTCTTTGCTTCATTTGTTCTTTAATCTCATGTATGAATTCCCCAGTTTTTTTCTTGTAATTGATTTATAGCCTCATACTACTGTGGTCATAAAAGATGTTTCATATGATTTTAATCTGAAATTTGTTAAGGTTTGTTTGGAGACCTAAAGATATAATCTATCCTGGAGAATGTTACCTGTGCTCTTGAAAAGAAAGTTGCTTTTGGATAGAATATTCAGCATTCATCTATCCAGTCCATCTGGTCTAACATGTCATTCAAGGACAATATTTCTTTACTGATTTTCTGTTTAGATGATCTATCTATTTAAGTGGGGTATTAAGATCTCTTACTACTCATGTATAGGTATTTCTCCCTTTTTAGGTCTTTTAATATTGCTTTGTATATTTGATTGCTTTTATATTGGGTTCATAAATATTTATGTTATATCCTTTCCTTGGATTGACATTTTTATCAATATGTAAAGCCTTTTGTTTTTGTCACAATTTTTGTTTTAAAGTCCCTTTTGTCTGACATAAATATAGCTACCTCAGATTTCTTTTTATTTCTCTTCTGATGAAGTAGGTTTTTCCCTCCCTTCAGTTTCAGTGTGTATATCCTTAAATCAAACTGGAGGCTCTTGTAGACAACATGTAGATGTATTTTTTTAGCCTATGTCTTTTAATTGGAGAGCTTAGGTATGTACTTACTGCCATTTTTGTAGTTTTCTCTGTGTTCCTTTTTTTCTCTTATTCTCTCCCTTTGCAGTTTGGTGACTTTTCTTGGTGGCATTCTTAAAGTTCTTTCTCATTATCTTTTGTGCATATATTATAGGTTTTGCTTTGTTATTACCATGAGGCTTACATAAAATGTTTGTTATTTACAGCAGTCTCTTTTAATTTGATAATAACTTGGGTTCAAATACATTTTGAAACTATTTTTACATGTTTTGTTTTTGATGTCACTTTTTACAACTTTTGTCTTTTAACCTTCATACAGGTTTGTAAGTGAATAATCTACTACATTTATTATATACTTACTTTTGCCAGTATGATTTATGCTTTTATATGTTTTCTTATTACTTAATTAGCACCCTTTCTTTTCAGCTTAAGCAACTCTCTTTTACATTTTTTCTAAGGCTGATTTAGTGATGAAGTCCTTTAGCTTTTGCTCATCTGGAAAAGTCTTTCTCCTTAATTCTGAATAACAACTTTGCTGGACATAGTATTCTTGGTTGGAAGTTCTTAATACTTTGCATATACCATGACCTTCCCTTCTGGCCTACAGTTTCTCCTGAAAATTCAGATGGTTTGAGGGTTCCCTTGTATGTAACAAGTTATTTTTCCATTGCTCTTTTTAAGATTCCCACCTTTTCTCTAATTATAATGTGTCTGAGTTTGGGTCTCTTTAGGTTCCTCTTCTTTGGAATCTGAGCTTCCAGGAACTGTATGTCGGTTTCTTTCCCCAGGTCAGGGAAGTTTTCAGCCATTCTGTTCCTCAGTCACTTGGCTGTGGTGGCAGCACCTTCAGGCTCAGACGTAGAGTCAGGAGTGGCACCTCCCCTGCCATGAATGTTCCCTCATCCCCCACCTGTCTGCCTACCCAGGTGCTGTCATTTTTTTATATTCTGCCTTTACTACATTTGCTGCTCTAACTCCCCTCACTTACAGACAAGGGACACATACTGCAGGGTGGGGGTGGCAGCCTCCTAGATCCTCTCCTTCTGGTGTCCACCTCAGCCGTTATTTCTTCAATTACGTTTTTGGCCCATCTCTCTCTTCCCCTTCTGAGACAACTGTAATGCCAGTGTTCGTCTGCTTGATGTTGTCCTTTAATCTCTCTTCACTTTCTTTTTCCATTCTTTTTTTTTTTATGCTCTGATGGAGTTTCTCTGTCCTGTCGTAAAGTTGACTGACACTTTCTTCTGCTTCGTCTAATCTGTTGTTGAACCCCTTCTAGGGTATTTTTTTTCATTGTGGTTATATTCTTCAGCTCAATGATTTCTGTTTGGTACTTATATTTTCTCTTTGTTGAAGTTCTCACTGTGTTCATCCATTCTGGTCTCAAGTTTGGTGAGCATCTTTATGACCATTACTTTGAATTCTATCAGGTAATTTATCTCTACTTAATTAAGGTTTTTTCCTGTGGTTTATCTTGATTTTTGTTTGGAATATACTCCTCTGTTTTCATTTTGCTTGACCTTCTGTGTTGGTTTCTGTGCATTAGATAAAACAGCTCCCTCTCCCAGTCTTGAAGGTTTAGCCTCGTGGAAGATGAAACTTATCATTCAACTGTGCCCTGGCTCTTGGTTGTCTCTCAAATATGTGTGATTGTCCAAGTAGCCTATTTTATTTTTAATAGCTCCTAGTGGTTGATATTGTGCCAAGACTTGTCATTGTCCCACAGTGAAGGATCACAGTAATCACTTAGATTCATGCTCACTGGAAGCCAGATTCGCAGGCAGCCGCCACCCCCCCTTTTTTAGGGTTACAGGGGATATTTAAGTAGATATTTACTGGGAAGAGTACTTACTAACCTGAACAGAAGGAGAGTGAATAATGGAACTCCCTGTTGCCACACATACACAAGACCTCCATCATATATGATAGAGAAGACATTTCAGTTTGTGAGCCCCAGGCCAGAAATTATTTTTTATTCAATCTAATATTTATGGATTCCTACTGAAAGGAAAATCCTGAAGAAGAATAAGGGCAGGAATGTACCAATTAATAAGTTATATCTTCACCGTAATATAGGACACATCCCTTGCAGATCTGGTTCAGATTGTTTTTTAAGATTTTTTATTTATTGAGAAAGAGAGGATGCATGCAAGCAAGGTGAGGGAGAGAAAGAATCTCAAGCGGACTCTCCATGCAGAGCATGGAGCTTGACATGGGGCTCGGTCTCACAACCCTGAGATCATGACCTGAGCTGAGATCAAGAGTAGGTTGCTTAACCAACTGAGCCACCCAGGCACCTCACCTGGTGCAGATTTTAAAATACCAAATACATTTTTAATCTTCTACATAAGTGTTTGGAAGTTACTTTTGTGTATTTAAAATGAAGTTATTAGTACTTTTGTACAGTAGTAACTTAACACCAGGAAGACCAAGACAAACACAAACACAGTGTTCCCAAAGCTGTAGTCTGAAAAGTTGATTCTATATACATGAATGGGTTTCTTTGCTAGAAAATCCAAAGAATATAAGGAATGGAGATATGTAAAAAGACTTTCTTGAGGGGAAGAAGGATACCGATTATACACTCAGTTTTCTTGCCTTTTGCCACATTCATATTCTTTCCCTGCAGTCTGTTGTCCACATGTTGTTTCTAAGCAACTGATGAGACCGCTGTCTCTAGGAGTTTTTGTTCAGACTATCAAGTTCTTCAATGGCCTCATCAGAAGTCATTTTAGCCAGTGTGCAAGCAAGCTCTGGGTTATTAAGGATCTGAAGAAAAGTTAAGAGCCAGCCCCAGGCAGATTGTGTGTGGGGATTGCATCTCTTTTTTGCTTTTAACCAAAGCCACTTGGTATGCTCCTTGGAAACTGTCATTTGTTTTTGATCATCATCATTTGCAGCTTCAACAAATTGTACAAGAAATAATCTCTCTCCATTTTCAGAGAGAAGACCTTACTCTCTGGATTAGTTGCATTAGCTTCAAATACTCATCCAACAATTCCAATACCATGAGGCATATGGACTCCAGTTTGGACCCCCATTTGTCCTAATAGTTCTTAATCAGCTGCAACTTTTTGTAGGAGGCTATGTTTTCTGATCATTGCTGGAGAGAAAGCATTGAATAGATCCTCTACCCTGACCATGTTCATGTAGGCCACTGAGAACATGTTGCCCTCCCTGTTGGACAGCTTGATGCCTTATTTCATCACTGCCTTCAAGGAAGTGCCTGTATCACTGTAGTGTTCATCCTACTTTGCAGCCTCACCTTCTGTATCTGCTCTGTCTTCTTGAGAATAGGGAGAGAAGAGTGGGGCAGATTAAGTAGAGGTATGCAGATAGCATTCATGTGCATTGGCTATAGCAAAGTCCCACCACTTAGATCTGCTTTTGGCTTTACCTGAGGACCCCTCCAGTCTCATCCTTCCCTGGAGCCAAGGGGTGGGGCACCACCAGAGGGAAGCTTTTAAAGTATCCAAATATAGGAGGTGGTCCAAGGTGGCAGTGGAGAAAAACCCTGAATTCACCTCCTCCCCTAGACACACTCAATCTACACCTACATTTTGAGCAATTCCTCTTGAAGAACTGAAATCTGAGCAAACATCATCTATCTATACAACAACAATGGAGGGACCACATAGAGAAGAGTAGGAGAGACAGAGACATGGTAACAACAGAAACCCCATCCCCAGTGCAGAAACCTGCAGTAAGGGAGGGTTATCGGTGAGAGGCCCACACCTAGACTCCCTTGCTCTGGAACACCACAAAAAACCAACAGCTTAAAGGTCAACTAGACTGTAATTGAAGGAAATCTACTTACTAATCCTGGAGTGCCTGCCAAATCAGCTGGGAACTGCTGGAACTCAGAACTGTCAACAGAGGCAGGATCCAGGCATTCTAGCCAGCCTACTAGGGCTAGGCCAATGTGCCCTGAGACCCTAGCTCATGTCTGCTTGAGCTCTAACCAGTCGCTGAGGTGGCCCCAAAGCAGCATGCCCTGGCAAGCCTGCTGAAGCTTCACTAGCAGTAGCCCTAGAGCATGGCCCAACACAAGACTACTACTTCAAGATGGTGAAGTAGGTAGCTGTTCTGCCTAACTCAAACACAAAAAGTAAAACAAAAGGAGGAGACAGAGGATTAACTTCCAAACAAATGAAAAAGATAAAACGCCAGAAAAAAGTCCTAATGAATTTGAAGTAATTTATCTGATGAAGAGTTCAAAGTAATGGTCATAAAGATGCTCACAGATCTCAGGAATGAACCAATCAGAGCTGAAAAATACAATAAATGAAATGAAAAATACACTAGAGGGAATCAACAGCAGATTAGATGATATGCAACAGTGGTAATCACCTATGAGAAAAGCAAAGAAAATCAATCTATATATATATAGATGTGGATATTTATCTATAGACATATCCTCATTTTAATAAATACTTTAAATAAAATAATAAATTCTTTTTAAGAGACTTGTGGCACAACACCAGATATAATGACACTTGACTTACCTTCCCTACAACAGGCCCCTTCTTGCTGTTCTTAGTATATGACAAATAAGTAACTCCCATCCTGATACCTACAGACAAAGGCTCTCACCTATTAATTGAAAGCTACCTGTTGTAAGTATTCTCCAGCCACTTGACTTTGTAGTGTTCCTATGGTTCAAAAGTGAATGGTTTCTGCTATCTAGGACATTAATTTGAGTCCAAACATATAGCAAAAAATGTTCAAAAGGTAATAATATAATTTAGGTTATAACGGAACACATTTTGAATATCTAAAAAGTAGACCTTATCTTTTGAAACAGGCATTTTTTTTTTTTTCCTAGTTTGAAATACTAGGAAGATAAAATAAGTTTGTTGGTAGTGTTTTCTCACTTTCTTGTGATAGGAATGTAGATAGATGCTGTTAAAACTGAAGACTTTGTTGGTGGTGTTGCTATTTCAGAAAGGATGAACTTGGAAATTTTGTTACAAGTTGATGATTTATTTATCAATGCAGGCATTGAGAAAATGCACTTATAGAAATATTCCAATTTTTGTGTCAGAGTAATAGAAATTACAATATTCCTAGTATTAAAATGATTCTATTTGAATGACTTCATGAATTTGCTGAGCTTTCTTAAAATGTGTCCTTTATAAAACCCTTTTGGTAAGAAACTTACCTTAGAATAAGTGTATCACTTATTTATGAACATGTATATAGCAAAAAAATTTACTTAAGCTACCTGTTTGGTTCTACAAAGGTACTTAGTTTTTTGTTTATTTATATTTTGTGGCCACTAGAGATACTTGTTAAACAGCCCTAGCAGGCAGCCTTTGCATTCCTGTATTTTTTAATGATAGTTTTCAAGTAAATGGAAACATAGTTGGATTCTTTTCGTAGTATTTCTCTTCCTCTTTAGATATATTAGTTTTTGAACTTATAATTGTTACTAATAAACTAAAAGCTTTGAGAGTAGAGATTTGCCTTGCTTTTTCATTAATGGCAACACTGGGGATATTAACTTGCTTATCGTAATAATGCAAAACTATTGGCTAAGTTTTAGTCAAACTTGGTAGGGCAGAGAAATAAAGATTTAATAGTAGCTAAATCCTTTTTCCTACATGGACCCTGGCAGAGGGAAGCTAGGTAACTCTTAACAGTGACCGGCTAATTTTCACTCCTAGGAAGGAAGCCACTCAACCTAGGGGTTCCAGGTACAGGCATTTCTGTGGTCATGTCCTTCCTAGTTTGGGTAGCTTTATTTTTTTAGCTGCGCATTGCCTGTTGCTTAAATTCAGAGATTAAGTTCTCTCTGGGAACTGTCTCTAAAGTTAGAAAAATTACATGGTGAAATCCTCCTCCTTACTACTTAATATGGCCAATTCTTAATGAAACTCCAGTGTTCTATTATGTTCCTTTTCAGAGGACTTTTCCCTTTAGTCTTTGGTTGTATGTTAGGGTGTTTATTTCTATGAAGAGACCTCTCCGATGGCTTTCTCAAATTCCAATTTTACGGTGTATAGGAAATTGGCTGGCAGCTGAGTAGTGGGTCTCTTACGTAGCATATTTAGTTGCCTTTTATTTTTTTTTCTGTGATGTCAGCTGCACCAAAGCATTGCTGTATCTCAAGAAAGACAATTTCCCACGGATCTGTATGATGGCTGCTTAGAGCAAGAGTCTCAGGGATCACAGTTAATGTAATCCAAATAATACTAAGGCTGCTTATGATAATTTTAAAATAATGTGGCTTTTCAAATGACATTCTTGGACATAAATATTGGTAATCACAGAACGAAAAATTGAGTGACAAACTCAAAAGGCTTAATGAGCCCAAGGGAAAAAACAATTTCATAACCACATAGAATCCAGTATAATGGATACAGTTTAATGTATAATAGAGATTATTGAGGTCATTTGTGAAATAGGTAGTCTATTTTTTCTTTGTGTTTTCCCCTGTCACTAGCTGTGTGCGTAAGGTAGGGGAGCATGTCCCTGGATTTGGTGTAAGCTGTCCACAGCCTGTATGTACACCAGGAGGGGATATTAATCACAGATAAATTCTAAATATCTTATACTTTTTCCCCCTTCACTCCTTAGCAAAGACTAAACAAAAGTAAAAAATAAAATAGGGAGAGCTGAAGAGTTATATTCTACACCTTGAGTATGCCCTGCATGTTTACCAGCCTCCGAACATTCTGCTGCGGATGCTTACCTGTCCTTCATGACTGATAGTGAGCCACCTGCATGAAAACCTCAATATACCACACTGGGGGAAGGCAGCCAACACTCTCTGTATAATTAACACATAGGGGGAAAAAAGAAAAAAAATTCTTTCCCTTTCTAAATCTTTTTCTTTCATTTCCTCCCTTATATTGAGGTGATCGTGCAAATTAATCTGTAAATCCCTTCAGGAGAAAGCCTTCTAATTTTCTTTTAAGAACCTCAATTGTTACATAAGAATATCTCATTAAGCTTTACTTTTCCTAGGGAACACCAAGGCAGCAGGTGATAATAAAAGAAAAAGGTTTTTTTTAAAGTTATGCTTTTTACCAATGAAAATTAAAAGGTGTTATAAGCATTTTCTTAAATTCAGGAGCTGAGCATCTGTTTGACTTCCTTTCTGGAAGCTTTTTATGGCAATTTCTTCTCTATCGGGTGGCAACGTGAAATGCTTTGACATTATTAAACCTGCTAAAGCTTATTCCCAAGTTTAGGACTTATCTATCAAGCTGGCTAAAGAATAATTTCCCTTTTGATTAGATTCAATTATGTAGAAACTTCTCATCTGAGTTTTAATATCATTTTTATTCAAGAGTCTAAAGTAGAATGCTTTCTGTAACCTCCAGGCAGAGAGATTATAAGCAAGATGAGCAGTAAAATCAAATCCTTGTTGTGTATTGAAAGCCTCATATGTTTGAAAATGCTTTATCATACAAGCTGGTATTCCTGAATGAAACACAATAGTGTATGTGAAGTTCACATTCCTTTAAATTCTAATTTATTTTCAAATGAAACTTACTTGTCTTTCACATTTAAACATGCTTGTCCCCTCACGTATCAAGTATTTTTACAATATATTGGTAAAATGTTGATAGATTCTTAGGAGTTTGCAGTTGGTAAACATTCATGCAGTATGTTTTTATCTTCTAAGAGATATAATGGATTGACAGTGATTAGTATGAGAAACATTTTCCTTTTCAGCACTGTCATTTTACTTCTCAAAAAGTCAGTGTTACAGGATGTCATCTGTATATCTATATTCCAAACGTGGTCAAGGAACTGTGAGTGAGTAGTGATGAAAGGACTTGTAGTTGTGTGAACAGTGTGATTTTCTTTATAAATGTCATCAGACCATATGAATTTTCTATGAATTGTTTTTTTTTTTTAATTTTAATAGGACTTGGAGAACTTGCGTCGGTTGTACATATGAATCTATTTCATTATATATGATTTTTAACAGTTTGCTGTATTTTTGTACCATGATTTAAAGAACATTTCTGTTAGTGGATATTGAGTTGATCCTCAAGGTACGTTTAAGCTCCCTTAACACCCACTCACCTTAATAACATGAAAAGGAGCAGAATCTGGGCACCATAATGGACATGTGGACTCAGCTAGCTCCAAGTCCCCTAGCCCACCTCTGCCCTGGATGCCCTGGGGCACACACGCAAAAAGTGCCACAATTTAAAAGAACAACTAGCATATAAAGGAGTCAGTCCTGGAAATCTGCCAAACCGGGAGCTGCTCAAACTCTCACCTGGTGGGAGGGGCTGACAGTCTACACTTCTCTACCTTGAAAGCATAGACCAGTGCAGTGCAGGCACCATAAGGAGCCTGCCACCTCAGTGATTCCTGCGCCCTCAGCCCACAGATCTGACCAAAACTGCCACAGGGCCATGGACACTGGGACAGTCCTGGTTAGGATTCTCCATAGCTCCAGACTTTGTGTCAAGGTGGCACAGATGCAAAGTACCACAGAACACTCCAGGCCCTACCATTTTGGATTCAGATGGCTTGCTAAGGCACCCCCTGGTGCAGAATGCTCTGGTACCTCCTGGCTGATGTCTTCTTTGGATCCAGCCATCAGGGTGCCCCGTGCATAGAGTGCCCTAGAAACCCCCAATCCATGCCAGCCTAGTTGCAGCCAACCCCACAAGGAACCCCCAATGTGACTCCACTTTAACTTCAGGTATCCTGCCAGAGTTCTTTCAGCATCTAGAAGCCTGGGACCCCCCTCGCCTGCACCCACTCAGCTTTAGCTGTCCCACCAGGCTGCCCAGTGTGTATAGAGCCCCAGAACCCCCCCAGCCAACCAGTAAAATTCACCAAGTACCTAGAGTATACATGGAGGACAACCATACATGATACCATTCCTTCAAGTTTAGAACTAGCTGTTCCACAAATCCATAGAAACACACCCAGAATTTGTTTCTAAGGAAAGAATAAGACCAAGCCTCAGAAAAAGAACAAAATGAAATGGAGATAAGCACTATGCCCGATAAAGCATTTAAATTAGTGATTGATTGTAAAGATGTTCACCAGGCTGGAGGGAAGAGTTAAAGAACTCAGTGAGACTCTCAATAAAAAGACATAAAATATAAAAAACCCATCAAAGGTTAAAGAATATAATAACTGAAAAAATACACTAGAGAGAATCAACAGGAGATTAGCAGGTGCCTAAAAATGTATCAGTCATCTGGAAGACAGGGCAATGGAAAACACCCAAGCTAAACAGCAAAAAGAGAAATGAATTTTTAAACAATAAAATAGGTTGAGGGATCTCTTGAACATTAAGTGAACACACACTGACATTGTAGGGGTACCACCAAAAGAAGAGAAAAAGGGGTATCAAACTTATTGGAAGAAATAACAGCTGAAAACTTCCCTAACTCAGGGGAGGAAATAGATATCCAGGCTCAAGAAGCACTCAGAGTTCCAAACAGGATAAACCCAAGGAGGTCTACCCCACCACACATAACTGAAGTGTTAAAGGTGAAAGAGAATTTTAAAAACAGCAAGAGAGAAGCAAGATATTATGTACAAGGGAAATCCTGTAAGATTAGTAACTGCTTTTTCAGCAGAAAAATTTTAGGCCAGAAAAGTGTAGCATGACATATAAACAGCCAGTTTATTATTTAGAATTGACAGAGAGACTAAAGGAAGTTTGCCATCACTAAACCAGCTTTATAAGAAATGTTAAGGGTACATCTTTAAGTGGAAAAGAAAATGTCATCATTACATGTAAGAAAATTACCAAAAAGATATAAAAGATGACAGTCTTAAAAATGTACATAAAATGTAGAGAAGTAAAAAAAAAATTAGAATGTATCTGAACTTCAACTTAATATAGATGACCATATACTTAGGATGTTAACCACAAATCCAAAACCTTACCAAACACTACAGAAACTCATCAATCACAAAGAGAACATGACAAGAAGAAAGGAACAGAGAGCTACCACAACAACCAGAAAGCAGTTAACAATATGGCACTAAGTATGTACCTGTTAGTAATTTCTTTAAATGGAAATGGACTAAATGCTTCATTCAAAAGATAGAGGGTGGCAGAAGGGATTAAAAACAAGACCCATCTGTATGCTGCTTCTAAGAAATTCATCTCAGGAATAAACACACATACAGAATGGAAGTGTAAGAATGGAAAAACATTTACCATGTGAATGGAAGCAAAAAAAAAAAAAAAAAAAAAATGTCGGGTTTGGCCAGCAAAACCTGAGGCAGCAAGTGGGAAGATTACTCCAGACACCTTTGTAGGAGAAAGGAGAGGGTGAGGGGACCAGATGCTCTAGTCCTGAAAGGTCCCAAGACAGACTCTGCCTCCACTTTTATTGTGAATGTTATCAATACAGCAAGGAAATAAGAAAAACAAAAAGGAGTGAGAAGCCTTAATACTCAGGACACTGACATAGGGAGTATCGCGTGCTTAGAATAAGCTGTGCTATGACGTGCATGCGGACAGGGAATGCATGGAGTGTGTGACCACCAAAGATAAATGTTTCTCCTAAGCATTTGTTCCCTGGATGAGTGTATTTTTTTTTTTTTATTATGTTATGTTAGTCACCATAGAGTACATCATTAGTTTTTGATGTAGTGTTCCATGATTCATTGTTTGCGTATAACACCCACTGCTCCATGCAATACATGACCTCCTTAATACCCATCACTGGGCTAACCCATCCCCCCAGCACCTCCCCTCTAAAACCCTCAATTTATTTCTCAGAGTCCATAGTCTCTCGTGGTTCATCTCCCCCTCCAATTCCCCTCCCCCTTCATTTTTCCCTTCCTTCTCCTAATGTCCTCCATGCTATTCCTTATGTTCCACAAATAAGTGAAACCATATGATAATTGACTTTCTCTGCTTATTTCACTTAGCACCCCAATGTTCATAGCAGCAATGTCCACAATAGCCAAACTGTGGAAAGAGCCAAGATGCCCTTCAGTAGACGAATGGATAAAGAAAGTGTGGTCCATATATACAATGGAATATTACTCAGCCATCAGAAAGGATGAATACCCAACTTTTGCATCAGCATGGATGGGACTGGATGAGATTATTGTGGATGAGTGTATTGAGCTGCAACAGGATCCAGCTGTTTTCAGCACAGAAACTTTAAAGGAGGCCCAGTTTTCTGGACATTCTTTCTTTGCTTTTCAATTAGTCTCATCTAGGGAGGCATGTGTTTATTAAATCTTATCTAGTTAGGCATTATGAATTCCCACAAAAAAAGTCAGGGTAGCAATACTTCCATCAGATGAAATAGACTTTAAAACAAATATTGTAACAAGAGACAAAGAAGGGCATTATATGATGATAAAGGGAATAATCAAACAAAAGGATTTGACAAAGAAATTAAAAGTAATACATTAGTGGTAGGGGATTTTAACACCCACTTTTATCAATGGATAGATCATTCAGGCAGAAAAATCAACAATGAAACAGTGTCTCTGAATGATACACTAGACCAGACTGAACTGATAGATACATACAGAATATTCTATCCAACAACAATGCACATTGTTTTCAATGCGCATGGAACAACCTCCAGAATAGAGCACGTATCAGGCCACAAAACAAATCTAAGTTTAAGAAGACTGAGGTAAGAAATAAACCCATGCTTATATGCTCAATTAATCTATGACAAAGGAGCCAAGAATACACAATGGGGAAAAGACAGTCTCTTCCACAAATGGTGCTGAGAATACTGGACAAAAGAAACACTTTTTTATACCATACACAAAAATAAACTCAAAATGCATTAAAAACCTAAATATAAAACCTGAAACCATGAAAACCTTAGATGAGAACCTAGCAGTAATTTCTGTGACATGGGGTATAGAAACAGTTTTCTAGGTACGTCTCCTACAGCAAGGGAAACAAAAGCAAAAATAAATGATTGGGACTACATCAAAATAAAAAGATTTGGCACAGCAAAGAAAATCAGCAAAACAAAGAAGCAGCCTATTAAATGGGAGAACATATATGCAAATAATATATCCCATATGGAGTTAATATCCAAAATACATTAGGAAATTCACTCAACACCAAAATACAATCTAATTAAAAAAATGGGCAGAGGACCTGAATAACCATTTTTCCAAAGGCATATGGCCACCAGACACGTGAAAAGATGCTCAACATCACGCATCATCAGGAAACTGCAAATCAAAACCACAAAAAGCTAACATGTTACACTGTCGGAATGGCTAAAATCAAAGACAAGAAACAAGTTTTGGTGAGAATATGGAGAAAAAGGAGCCCTCATGTACTGTTGGTGGGAATGTAGAGTGATACAACCATTATGGTAAATAGTATGGAGTTTTCTCAAAAAATTAAAAATAGAAATACCATAGGATACAATAATTCCACTACTGGGTATTGACCCAAAGAAAATGTAAGAACTTACTCAAAAAGATACACACACCCCTATATTTATTTTGGCACTATTTACAATAGCCAAGAAAAGGAAGCAACTTAGTGTCCATCAATAGATGAATGGATAAGGAAGATGTGGTATATAGGTCATGGATTATTATACAGCCATAGAAAGGATGAGATCTTGTCATTTGTGACATATGGATGGTCCTAGAGTATATTATGCTAAGTGAATTAAGTCAGGTTGAGAAAGACAAATACTATTTGATTTCATTCATATGTGGAATCTAAAGAACAACTGAAAAGCGGAATTACTCATATAAATTGAGAGAACAAACTGATGGTTAGCAGGGGAGAGAGGGTAGAGTAACGGGCAAAATGGGTGAAGGGGAATGTAGATACAGGCCTCCAGTTTTGAAATCTATAAATCACGGGACATTTTAAATATAGTTATCATGCTATTGCTTTCCAAAAATGTTACACCAGTTAATACTCTCTTGAAATAGTCACATTTTCCCCACAATTAGGCCAATCCTTAGCATTACCAAATATATTAAATGCAGTCAACAAAACAAAGAGGCAATCTTTTTTTTTTTTTTTTTCATTTTTAACTTATAGAGTGGTGAAGGAAAAATCTTTCTTTTTTCTTCCCAGATAGCATGTGAGGTTAAATATTTGCTTATATTTAAAAGTAATTTTAATGTATTTTTTGTGGTTTGTGTATTTACAAACTTTTCCATTTATTGGGTTATTTTTTTCAGTCCATTTTTTTAAATAATTTTTTTCTCTTACATAAGCTTTACATATTTTCCTATTACTTCTTTAAAAAAAAAAACAAAACTTGTTCCTGATATACTTTTATAAAAAAAAGTTTAATATTATGTAATTAAATTCAACAGTTGTTTTCTTAGGATTCCTTCATATTATAACTTGTTAAATGGGTCTTTATCCTTTAGTTTTGAACATTTTCTAGTATTTTTAGGGTTTTATATTTTATGTTTAATATCTGAAATTTAAATTAGGAGGTAAAATGTAATGTAAATGTAAATTTCCAACCCATTTTTCTGCTAGAAGTTTGAAAGTCTTTGTGCTAAATACCCAATAGTGCAATTGCTGGGTCATAGGGTAGCTCTTTTTTAGTTTTTTGAGGCACATCCACACTGTTTTCCAAAGTGGCTGCACCAACTTGCATTCCCACCAACAGTGTAAGAGGGTTCCCCTTTCTCCACAACCTCTCCAACACTTGTTGTTTCTTGCCTTGTCAATTTTTGCCATTCTAACTGGTGTAAGGTGGTATCTCAATGTGGTTTTGATTTGAATTTCCCTGATGGCTAATGAAGATGAACATTTTTTCATGTGTCTGTTACCTATTTGTATGTCTTTTTTGGAGAAGTGTCTGTTCATGTCTTCTGCCCATTTTTTGACTTGATTATTTGTATTTTGGGTGTTGAGTTTGAGAAGTTCTTTATAGATCTTGGAAATCAGCACTTTGTCTGTAGTGTCATTTGCAAATATTTTCTCCCATTCTGTGGGTTGCCTCTTTGTTTTGTTGACTGTTTCCTTTGCTTTGCAGAAGCAAGCTTTTTATCTTGATGAAGTCCCAAAAGTTCATTTTTGCTTTTGTTTCCCTAGCCTTTGGAGATGTATCTTGAAAGAAGTTGCTGTGGTCGATGTCAAAGAGGTTACTGCCTATGTTCTCCTCTAGGATTTTGATGGATTCCTGCCTCACATTGAGGTCTTTCATCCATTTTGACTTTATCTTTGTGTATGGTGTAAGAAAATGGTTGAGTTTCATTCTTCTGCATGTGGCTGTCCAATTGTCCCAGCACCATTTATTGAAGAGCCTTTTTTCTATTGCATATTTTTTCCTGCTTTGTCAAAGATTATTTGACCATAGAGTTGAGGGTCCATATTTGGGCTCTCTATTCTGTTCCATTAGTCTATATGTCTGTTTTTGTGCCAGTACCATGCTGTCTTGGTGATCACAACTTTGTAACATAGCTTGAAATCGGGCAACGTGATGCCCCCAGCTTTGTTTTTCTTTTTCAACATTTCCTTGGCAATTTGGGGTCTTTTCTGATTCCATACAAATTTTAAGATTGTTTGTTCCAGCACTTTGAAAAATGTCATTGGAATTTTGATCAGGATGGCATTGAAAGTATAGATTGCTCTGGGTAGCATAGACATTTTAACAATGTTTATTCTTCCGATCCATGAGCATGGATAGTTGTTCCATCTTTTTGTGTCGTCTTCAATTTCTTTCATGAGTGTTCTGTAGTTCCTAGAGTATAGATCCTTTACCTCTTTGGTTAGGTTTATTCCAAGGTACCTTATGGTTTCGGGTGCTATTGTAAATGGAATCGATTCTCTAATTTCTCTTTCTACAGCTGCGTTGTTAGTGTGTAAGAAAGAAACTGATATCTGTGCATTGATTTTGTATCCTACCACATTACTGAATTGCTGTATGAGTTCTAGGAATTTGCGGGTGGAGTCTTTTGGATTGTCCACATAAAGTATCATGTCATCTGTGAAGAGAGAGAGTTTGACTTCTTTGCCAATTTGAATACCTTTTATTTCTTTTTGTTGTCTGATTGCTGTTTCTAGGACTTCTAGTACTATGTTGAACAATAGTGACGAGAGTGGGCATCCTTGTCATGTTCCTGATCTTAAGGGAAATGCTCTTAGCTTTTCCCCATTGAGGATGATATTCGCTGTGGGTTTTTTCATAGATGGATTTTATGAACTTGAGGAATGTTCCCTCTATCACTATACTCTGAAGAGTTTTAATTAGGAAAGAACAATTCATGGAAACCAATGAGAATGGAAACACATCGGTCCAAAACCTATGGGATACTGCAAAGGCGGTTCTAAGGGGGAAAGACATAGCCATCCAAGCCTCACTCAGAAAAATAGAAAAATCGCAAATTCACCAACTAACTTTACACCTTAAAGAACTACAGAAAAAGTAACAAATGATGCCTAAGCCACGCATTAGAAGAGAAATAATTAAGATTAGAGTAGAGATCAATGAATTAGAAACCAGAAACACGGTAGATCAGATCAACAAAACTAGAAGCTGGTTCTTTGAAAGAATTAATAAGATTGATAAACCACTGGCCAGACTGATCCAAAAGAAAAGAGAAAGGACCCAAATTAATAAAATTACGAATGAAAGGGGAGAGAGCACGACTAACACCAAGGAAATAGAAACAATTATTAGAAATTATTATCAACAACTTTTCACCAATAAATTAAGCAACATGGAAGAAATGGATGCCTTCCTGGAAACCTTTAAACCGCCAAGACTGAAAGAGGAAGAAACTGACAACCTGAATAGGCCAATAACCAGTAACGAGATTGAAGCAACGAGATTGAAGCAGTGATCAAAAAACCTTCCAAAAAACGAGTCCAGGGCCTGATGGATTCCCTGGTGAATTCTACCAAACATTCAAAGAAGAAATAATACCTATTCTCCTGAGGCTGTTTCAAAAACTAAAAACAGAAGAAAAGCTTCCAGGCTCATTCTACGAGGCCAGCATTACCTTAATCCCCAAACTAGGCAAAGAGCCCATAAAAAAGAATTTCAGACTGATATCCCTGATGAATATGGATTCCAAAATTCTCAACAAAATCCTAGCTAATAGGATCCAAAAATACATTAAAAGGATCATCCTCCATGACCAAGTGGGATTTACTTCAATAATTTTGTTAGTAATTTGCTTAATAGAAAATCATGAAAAAAACCCAAATGCTTTCATTTTGATTTACTGTTCTTTTGTGTTTCTCTTTCTCTTGACTTCTTTCATTACTTAATGAAAGAAAAAAAGTTTTGATTTATCATACCTAAGGATATGTTTTCCACGATGTTAATAATCTTCCAGCCTTTTGATTCCTTCTGTGTTATTAAAAAAAAGGGGGGGGGGGGTTATCCTTTCATTGTTGCATGACTTATCAGTGAATTACGTGTGGTTCCAGCAACTGAGTATCAGCAGAGGCCAATATGGCATAGGATTCTAAGAACCTTATTGCTGAGTTCTCTGTAAGGTGAGAAGTATTAATTTCATCTTTATACACATGTATAAAAATGTTTTATTTTAAATTATTAAGATTAGTTTCCTCTATGGGCCTCCATTATATTTTACCTATGCATTAATTAAACTAGTCAACAGGATAATTCTGGTCATATCTTTTTAAATAGTATTAATACAAGGTTTGTTATCATGAATTCTTGCCATAGCACCTTTGCTTCTGACACGCATGGAGGTACCAGCAATGCTATGCAGTGTCCTGGAGTCAAACAGAGGTATTTTATCTAAGGTCAACATCTGCTGAATTATAAAAGAGCCACTTAATCTACAATGATTTTAAGGGACTGTAAAGTCATTTCTACAGAGAAGAGCCTTTACTGGAATTATCCTATCCCAATATAAAGCACTAACTGTTTGCTGGAAAATAAATGGTGGTCTGAATAAGCCCTGAATCCCCTCTGTGTATTTCTGGATCCATTCATTTATTATAGATTTCAAGTGAACTTCTAAAAATTTTTATTAAGAATTTGAGGAAGAATAACCATGGGATATTCAACGCCTCAATAATTGAATATATTAATGCATTCAAAAGAGTTGTAATGCTCAAGTTCAACTTTTTCCTTGTTCGGTCACTATGAAACCATGCTTGGTTTCTTTTCAAAGTCTTTTTTTTTTTTTTTTTTTTAACAACGAAGTAGTATTAGCTCATTCAGTTTCTCATCTCTTAAATACTCAGCTACCAAATATAGATAAAAATTATAATCCTTAGTTTACACAAATATTATGTCAAATAAAAAGTTCATGCACTAATGTCACATCTTTATCTGGAATAGAAATTACATAAGGAAAAGACAAAAAGTATGATGTCTATTTGAAAAACATTTAAATTACTCTTGTTCTCATGTATATACAAAATATATCTGTAAGAAAATTCATTATCCTATCTAGGTTTAATTCATCAGGCCATTTAATATACCAGCTGACATGGACTTGAGTAGTAGTAGTCAACTCAGCATTTATTCATACTTAAAAAATCACTGTATTTAAGTACAATTGATTTACAAAAAGCTGTACATATTTAATGTATATAACTCAATGAGTTTGGAGATAAATATCCACCTGGGAAACCATCACCACAATCTATGCCATAAACATATTCATCACCTCTAAAAGTTTCCTCCTGCCAGTATTATTATTGTTAGTATTTGTGATAACAATATTGTGTACTGAAAAATTAGAAGAGTAGCTCTTATGTTAACTAGAGGCACTACTCTTTACAGCAGATCTCTAAGACTTACTCATCTTATCTAACTGTACCCTTTGACTAATACCTCCTCCTTTTCCTGAAGCAGTGTGGATTCCTCACCCATACACTGTGCATATCCTTCAAGCATCAAAAGAATAACCCAGTGTTAAATTACCATATCTGTTTCATGCTGTTTACTTTCAGTTGTCTTCTGTGCATTTATGAGCTCACTTACTACTCTAAATCAATGCACTTAAATAGGCTTATAAATATCTCCTTGCCTACTCATCCAGAACTCATTATTATTTATGTTGAGAGACTAATGAAGCTCTGGTTCATCAACATTGATTTATAACACTTTGAGGAAGGAAGGAGATTACAAAAACTTATTACTGTAGAACATTTTTTTTTTTTCAAATAGACTTCTTTTTTGCAGGCAATGCTTCCTTTTTTTTTTCTTGCAAAGCTTTGTTTACTGAGCCCATCTTTTTATTTTTATACTCCTAGATTAAAAGGATTATATTTTATAATTTTCAGTTAACTCCACATGAATGGGACTCGTGTCAATAATCCTGATCTTATGGCCAGAGTATTTGTACTTTAGTATCTAGGCTACATAAAGTAGTAATTCTTATTGGAGAAAAAAATGTTTCAAGTATACAGCAACTCAAATAATACTTTAAAAAAAAAAGTGTTGACACTAAAGGAAAGACAATGATAAAATCATATAGTGTTAAGCAAATCTAAGTCCGGTAGCTAATAAATAATCTTGGCATTCTATTTTGTGAGTTTTTCACTATATATCATGATGAGAAATGATAATGCTGAGAAGTATTTTCTCTAAATTTAACATGGCATAGGAATCCATGTGTTCCATAAAAGTATCTATTGATTATGTAATACTGTACACATTTTTACCTTATTAATTTACAAGTTGTTTTAATGCACATTTTCCTTTATCAGAGTAATCTGAGTTAAATAGATGCCTCTATTAACTAGATATATCCAACAGCATTTTCTATGGCAATGTCCATCCAAACTAAGGTCTAAATTTTCATTTTAATTTTCAAAGGAGAACACAGCTCAAATAAGTTTGATTATCTATTAATCTAAGTTGCTCACTCCAAATGCCACATTTGAGAAATTTTAGTAACTGGTTATATACATACAACCAAACAACTTTTACCCCTGCAAAAGATTTCTTTAAATACTATTTAGCTATAATTTCGGCCATACACACAAGCCAACACCACGTACATATTCTAAGTGTTTTCATTTGTTATATGAGAAGGTTTAAAAAAGTATCTATAGGACTCTACATTATGTAGTGCACTTAATCATTCAGCAACCTCTCTTCTAGTAGTAAAATATGGGAAACAAGTAAGTCATTAAGTCAGTATTTTAGATGGCATTCAGACAAGTAGAAATATAAAATTCAATAGGATGTACAATTCTTTTGGAAGAGGTAACCCAGCAATCAGTTGATAACATCTGTAAATATTTATGCGCTCAACATAAGAGCACCTAAATATATAAAGCAAATATTAACAGACCTAAAGCAAGAAATAGCAATACCATAATAGTTTAATACCATAGTTTCATTAATGCAGACATCATCCAGACAGAAAATCAATATGGAAACATCAGCTTTAAATCACATATTAGACCAGAGGGACTTAACATATGGAGAATATACTATCCAAAAGCAACAAAATACACATTCTTCTCAAGTGTTCTTGGAGCATTCTCCAGGACAGATCATATGTTAGGCCACAAAACAAGTCTTAAAAAATTTAGGAAAATTAAAAGTATTTGAAGCATCTTTTCTGACCACAGTGGTATGAAGCTAGAAATCAATTACAAGAAAAAAAAATTAGAAAATTCACAAATATGTGTGGATTAAAGAACATGTTATTGAACAACCAATGGGTCAAAGAAGAAATCAAAAGAAAAATTTTAAAATACCATGAAGGGAAAATGGAAATAAAATATAGCAAAATTTATGGAATGCAGTAAAAGCAGTTCTACAAGGATGTTAAAAACCTACCTCAAAAAAATAGAAAAATCTCAAATACCTGATTTTACACCTCAAGGAACTAGCACAAGAAGAATAAAGCTCAAAATTAATAGAAGGAAGGAAATAACTAAGATCAGGGCAGAAATAAAGTTAAAAAGACAGTGGAAGAATTAAATGAAACTATGAGTTGTTTCTTTGAAAAAAATAAAACCATTAGCCAGACTCATAAAAAAATCAGAAATGAAATACAATACCACAGAAATACAAAGGATCATAACAGATTGCCACAACAATTATATAATCAACAAATTGGAACAACCTAAAAGGTATAAATTCCTAGAAATATAGGACCTTCCAAGACTGAATCATGAAGAAATAAAAAATCTGAACAGACAGATAACTGGTAATCCATAATCAAATAACTCCCAACAAATAAAAGTCCAGGATCTGATACTTTACTAGTGAATTCTTTCCAACATTAAAAGAACAATTAATACCAATTCCTCTTACATTCTCCAAAAAATAGAGGAGGGAATAACTCCAAACTAATTTTTATGACACCAGAATTACCCTGATACCAAAACCAGGCAAGAATGCCACAACAAAGTAACAGATAAGCATCCCTGGTTAACATAGATGCAAAAATCCTCAGCAAAATATTGGCAAACCAAATTCAACAATACATTATGGGGATCATACATCACAATCAAGCTGAATTTATTCCAGGGATGCAAGGATGGTTCAATATCCACAAATCAATGTGACCTACCACATAACCAAAATAAAGGATAAAAATTATAGGATCGTCTCCATAGGTGCAGGAAAACCATTTGACAAAATTCAACATTTTTTTTTAAAGATTTTATTTATTTATTTGACAGAGAGGGACACAGCGAGAGAGGGAACACAAGCAGGGGCAGTGGGAGAGGGGGCAGCAGGCTTCCCATTGAGCAGGGAGCCCGATGTGCGGCTTGATCCCAGGACCCTGGGATCATGACCTGAGCCGAAGGCAGACACTTAATGACTGAACCACCCAGGCACCCCATCAACATTCATTTTTGATAAAAACTCTCAACAAAGTGGGTAGAGAGGGAATGTGTCTCAACATAATAAACATGATATGTCCACATGTAACATCATACTCGTGTGAAAAGATGAGAACTTTTCCTGTAAGATCATGAACAAGACAAGATTACCCACCCTTGCCACTTTTATTCAACATATTTGAGAAATCCTGGTCAGAGCAATTAGTCAAGTAAAAGGGAAAACAGATTAGAAAGGAAGAAATAAAACTGTCACTATTTGCAGATGACATGCGATTATCTATAGAAAATCCTAAAACACCAAAAAATTAGAATTTAATAAGAATTCAGTAAAGTCACAGATTACAAAAATCAATATACAGAAATTATGTTTCTATACTGTAGTAATGAAGTAGCAGAAAGAAATTAAGAAAACAATCCCATTTCAATTGCATCAAAGAGTAAAATACGTAGGAATAAATTTAAGGAGGTGAAAGATTTGTACACTGAAAACTATAAGACATTGATGAAGGAAACTGAAGATGACATAATTAAATGGAAAGATATTCCATGCTCATGGATTTTAAGAATACTGTTAAAATGTCCATTACTATATCTACAGATTTGATGCAATCCTTATTTAAATTTCAATGGCATTTTTCACACAACTAGAACCACAGAATGCCCCTTATAGCCAAAGCAATCTTGAAAAATAAATCTGGAAGCATCACACTCCCTGATTTTAAACTATATTACAAAAACTCTAGGAATCAAAACAGTATAGTACTGGCATAAAAACAAATCACTATAACAGAGAGCCCAGGAATAAACCCACATGTACATGGTCAATTAGTTTACAACAAAAGCAGCAAGAAAATAAAGTGGGGATGGAGTAGTCTTTTCAGTAAATGGTGCTAGGAACACTGGACAGCCACATGCCAAAAATGATACTCCACCACTACCTTACACTGCACACAAAAATAAATGATGGATTAAATAATGTAAGACCTGAAACCCTAAAACTCCTATAAGATAATGACAGTAAGATATTTTGCCATCAGTCTTGGTGGTAACTTTTTGAGTAAAACATTAAAAGCAAAAGCGAGAAAAGCAAAAATAAGTGGAACTCCATTAAACTAAAAAACTTCTGTAAAGCCAAGGAAACCAACAAAATGAAAAGGCCAGCTATAGAATGGAAAGAAGTTTTTGCCTATCATATCTAATAAGGGGTTAATATCCAAAATATATAAAGAACCCCTACAACCCAAGAGAAAAATCAATCTAGACTTGATACTCTCAAATATCATGGGAGAGCAGGTGAGAATTATGCTGTCATTTAACAGGCAAAGACTGAGGGGCCTGCAACATATTATACACTAGCTTTTCATAGCAAGAGGTGTAAAAAAAATAAATAATACACATGCACACACACACCACACACACCACCCCCCCCAGCAGTGGTTCTAAAAGTGATGTGAACCAAAACTGCTGATTTAGTCAAACAGAAGACCTGTAGGTGTCAACATTCATTTTATACTTTCCAGGACTGTATTTGTTGACATTTTCTGCTGGAATAAAGTAACACACTCCATCATGTTGAGAGAGGAATGCCTAGCCCCCACTCCTCCTGATGGCACTTAGACCAGAGATGTGCCCTTGGAGAGAGAAATCAGCCAACTCATTAGCTATTAGCTCACTGAAAGATAAAGGAAGAAAAGCAAAATACACATAGAAAACACAAGGACAAAAAGTCAACTTTTTCTGCTGCTTCTGACTTATAAAACTACAAAAAAATAAAACAAAAACAGAAGAAAAAAGGGTCACAAAACTTTCAGATACTTTTTCTACTTAAATTCCACAAAATAATGGCATGAAGAAAAAGAATAACCACATAAAATTGTGTATTCAGTGCTTCACCCTGATTTGTGCCAGTCCCCCCCCCACCACCAAAATTCCTATTTTGAAGTCTTAACTCCCAATATAACTATATTTGGAAATAGAGCCTAGAAGAGTTCATTCACATTAAATGAGGTTATAAGAGTGGGGCCCTAATAAGATAGCACTAGTGTCTTTATAAAAAGAGACAGAGTTTTCTTTCACTCTTGTCCCTGTTTCTTTCTTGCTCAACTGTGAACTTTTTAAATAATTCTCACCTGCTCTCCCATGATATTTGAGAGTATCAAGTCTGAGACCTGTCTTCTGAGACCCACTTGTAGACTATGTAGAGTATTGTGTGGCTCTTGTGCTCGCTTCGGCAGCACATATACTAAAATTGGAGTATTGTGTGGCTCTGGACAGGAAAAGAGGAAAATAAGAAATACGATAATGGACATGAAGGAGTCCATCTACTTCATTTTGTTTGCATTTATTATAAATATATTTAATTTTACACAGAAAGGGTTATAAACCTAACAATTCTATCCCTAGTTTTATAGTTGAATTTACATGAAAATCATTTTGACAAAATGATTTAGGCCTACTTTGTGGGGGAAGAGAGGTGGGAGATAAATGAATATTTTGTTGTTGTTACAATGGGTCAGTCTATACTCAAATTCAGAATACGTTCAGATGTATTCAGAAAATATTCAGAATGTATTTGAGGAATATTTTATTTCTATTCCAACTTCCAGAGTTCTGTATATTAGCTACTAGATTTGAGAAGAGAGCAAGTTTTAGGGATCTGCTGTAATCTGCAGAAACCCTCAAAAGACTTTATTCCACCCAGTTAGTCATGCTCTAGGTGGCTCTTGAAAGTTTTTAAGCTTATTCAGTAAGCTTTTGTTGAGTGCTAAACATATACTAAGAACTGTTACTTGTGCTAAGCACTTGTTATCTAATCACAAATATGCTACCTGCCTTTGAGAGATTTACAGTTTAGAGAGTGGTGCAGTCATGTAAAGAGAGCACGCAAAAACGTTAGAAATTTTACAATAAATGCAGGTAAATTGAACAGAAGGAGTACAAAGGAGAATGAGATTACAAGTGAAATTTGAAAATTACATCTGAAATTTGTGGTAATATGGTGAGAAAAGTCTGGATGTAGTCATGTTTCAAGAATTATAGTTTATTTTATCGAATGCATGGTGAAAGGCTACTAGTCATCAGACAGAACTGGCCAAATCAGGAGGTAGCAGCTTGGTTTTCAAAACTACACTAACATACATAAATTTAGTATTACATTTTTGGCACATTTCTGGACCTAATTTTGTAATAAAATTTCTATCGTCTCTGTCATTTGGTCAAAAATTACCCAGTCAGCTACAACATCAATCTCAGATTGATGCATTTCTTCAAACATATTTGAATACCATATACATTCACAAATATTGGGCTGTTCTAGAACTTTGTAAACTTTGACAAAGGGGGAGATGTAATTCCCATGCAAGAATTTACCATCCATTGTGATAGGGAAGTTGGCTTATTTGATACCAAAGAGAAATTACAAAATTCTGGTAGCTAAACATTTTAAGTATAGTGAAGTGTGAGTTAGGTGCATTTTACAACTTTCTAATTTTTCATTAAGGGTCCCTTATTCTGTGTTATCATGAAGAAAATATTCCAGAATCTTTGCAAGTATGACAAGCAAAGGAGAAATGCCCATGTGAACATTGATACTTCATGATTATAATATACTCCATCACAGAGTGATGAAGTTCTCAAATAATTGAACTTCCATATTTTTTCCCCAAATATTGCCTAGAAGATGACCTTCTTAGAATCAGATATTGGTAATTAACTATTCTGAGAAATGTAACAGATACCTTATTTTAAGTATTTTATAAATTTACCCTTATTTTTATTTTTTAAAGATTTTTATTTTTTTAAGAGGGAGAGAGAGGAAGAGAGAACGTGCACAGAGGGGGAGAGGAAATGAAAGAGAGAGAGACTCCTCAAGCAGACTCCCCACTGAGCTTGGAGCCCAACTCAGGGCTCCATCTCATGACCCTGAGATCATGACCTGAGCTGAAATCAACAGTTGGTCACTCAACTGACTTAGGCATGTAAGCACCCCTTAGCCCAATTTTTTAAAAAATTCTTTAATCCCAACTTTTTGAGATATAATGGACATTTAACACTGTAAATTTAAGGTGTGCAACAGGATGATTTGATACATATATATAGTCAAAGATTAAATAATATATTTATAGCTAGATTTTTAAATTGCCTTTGTGTCTAAAAAAAAAATGTAAAAATTTGTCAGTTCACCCAAGATGGTTAAATATCCACTTTCATTATCATTAACTTTGTCTCCCAAATAAAATACTTGTAAAAACTGGTGAATTTAGGGGCATCTGGGTGGCTCAGTTGGGTGAGCATCCGGCTCTTGATTTCGGCTCAGACATGGTCTTGGGGTCCTGGGATGGAGCACTGGGGCAGGCTCCACACTCAGCAGGGAGTCTGCTTGAGGATTCTCTCCTCCTCCCTCTGCCCCCTCTCCCCCACCCCGGTCTCTTGCTCTCTCTCAAATAAATAAAACTTAAAAAAAAAAACAAAACTGGTGAATTTATGCCCATTTAATCACCTGGCAAGCCTGTTAAAGTTTGAGATTTGAGCAAGCGAAGTACCTATCTATATTACATATAGAGTAATTGCACTTTGAATGTGTTTATAATAAGCAGAACTTGAACACATTGTTTTTGAAACACTGCTCTTCTCAGTGTTCTTTGGCTTTAAAGCAGAACTAAAACAAAATGAAGTAACTTTCAGGTTTTTTTTTTTTTTTCTGAAATAGTTTGTAGCAATTAATTTACCGAGTACAGGACACACAACATAACCAGAATACTCATGCTATTTTAATGCACTAAAGATCCAATTCTACTTACTGCATTTTGTATCTCTGTAAAAAAATTGTTACTGTTTACATAAAAATGTCATCGAACACTCAGAAACATAAAGCTTTATTAGGTATTCTTCAAGCACATCTTAAAATTAGCGATATTACTGTATCCATTTTATCAAGTTGTTCACGATCTATTTCTTTACGTCTCCACTGACATCAAGAAAATGTTGTTTTGACAATGACTATGGCAGTCGGTGAGTGAGCCAAACTGGCTGAGACAAAACAAATACATATCTGGTCTAATCTATACATCTGACTACTCATGTGATTCCTCAGACAGTGGTACTGCCCTCCTGGTTGTAGTGCATAAAGGTATAGCTCTGAAATAAGATTCCAGAAGTAATGACTTTGACTTCAAATACAATGCCCTAATATAGTTTATTATATGCTCTATACATGTCTATTGGAAAAATTTTACAATAACCCAATAAATGGATATAATTCACTGTACCCTCTAATTAAAATTCTAGTTTCTTTTTCTACTGTAAGAGGTGAGAGTTTTCTGGGTTAGGTTGTTCAATATCCTCTCACCTAACCTCATTCTACCTTCACTCTACCCTGCTACTCTACTTCTCATTAATCTAGCTGCTCATTTCCCCACTTCTGTTATCTATTTGTAAACTTTATAAACCTAAGCCATTGGGTCTAGCTTTGGAGTGGTGTTTATTTCAAGTGTATTTATCTACAACTCTACACTGGTTTTGCCATAGATCCATTTATTTTTATATATTTTTAAAACTAAAGAATGCTGTTTTAGGGATAGTTTCTTAAAAGGTAGTAAGAAACTCTCTTTTAGTTCGGATACAGATTATCTTGTAAGTTCTTTACATAAGAAAGTGAATGAACTAGAATAGCTCTCTGAGACAGAAGGGTATTTTAACAAAAGTACCTCATACTGTATTCAAAAAGAGAAAGCCATTATCAGCTACTATTTCTGCTGGTAAAATCACTGTTTTTGAATAGCTTTGAAAGTGTGGGCACTTCTAACCCTAATTAGGATATACACAAAAATCTGATCACTCCTTCTCCCACTGTGTGGCACATAATTTACTGGTCTTTTATACCCAAGGCCATTCATAGTAATGACCCTGCAGTGTGGCCTCACTGCACCAGGCATGCTCAGCAAGTGTTCCAGTCGACATTCCTAGAGGGAATGAGAATTGCCATACAGCAAGTGGCCAAGCCTGGGCTGTCGGAGTATTATGCAAGTGTCCCAGAGTTCAGGAAGCCAAGTATGCCATCCATAGAATTTACTAAACTCTCCTGTCAGCAACCCATACATTCTCCATCTACTTCCCAAATCCCAAGGATTTTCACTATCCAAACTCAAGAATTCCATCACCGCATGGCCACCTCAGTGCTTCGGTCCTAGCACAGTGCACTTCGTCCTCCCTCGCGGGCTCACACCCCTGGAATTTGTAGCACTTCCTTTCCTTTCACAACTTTTCCATCGAGAATAGGCTGGATTATTTTTGTTGTTTCTATGCCTCTAATTTTCCCCAACAGTACATCAAAACTTTCTGGCAATGGGACCCTTCTCAGAAGCTTACAGTGAGAAAACACTAACTGAAAAAAGGCAGAACTCACTTTAGATGGCAAGTGAAGGGGAAAGAGTGGGAAAAATCCGTGTTAAAATACATGTTCTGATTAATATATATATTTTTTCTTCTTGTCCAGTACAGGTCAACCTGAATAAAATGGAGACAGTCACTAAGTGACTTGTGGTTAAGTAAAGAGCCCCGAAAGCAACCACTTTTTAGGGCCCCAGTAGGTATATATTCTGCTAAGGACAAGTGCTGGGCTACTGACCTCATGAAAAATATTCTAATTTAATAACCATTAACACATGAAGGCAAAGCAGACTAATAATAAAAGACCAATTAATTCATTGTTCCTAACATTAAGTCTTCTAGGGCCAACATGGCACAAAAGGAAAAACCACGGCTTTGGGACCATAAAAACTTGGTTCTGAATCTGGTTTCTTCCCAATCTTTAGTCATTTAGCTCAGCCAAATTTCTCAATGTCTTCTTCGCATATATGAGGTGGTAATATTGTGTAACATACATGGCTATCATGTATTGCTTGCCTGAGGGATGGCACCATTTTTTTTCTTTCTTTTTGTTAGTTGTCTATGTATTCATGTACCTGTTTACTGAATTTTATTCAAAAAGATTATTTTTTCTGCTATAAAACAAAGGTATAGTAATAAAGAATCCATTTATTTTAAATTGTGAGTTATGAAGCATTATCTTAAAAGAAACCCCAGATGACTGAAACATGAAAACTGAATCAAAGAAAAGGAGGCAGCTGCTGTTAAAGATAACCAATCACCAATATCACAACTCCTGCTTCTGGAGTAGAACTCTAAATACTTAGAAGCTAACTGTGGAGCATCTTAAACTTAAAAGATAAATGTAACTAAGGTAATGAATATTTTAAAAACATTAAGTCTGCTATTTGGGGCCATATGATGAAATTTTTATTTAATGAAATCCAAAGGTTAAAAGCTTTCAAATCAGTCATCTAGAAATTACTGAGCAGGTGAACATATGAGCAGTTCAGAGTCAATTGAGCAATGAATATAAAATTAGACTTCATATTTATACACAGGTTTTTTATTAAACATTCATTTACTCAAATTATGAGAAATTATTGAATGATTTAACTTAAATCAAAAGAGCAGTTGCTGCTTGAAGTAAAGGAAGCCTGCTGACATTTTAGTGGCTTAATTGCTCTTTTCCTGAACTCCAGATAGCCTAAGATATAAACTGTCCATGTGTACACCTTTGCTTCAGATTAACAACATGCTGCGATTAAGTTCTTTAAATTTTATGTTCAGTTAATGAAATTAACCTCTCCAATTTTTAAAGATATGTACCTAATCAGCCAGGAGAACACTGAATGTGTACTTTAAAGTACTTTTGAATTTTACAGTTAGATTTTTTTTAAGTGCTGCTTAAAGAAAAAATTTTCCATTAAGTTCTCAAATTTTATTTTGGCTTTTATTTTTTTTTGCCAAGAATGTCCATCCTGTAGTGTTATATGCTCACTTTTAAAGTTAGTATTTCTTGAGAACTAGAATTTAAATTTTAGTTGAAAAATCCAATACTGTTTGGTCAATTGGTTAAATTAATGAATTGTCTTTTACACAGCTTCTTCCCCAATTCCAATCCCAACTTGATCCCCCAACTTCAGGCTCAATTGGCTCCCTTATTTCATCTCATGTATGAAGCTCATTCTGTTGTCTGGCACTTTGAATTTGCAAATTATGACCTATGTTCTAATGCTCTTCCTGGAAATATTCATACTAGTGATTCCCTTTCACCCTAAGGTCACTGCTCAAATATCACATTCTCAAAATAATTCCTCTCTGAAAGTACACACCTATTAATTTTAAGTAGCCACCCACCACCTGACACTACTGTTCTCTATCCCTTTTTATTCCCTTTAAAGCACTTAGAAACATGCAAAACAAAAAGTCTTTACATAGTTAATCATTTATTGCCTGTGTTTTTTAAGATTTTATTTATTTATTTGAGAGAGAGAGAGCGCGCAAAAATCGTCGGGGAGAGGGAGAGAGGCAGAGGGAGGAGCAGACTCCCCGGTGAACATTGAGCCCGACCTGGGGCTGGATCCCAGGAACCGGGGAACATGACCTGAGCCAAAAGCAGAAGCTTAACTGACTGAGCCACCCAGACACCCATGTTGCCTGCTTCTATTGTACTGTAACTTTAGTGAGAGCAAAGACCATATCAGACTTGTTAAATGTACATCCCAGGATCTGAAACAGTGGTTGAAGAGCTCAAGTAATGATGGTTGATAAACAAGTTAGGCATCTTTGAAAATGACATGTTCAACATCTTTTTTTCTAAATCATTCTTTAAAAATATTTGGTTTGCAAAATTATGTACAATAAAGCAAATAACTTGATTTCTGTGTTAGATCATCAAATCAACTACAATCCCCGAAATTTTGATCACTTATATTTCCCCCACCAAAGTTCTGTAACCACGTAGAAGTTTGTTTGCTTATTAATACCATAATGGTTTTAATCTTAGTTTTTGAAATATAAATTAGAATAGGGAGTACTTCTAAAGGATACTATATATAATTTATTTTAGCCATAGGTATTTAAGATTGTTAAATCTGGATTAAGTTGATCATTTGTGCCTAAGAGAGGCTAACCTTCTGCATCCTAAAGGCTTAAAACTAAAAACTTGCCTCTTTGTCTTCTTCATCACCATTGGAAAGTATTCACCTGCCTCAAATTTATGTAAGCTAATTTTCTGAGAAGCAGGCCACATGATTAAGGATAATGACATACATGTATATTACAGATGTTATCATTTGAATTGAGATAATGCATGTGTATACATACGTTTATAATATACAGTAACCTACATCAATTAGAAATCACAATTTGATGGGTCCTGTCAGATATGCACACCTATGAACTGCTACAATCAAGAGTCAGGGTGTTTCCATCCTTCACCAAAATCTTCTCATGGAGATTTGCAGTCTATCTTTCCTTCTACTTCCTGCCATAGACAACTGTTGATTGGCTTTTAGTCCTTATAGATCTGTATTCTCTAGAGTTTTATATAAATAGAATAATAAAGTAAGTTTTTATTTGAGTATGACTCAGAATACTGATTTTTCTGTTAATCCTATTTCTATACAGAAGCAACAAACAATCTGAAAATAGAAGAATGCACTTTCATTCTCTGTAGTATTAAAACGGATACTTATTAATAGATTTAACAAAAAAGTACAGTCTGTAAACTGATGTGTGCAAAAACTATGCTGATAAAAATTAAAGAAAACCTAAATAAATGGAGACATACCTTGTTCATGTACTGGAAAACCAAACACTATATAGATGGGAATTCTCTCCTAACATGTAGATTTAATAAAATCTCCATGTAATCCTAACAGATTTATAAAAATTCAGAAGTTGGTCATAAACTGTATTCAGTTCGGCAAAGGTTCTGGTATAGCCAAACAATATTTAAAAAAGTGCACCTTCACTTCATTTCAAACCTTATTGTGAAGCTACAGTATTCAAGACAGCATATTAATTGCATAAGATAAACATTTAGATCAATGGAATAATATAAAGTATCCAGAAATAGAACTTTACCTATGCAACCAATTTATTTTGACAAAGATGACAATGTGACTGAATGAAAGAACTAATGGTATTTTCAAAATGGTCTTGGAAAAAATCAGCTATCCATATAAAATTATTAACTTCATGTCTTAGCTCATACTTTACAAAAACAAACTTGAAATGCTTATAGACCTAAAATTAAGAGCTCAACCTAGAAAACATTGGAGAAACTTTTAGTGACCTTCAATCAAATCAAGTGTTCCTAAATAGGACTCAAAGCACAATCAATAAATAAAAAATAATTAAGTTTTATTAAATTCAAAATGTTTGCTTTTCAAATACGTCATTAAGAAAATTGTGAAAATCTTTTTAAAGCATGTATCTAATAAAAGGTTTTTGTCTAGAATATGTAAAGCATTCTGACTGAAGAATAAAATTGCAAAACTTCATTAGAGCAAAATAGCAAAATATTTGAATAGGTACTTCAGTAAAGATGATATATAAAAGGCTCAACATCATTAAATCTTAGGGAAATACCTATTAATACTACCATGAGAGAACATTACAGAACTGTAAATTAAAACCAAAAGATGGACTATAGAAAAAAAAAAAAAGAAAAAGAAAATAGGGCTTATGAAAGCCAAAAATTGAATTAAAGAATTTAGGGCTAATACTTTCTCCTCAAAGAATATTGGGCATATATTTTTTATGTCTCCACAAATAGTGTCATAGTTCATGATTCCATATGTACATTCATGGTTTTATTTAATCCTTAAATAGAAAAGGCATTATTTTTCAGATTTTACAGATGAAGAAATTGACCTAAAGAAGTTACATGATTGATCCATGACCACAAGTCCAACTGGCTGGACTAGGATTGAAACATAGATGTTTATAACTTCCTGTCTAGTGTGCTTTCCATGTAGCAGAATAAAAGCATTGTATTTAAGTATTCTCCAAATAAATTTTGAACAGAATAACCCCCCCACAAACAAAACAAAACAAAAAGAAACCCAAAAGAGATACTGTTAAAATGGATAAAATTTTAGAGACTAATAGCAAATGTTGGCAAGAATGTTGAGAAACTGAAACACTCATACATTGCTGGTAGAAATTTAATAGGCATTTTACAATAGTTTGGTTCTTTCTTTAAAAGTTAAACATTTAGTTACATGATCAATATTTCATTACCTGAGAAAAATGAAAACATGTCCATAAAATTCTCTGTAAATATTCAAAATCCCATTATTCATAACAGCCAAAAATTGAAAATAATCTAAATGTCTATCAACCATTGAATGGATAAACATATATGGCATACCATGTGATGGAATGTACTCAGCAACAAAAAACAAACCTTTGAGAGATGCAGAAAGATGGCAGAGCAGGAAGATTCTGAGCTTGCCTGGCCTCATAGCCACACTGAAGTAATAGTTACACCTATGCAACTAACTCTACAAATGACCTAAGGACTGGCTAAACAGACCTTCCACAGATAATCATAGAGAGAAGGCCACCTCAAAAGAGGTGTGAGGCGGTGGAGACCCTATTGGGAACCAAACCCCTGATGTGACTAGCCACACATGGGAGAGACATGACAAGCAGGTATAAATGAGAGGATCAGGCCCCACACCAACAACACCCAGCATTGGGGACCTTCACTGAGAAACAAGACCTTATAATGCCTGGCTTTGAAAGCCAGTGGGGGAGCTTTGAAAGCCAGTGGGGCTCCATCCTGGGAGAGCTGGAGATTGACAGGAAACTGAATCTCCACTCTTCAAGAACCAGCCTACCCTGCCAGAGACACCATACAGAATGAACCATTTGGAGAGCACCTGGGGTATATGTGAAGAAAAATTTACTGACTAATCTTAGAACCTGTGCTGGAGAGGCAGGGATCTGTAGATCTCCCCAGGAACCAAAGGGGTGGGAGACAGGATTTCTCTTCCGCTCTCCTAGCCTAGACAGTTGGACACTTGTGAGAACCAGCACTAACACTCTCTATCTACCTTGCTAGAACGGTGTGCTACAGCTCAGCATTTTCCCGCAGACCCACCCCATCCAACATGCTTGCCTTGGAAGGCATCCCTCAAAAGATCCTCCTACTCCACCACACCCAGCAGGCAGCCTTAGATAGGACCCACGTGACTCCAAAGTGACTCCTGTACTGGCAGGGGGTGTGGGGGAGTGGGGGAGATAAGCCCAAACACCAATGCACCAAAATTCTGAGACCTCTTAGCTGACTGAGCAGGGAGCAAACCCTGATCTTCTATGCTCCAGCAGCTGTGGCAGACAGGCTAACTTTGGAGACCAAGGCTGACTGCCAGCCCCACCCACCAACAAGCCCACAGATGCCACAGGCAGGCCTCTCAAGAGTGTAGGAGTAAACTCTGCCCATGCGCCCACAACAAACAAAGTCCCAATAGGAAGGTGCACACAACACACACACAGGGCATCCCTGGAGGTCCTGGCTCTGGTGGCCAGGGATATTGAGCAGTAAGATACTACAGCCCATCTTCTACACAAGGCCACTACTTTCAAGACCAAGAGACATAGCTGGTCGACCTTAATAAAAACAAACACAGAGTTAGACAAAATAGGGAGACAGAGGAATATGTCCCAAATGAAAAAACAAGACAAAAATCACAGTAGAAGATCTAAATGAAGCAGAGATAAGTGATATGCCTGATAAAGAATTCAAAGTAATGGTCATAAAGATACCATCATCAACACTAAACCAGCCTCATAAGAAATGTTAAGGGGGATTCTTTAAGTAGAAAGAAAAGGCTATAACTAGAAGAAAAAAAATATGAAAGGAAAAAAATTCACAGGTTAAAGCATATAGTAAAGGAAGTAGACTAAATAAAGCCAGTATGGAGCTTAAAACACAAAAGTAGTAAAATCAGTTATATCTACAAAAGTTAGCCAAGGGATAAAAAATAAATAAAAAGATACATAATTTGACATCACATACATAAAGTGTTTGAACTTAAGTGACCATCAACTTAATATAGACTACTCCATGCATAAGACGTTATATATTAACCCAGTGTTAACTACAAATCAAAAATCTCTAAGAGATACACAAATAAAAGAAAGGAATCCAAGCATTACACTAAAGAAGGCCATCAAATTACCAACGAAGAGAGCAAAAGAAGAAACAGAGAAAAAGTACAAAACAACAAGAAAACAATTAAAAAAATGGCAATAAGTACATATCTATTAATAGTAACTATAAATGTAAATGGACTAAATGCTCCAATCAAAAGACACAGGGTGACTATATAGATAAAAAGCAAGATGGATCTATACACTGCCTACAGAAGACTCACTTGAGCCCTAAAGACACATACAGACTCAAAGTAAATGGGTAGACAATGGATCAATGGATACATCATCCAGACAGAACATCAATACGCAAACAGTGGCTTTGAATGGCATATTAGACCAGATGGACTTCACAGATATACACAGAACATTCCATCCCAAAATAGCAGAATACACATTCTTTTTAAGTACAAATGGAACTTCTCCAGGAGAGATCACATGTCAGGCCACCACAAAACAAGTCTCAATAAATTTAAGATTGAAATCATATCAAGCATATTTTCTGACCACAATGGTATGAAAACAGAAATAAATGACAAGAAAATAAACTGGAACAACACTAACACATGGGGGCTAAACAACATATTATCAACCAACCAATGGGCCAATGAATAAATCAAGAAATTAAAAAATACATAGTGACAAATGAAAATACCATGGTGCAAAGTCTTTGGGACCCAGCAAAAACAGTTCTAAAATGGAAGTTTATAGCAATACAAGCCTACCTTAAGGAACAAGAGAAAACTCAAACAACCTACCATCAGACATAAAGGAACTAGAAAAAAAAAAAAAAATAAAGCCAAAGTTAGTAGAAGAAGAAATATTATAGAATGGAAAAAAATAAAAGAGAGTAAAGAGAAACTAAAACATATCAATGAAATTAACAGTTGGTTTTATGAAAAGATAACACAATTGACAAAACTTTAACCAGACTCATCAAGAAAAAAGAGGACTCAAAATCAGAAATAAAAAAAAAAGAAGTAACAAAGTAGCAACCAGTATCAGAGAAATATAAAGAATTATAGGAGATTATTATGAAAAATTATATGAAAACAAATTGGACAACTTAGAAGAAATGGATAAATTCCTAGAAACACATAAGCTTACAAAATTCAATCAAGAAAAAATAGACAATTTGAACAGACCAATTACTAGTAATGAAATTGAATCACTAATCAAAATACTCTCAACAGAAGTCTAGGACCAGACGGCTTCACAAGTGAATTCTACCAAACTTTTACCTATTCAATTTAAACTATTCTGAAAATAGAAAAGGAAAACTTTCAAATACATTCTATAAGGCCAACATTACACTAATACCGAAGCCAGACTAAGATACTACAAAAAATAAAACTATAGGCCACTATCTCTGATCAACATAGCAGCAAAAATCCTCCACAAAGTATTTGCAAATCACATTCAATAATATATTAAGAAGATCATTCACCATGATCAAGTGGGATTTTTTTACAGAGATTCAGAGGTGGTTCAATGTTTGCAAGTCAATCTATGTGACATATCACATTAATAGAGGAAGGATAAAAATCATATGACCATCTCAACAGATGCAGAAAAAGCATTTGACAAAATGCAAGATAGGGAGTATAGTCAATAATAGTGTGATAATTTTGTATGGTGACAGACAGTGACTACACTTACCATGGTGAGCACTGAGTAATGTATTGATTTGACAATTGTCAAATCAATACATTAAACACTTAAAACTATTATAACCATTATAACATTGTATGTCAATTTTATTTCAATAAAAAAACCCTTTGAGACATGTAGCAGCATGGACAAATATTAAACATACTAAAATAAAAGAAGCCAGATAAAAAGGACCATATAGTACATGATTTTTTATATAAAATTTCTAGAAAAGACAATATGGTTTTTCTAGAGGATCCAAGATAGCTAAGCTGGTACAATGGTATTTCTGAGTGTGTCTGTGAGAGTGTTTCTGGAAAAGGTTAGCATTTGAATTGGTAAACTGAGTAAAGCAGATGACCCTTCCCAATATGGATGGGCATCAACCAATCCCCTGAGAGCTTATAAAGAACAAAAAAGTATGAGGGCTGATTTACTTTCTCTGTGTGATCTGAGACCCATCTTCTACCCTTGGACACTGGTGCTTTTAGTTCTCAGGTGCGCAAGCTCAGACCAGGTTTGCACCATCAGCCCTCTATTCTCAGACTTCAGACTTACACTGAATTGCACTACAGGCTTTCCATGGTCTCCAGCTTGTAGATGGCAGATGGTGGAAGTTGTCAGCATGAGCCAGTTCCTATAATAAATCTCCTCTTATAGATTGGCTTTCTTTCTCTGGAGAACCCTGACTAATAAAACTGCAAACCAGCACAAGGAAACCCTTGGTGTGATAATAGAGTCCTAAAATTGGATTGTGGTAATTGTTGAACAATTGTATAAAAGAACTAAAAATCATCTCCTTCTGTATTTAAAATTTGTGGATTTGATCGTATGGAGGGATTGAGAAGGACCATCTGTGTTGAGTTGTAGTAGAAGTGAAGTTTGAAAATCCATGCTTTGCCTTAGATAACAAAATAAAAAGAATTAAGACTGGGCATGAAAATTAGAAGATTATGTTAAAATGTTTATGAAGAAATAAGATGTGAGGATTAACCACTCCAGTGTAGTAGGAGCTGATGCTAACCCACAAATTAGGTGGATAATTTTTTTAAAAATTGCAAAATAATTTTAATGAAATTGAATGTTTCATTGATTGAATTGTCTAGCTTTTCTACAGTTGTTTTGGCCATTAAAAAACTAATTGTGGGGGGACGCCTGGGTGGCTCAGTCGGTTAAGCGTCTGCCTTCGGCTCAGGTCATGATCCCAGTGCCCTGGGATCGAGCCCCGCATCAGGCTCCTTGCTCAGCAGGGAGCCTGCTTCTCCCTCTCCCTCTGTTGCTCCCCCTGCTCACTCTCTCTTGCCCACTCTCTGTCTAACAGATAAAAAAAAAAAAAATCTTTAAAAAAACTAATTGTTAATAAACTTATTTTATAGATATATTTACATACATGTATTTGTTTCATACATGTATTCTTAACCCTTTATTGAATGAATGTTTTCAGTTAGATGAATTTAAAATGTGAATTTACCAGGAATTTCTAAGAAGGTTATAAGAATATAAAACATAAAATATGATTTGTTAGCTACTTTTAATCTATCCTGATTTTTGTGAATCATCAATTTATATGGTAAAATTCTATACAAGCCCAGTTTATCAGTCCATATACTTTATGTATTTTTCAAAGTCTACTAGGACATGACCTCTATCTACTTTCTGAGTAAAAGAAAACAAGGGGAATAATAAAATTTTAACTTTCTTCCTAGAAAAACATCAAGGGAATACATGAGATACAACCAAAAGTAGATAAAAAGCGGTGAACCATTGAAATTACATTGTGCAATTTGCATAGAGCTGTCAAGTGAACTCACTCAGGAGTGAGTACAGATGGTAGGGGAAAAAAGGCTTTATTTCGTGGTTTAAAAACAAAACAAAAACCTCTTTTTTAAAATGATAATTGAAACAGAGGGGTAAAAACAGAGTTAACAATATTAAAATCATGGTTAGTAAGTAGCGATCACCAGCATTTTTATCAGCAATTTCAGTATATATAAAACCAAGATTGGTATCCTAAGGGACATACTAATTGGAGGGTATGAAAAAAATTAATTTTAAAGAAGGAACTACACATGAACTTAGAGATTTGCACTGGCTTCACTGTGGCAGGTCACCTCAGAAGTCCCAAGACACTGGAGTAAGCTTCTAGAACACTATTATCGTTGCAATTAGGATACAGTCACTTCTGAATCAAAGTTCAGTTGGTTTTCATATGGGTTTGTCCAACCATCCCCCTACCAAATGTTACCTGCACAAGTGCTGAAATCATGGCTTATCACCTCTCCTGGTTGAGTTCCAGGTCTATTTAGAACCGAAATTAAAGGTATAAGGCAAGTAATAGGAGTAGTATTCCTATACTTGAGCATGTTCTCTCAAAGTGAAGACGTTCAACAATTTTTTCGGTAGTTGGCTGGCTAACCTGTTTATTTCTAAGATCAGTTTGGAAAAATGGTAGGGAAAGCAATGTGCAAGAAAACTGTGAGATCCATGTAACTAAAATGTAGTCAGAAAGAGGGGTTATTTTATGTGACACTCCTCCAATTGGCCCCGGGCCATCTTATTTCTCTGGCTTGTTTTCCTGATGCCTCTGTAATAACAAATCTATTATGGACTATATGTTCAGCTTAGACTATTTTATCTTTTAATTTTGCCAGTCAGAAGAAAATATAATCACAAAATACAATCCTGGAAAGAACCTTAAAAATATTTTATGTCAACCTTCTGATGTTATGAAAGTGAAAATTCAGGTCCAGGTAGGACACATGACTTGTCTAAAATCCTATTTCTCCTTGTGTCAGAAAGGTAAAAGCAAAATCTCCTAACTCGCAGTCTGAAGTTGTAATTTTTTTTGTTGTTATTCTTTCTTTGAATTTTCAACTTTAATGCTAAAAGAAGCCTATTTTCTTAAGCAAAGTATAAAAAGACATATAGATGAGATCTAGAATAATGTATTGATTATTTATATTAAATATGAGTTGTTAGTTTAAATAGTTCAACTGGTGTCTCATTCTGTTTCCTCAAAAGTATCTTGAGCTTAAATATCCACAAATGTGGCAAATGTTTACCTCATGTCTATAGTACCTAATTTTACTTCTTCCCACAGATATCTGAATTATATACTTAATTGAGTTTAACACTATGAAATATATAATGTAGATGGAATAATATGCTTTAGATGAAATTTCAGGCTCAGAATTTCATTTAGAGATTCACTTACAGAATCACAAAACTTTAGTATTATAAAACATTAAAAGCACAGGGAAAGTATTAATTGGTTAGAACTGTAGAGATACAAAAACTCGAGTATTTATTTTATTTTTGATTTGGTCCAGTCAATTTGCAGTTCCATTCAGAGAAAGTAGTTATTTCTAAGTTAGATAAAAATTATCTTCGGGAATATAGAAGAATCAACTATGTCTTTGAATCTCCCTCTTCAAAAAGGGTAGGTGATTAGGTAATAAGTATGACTAAAGCATTTAATTTTAAAGTGCTTCTGTTTATTGGCTGAATGTATAACATGACCCCCAGCAGAGGTTATGAAAGATTTTTATTCTACTAGATAAACGCAATAATAGAGGCTAATAGGTTAAGTCAGGGTAAATGTTGTTTAGTGTACTTATCTCAAAACAGTTTTAAAACTCATGTCAAATTGTTGACCATTTATCATAAGCATTATGAAAGTAATTATTAAGGTGTATAGTTAATGTTTGCACATTATTTTTGCAAAAATACAGAATATAAAATGAATACAGAGATTACTTCCTGGTATGTGTGACTATGCAAATGTGTGATAACTAGATTATTCTTACTTTAATAGGACCAGACTACCACAAGTAGTTTTCAGAAAGTGACCCAAGTCCATCAATAATATTTAAAGATATGTTTAATGCAAAATGTTATGATTCTTTAAATACCCTCTTACCGAAGCACTTTATGGAATTGGATCATCGAGTTACTGTTCTGGAAAGGACCTAGAATCGTTTCTCAACCTGATGCCAAGAGGACCACCTTTCTTTCTAACCAATCGCCTTCTCTAATAACCCCACAGAACCAAATTTAAATTCCCTTTAATTAAAAGAAAACACTTTTAGAGGGGAAGGAATACAAGAGCAGGACAATGAGAGAATGCTGCAGAGTCCCAAAGGAAAGGATATGATGAGCCAAGATGCAAGGCAGTTACTGACAGCAGGAATCCTTAGGGACACAGCCCAGGACCACACCCATTAGGGAAGATCACTGTGCTGGGTGAAGTGTTTCTAGTTCCTTACTCTTAGCACCGTCCCAGGTAGAAAGGCTGAAAACTAGAACCACGATCCTCAGAAAATAGTTAATCCTAAACGAAGGCCTAAACAAGGACAAGACAATTCCTGATGTGGAGATTTCAGAGTAGACTTTCAGAGGTCATAGCAGCAAAAAGAGCATGAAAAGCAAGTTTTATTGTTTTGGTCATGGTCCTCCCTTCCCTGCCTCCTCCCTCCCACCTCTGTCAAGATTAGCTTTGTAGTATCTGCAGAAAAATTTCTCAAAGTCCCAGACATAAAGCTTATGGAGAAATGAAAACATTTGGCATAATGCCGAAAAATGCAAAAGTCTGTTTTGTGTACTAGAGAATAGATAAAATGTTTCCATCAGATTGGGGGGAAATGATTTAGGTGAGTAACCTTGAGAAAACAGTCCCTGAACACTGCCCTCCATCATACCCCACCCCCTTCAGATCCAGTCCTTGGAATAGGGTATACATAGAAGAAAACATCCATACTAAACATTTACAAGTTCAATTTTCTTTCATTCAGGTTCTATTACCACCTACACAGAAGCTTGGCAATACATGTGATTAGACAACTCTACACAGGAATTGTAATCACCTAGCTAATAATTAAGTGTTTAGAAATATACAGAATTTCTAGTCTAGAGAGAATAAAACATGCAAACCTGTCTCAGGGTGGTTAGTTCCCAAGCTTCTTAATTGATCTCTCTGTAATGAAGCTCTCTTCTTTCCCACCATTATGATGCCCTGATACCAAACTTATCTCTCTGGAAAGTGAACAAAATCATTCTTCAAACATCTTCAGGAAGTCCTGTGACATCAGGATATGATTCAAACTGTTTCGCTTACAGAACTTTATCGTCAGACCCCATCTGTCTTAATTTAATCTGGCTTCATTTTCTGCTGCTTTCCAAGCTTACACTATGTCCTGGTCATAAATAAATATATCCTTATTTGGGAGTGTGTTATGTTATTTAATGTCTCTCTTGCAGTTTTCTTCTTTTGCTACTTATGTTACTTTCTATTTCCTTTTCGTACAATTACTCAGTTCAAATATCCCTTGTTCTGTTATGTTCTTCCCTAACTCCCTGGAAAGTAATTGGTGTTTTCTACACTGTTTAACCATAGAATTTTGTGTACTTCTTTATTAGATACTTATCTGATTTTATTTTTACTTGTCAATGTATAGGCCTCCAATATTGTATGGTATCCCAGAATAGGGACTATGTATTAGCCAGATGTTATAATGGACTATGCACTCAATCCACATCAGCATTTCAGATTGGGGTGTGTCTACGTGTATATATCTGTGTGTTTCATTATATAAATAACTGAGTTTTATGTATGAAATGACTTATGCATCAGAAGTTAGAGCCTTAAGTTTCTACCCATACAGATGTAATAACCTTACAGAGATAGAGTACTACAGCTACTATTTTTATGATGCCCTTGGTCAGGGCTCTTCAGAGAAATGGAATAGAAAGAAGGGAGGAAGGGAAGGAGGGGAATATCAAAGGAACTGGTCACATGGCTGTGGAGACTGAGAAGTCTGGAGAACCAGGAAAGCTAGTGCGTAATTCAGTCTGAGTCTGAAATCTAAGAATGCGGGTAAGTGGGGTAAGGGATGCTGGTGGTTGAAATCCTGATCTGCGCCTGAAAGCCTGAGAACTAGGAGAACCAGTAACATCTGAGGACCAAAGATGGGTCTCAGCTCAAGCAGAGAGAGCAAATTAGCCCTTTCTCTGTCTTTTGTTCCCTTTGGGCCCTCAGTGGCTGAGGGCTCACTCACCTTTTGGAGGGCTATCTGGTTTACACAGTTCACGAATTCAAATGCTAATCTCTCCTAGAAACATTTTGACAGACACATGCAGAAAGTTTTACCAGAGATCTGTGAATTTCTTAGTCTAGTCAAATTGACACATAAAATTAACCATCACACTCTCTCGGAATGTTTCATATTATTTTAGAAATGTACGTTTTATGCTTTTTTATGGAATGCTTGGAAATATAGAAAAATTCAATTAAATGTAAATAGAACTACCATAATCCCAACAAAAGTCACATCCATCACTAACATGTTTTATCTCTATCACTTATTCCTTTGTAAACCAATCAATTCTAGTTAAGTAAGAATGCTTTTTTGGCATGTGAGCATGATAATATTGTTTTTACATAGGGGTTAACGAAAAAAATGACATTAAAACAAGTTTCATTTTTCTTAGGAAGTAAAAACAAGTCCTCCAGTGCATAATATGTTTTTGACCCTTTATCCTTAATGCTTTTCATGTCTGTGTCCCAGAAAACATTTACTAGTTTCCATGATAGATGACAATGTTAGGTGGGAAAATTGCTATGGCTATTGAGTGCACATGTGATCCTAAAATCTAAATTTCAAGATTTTTATAATTCAACTCCCATATTTCAGAATAATTAGAAAAATAGCAAAAAGGAACAACAGACATCACTGATATCACCTCCCAGAGAGCCTCCTTATTGTCAATATTTGGCATGTATTTCTTAGTGTTTCTACTATATGTTAGGTATATAGGGAAAAAAACTGGATACTTTGTTTTTCCTAACTATATAATTGCATATATACTTGAAATGATATATATTAAACCTCTGACTCTATACCATTACATATATATATATATATATATATATATATATATATATTCCATGTGAATGGTACTGAATTTCTCACTTCCTTTTTTATAGCTTCTGCTATCCTATTTCAGATGCTCATAATTTTATTTTTTAATTTATTCCCACATAGCAGAAAACTCCTTGCCAGATTTGGCAACTTATACTTTATCTCTGAACAAATCTTTGCTGCTCAAAATTGCTATTTACCCCAACCCAAATTAAGTGCATATTCCACAAAATCCACTTTTGTTTCATCACGTATTTCTGCCGTATGTATCTACAGCCAAACAGAACTACTTACCATCCTGAATAACTCATCCTTTCCTGACTCCTTGCTTTTGCTCATGCAGTTTCTATGCGCTTAAATGCCCTCATGCATCATGCATACCTGTGGAAATACTGCCACTGTTCAAGCCCCATGGCCAACATGACATTCTCACAGTAACTGCCTGGACCACTCTCGCCACAGGGGTTTCTCCTCTGCTTTGATCTCTCATACATTTATACATTTTAAGAATGTTTCTCTCAGCCTGCATCATATTATTATTTATACACTAATTTCCTCAATATTTCTTGTGCTGTTTATATATTAATTATACAACTCCTTTATATAAAAACATCACAACAAGGAGGTCAGTATTACCAATCTTACTTATATCAGTGTCTTGCATACAGCAAGTGCTCAATAGTTGTGTAATTGAATTTATGAAATTTTAAGAAGCCTTACTAAAAACCATATTTTTTATCATGTTATAACATTTAAACTCTAAATAACTGTAATATGAACCGAAAACTTAGCTACTGTTGATAATTTAAAATGTGTTTTTCTTTCATTTTAAATGCAGTGACAGGCTTGGCCCCTACCCCTACAACTAATACATACAAAGGCATACACCTTTTTTTGACCACAAAGTCAAAGCAATTGCAACATACATGTAATTCATGATATTGTCATTTGGATATCTTCAAAAAGAATAACCTCCCATAAAAAATGGTCTCTCGCCTTCACAAGACCAAAGCTCCCCCAGCTCTCAGTTATCAGTACCTACAGATCCCAGGTCAATATTACAAAAGATCTGCTCTTACCTCTGTGAGAAGACTGTAAAAGCATCGGGTTCTAAGAGGCTACCTGGCACTGAAGACGCCGCCCGAGTGATGCTACAATGGTGGAGCTGGAGGAAGGAGGATGCTGGGAACATGTAATGGCTTACGCAGGTGGAAACAAGGCAGAAACTAGAGGGCTTCCTGGTGAGGTCATGGGTAGTCTCTTTAGCACTCTCAGCTGTGTCCCTGAGTTTAGTTTTTTTTTTTTTCCCTTCCATGAGAAACAGAGTCAAAACACACAAAACAAAGTAAATTTATCTGAGTTCAGGGAAAAGGATGTAGATATAAATTTCAACCTCTTAGGATATTTGTAGTTCTTTTGTAAAATAGCTTAGGTCAGCGATTGTCAAAGTGTGATTCTTGGACCAGCAAATCAGTATCACCTTACAACTTATTAGAATTGCAAATTCTCAGCCTCCATCCTATGTCTACTTAATCAGAAACTCTGAGGTTGGGGTTCAATAGTCTATACTCTAAGAAACTCTCCAAGTGGTTCTGATACCTGATACAGTTGAAGAACTAGACTTATTAGATAGTGGTGGGATGTGTTCAATGTGGACAACAGTGGTTAGCAAAAGTTTTCTGTAAAAAAACTGGATAATAAATATTTTAGACATTGTATTCCATATACTCTCTGTCACAGCTACTCATCTTCTTGATCATTGTAATGCAAAAGAACCACAGACAATAAATAAATGAGCATGGTATGTTTCAATAAAACTTTATCAAAACAGATGGTGAGCTGAATTTAAACTATACGTCTTAGTTTGCCAGTCTCAAGTATCTAGTACTTATCAAATAAGAGAACATACGGTTACCTACATCTTACAGGAAAATTATTGCTCTTGTTTTGTAGAAGAGACACTGATGTAAAGATTGGTTAATTATATTCCTAGGATCTTAGTGGAAAATACAATAGTTAGTCATGGAATGTGCTATGTAAATCTGACTTACTAGCCTCCGATCTACATGCTAAAGCTTCCTTTCCAAGGGAGAAATGAAATAGGGTTCAGAATGGCTTAATTTTAAACGTGGTAACAAGCGATTTGCTGAAAAGAATAAATATAAAATGGGCTAGTCTGACATGTAAAGAGTTTGGAAGACACCAATTCCATCCCATTCACAACAACAACAACAACAAGCAGCCTGAAAATCAACAGTTCTTCTTTAATCTATCAGAGAACTGAGATCACAGGGCGAATTGCTGCCCTGAATACAAAAGAGACAGGTGAATATAGAGAATTACAACTCCCAAGGGCAGTAGATGCCATCGGCTGGAGCTAGTATCAGTAGGAACACCCAAAGGGTAACAGACTAGTAGCTGGAGAGTGGACATGGTCCAGCCTGAGAGGAGAAACCTAAGGACTCAGCCAGAGATGCACTGCCACACTTTTTCATGAGTTGGACTGTCAGAAACTTCACCAGGTTCTTTCTGTAAAAACTGGAGAACACTCCCCTCATGCTTCCAGCCGGGGGAGGGGGAAAAAAAAGGGACCCAATTTGAAATACATCCAGGGTTTATGTTCTCCTTTACAGATGTCTGTCCTTAAAGGAAACTGTTTTACAAGAGCCTAACGGAACTGGGAGAAAAGAAATACCCAACTCTAGCCCCCTCTAGCTTTCCTGTGTCGCCTAAGGTGGGGGAGACAAAAACGTGAGAAGTACCTGTGAAGGTCACAGCATGGGGACACTGGTTCACTCAAAGAAGGAACCTATTTGTAGGATTATAGATGTTTCTTGTCCTGTACATCTTACCATCACATCAATGGAGATCCTGTATAATAACAGGAGATTAAAGCTGAAAGAATTATAAGGCTCAGCCCAATTTAAGGAGTCCCTGGGGAAACCTAAAGACAACAGAAAAGAAAAAAACAAGGATACTAGAGGAAATTTAGCCTTTGACACCTACAGCGATAGCAAACAGTAAATACAGCCAATTCCCGGACAGATAACATAAAACTTCACACTAAAGGCCAAATTACTTAGGTTTCTTTTACCTGATACATCATGCCTGGTTTTCAACAAAAAATGACAAGGCATTCTAAAACGCAAACAAACAAACAAAAAACAAACAAACAAAAAAAACACAGTCTGAAAAAACAAAGCAAGCATCAGAATCTCAGACATGGCAAAGAGAGTGGAACTATCAGACTGGGAATTTAAAATAACTATGATTAATATGGCAGTGGCTCTACTTTAATGGAAAAAAGTGGACAACATGTAAGAATGCATGGATAATGTAAGCAGCAAGATGGAACCTCTAAGAAAGAATCAAAAGAAATGCTAGAAATAAAAAACAGGGTAACGGAAATAAATATTAAATGACCAATACGTATATAAGCAAGGTCAATGTAACATGTAATGAAGGAAATAAAAACAAAAGAAAATGATGTTTTTCACCTCTCAGAGTGGCCAAATAATACATGGGAACAAACACCAAATCCTTGTGAGAGTATGGAGAAACAAATGTGCACTTTTCTGCACTATTAGCAGAAGCACAAAATCTTAAAATACAGGACAATTTGGCATTGTCTAACAAAATCAAAATGCCTATTTCATGCATCTTTTTAACTCAGTAATCCATTTTCTTAGAATTTATTTTGTTGATATCCTAAAAACAAATGCATTTGATATAATAAAATATATGTATAATATCCTAAACTAGCAGGTAAGGCAGTGTTGCAAGATGATAGAAGTTATTAGGGTTGTTATTCTTGGCTCAGAGAACGAGAAAAAATGTGGGAACCTGGAATCCAGACCTCACACTGAAACTTCATAATTATACTTGCTCTCCAGGAGAAAAAAGGCCCCGATTTGGAGCATTTGCCAATATGCCTGAGATAAATACTCCCACTGTGGCCAATTCTCAGCTACTAAAATGAAGTCACCAAACACAGTCTTGGGAAAAGATGCACACATTTGGCTTTCACAAACCCAATTTAGCTGATTCCAGCATACCACCACCTACAACACCCTCTCAGGCAAGCAAGAACACAGGACCTCAGGTTGATAGCAGTTTCCCAGGAGCTGGAGTTATGAAAAGAAGGGGTGTGGCCTGAGATGAGAGATTTTTTTTTAAGCCTCAAACACCAAAATAGTAGAAACAAAGGAAAAAGAGCAAACTTTTAAATGCAGAGACTGAACGGAGGGAGAAAGACCTTTTCCACACAAATGTTCTACAGTTGAGTTCAGCAATATCGAATAAAAATATGGTACAGAACGTGAATCCAGGAACGGCACTTATCAAAGTTCAGTGCATATGGAAACTATCTTTTATTGGCACTTGGGACTTTAACTAATGGTAAGACAGTGGCTGTTAGGGGGCTAATCTGGTTTTAACAGCAATTTACTTCAGTGCTATAACCACAGAGGAAGTGGCCTATGTGGAAAGAACAAAACTGGAAGCCTACAGATGAGGTCACCCTTCTGCTCTCATGCAGCATAAGAGTTGAGCACTGTGAGTTCATTGGCAGCAACTTGGTAACAGCTACAGAGATAAAAATACCCACTTACCTATTAAAGTCAGAAATATGTATTTCTTGGGGCACCTGGGGGCTCAGTCGGTTAAGCGTCTGATGCTTGGTTTCTGCTCAGGTCGCCATCTCAAGGTCCTGGGATGGAGCCGAAGCCAGAGCCAGGCTCTGCCCTAAAGCAGGCTCTGCGCTTAGGGTAGAGTCTGCTTGACTTTCTCTCTCTCTCTCCCTCTGCCCTCCCCCTGCTCTCTAAAATGAATAAATAAATCTTAAAAAAAAAAAAAAGAAATATGTATTTCTCTCTCATAGAGTTTATTTCTGAAACAAATTACATGTGGATAGTAGAGATTTCCTTATCTCTTACTAGTATTATTTTCTAATTTCATAGAAGTAATTTGTGCAAAACCATCTTTTGGCCATATGCCAACATGTACACATTCAGATACACCTTATTAGAAAACTGTTTTAGTGTATTTTCATGATCTAGTAAAAGAGAAAATAATGTAGCTGGTGAATAGAGGAGAAAAGATTAGCCCATTTCATAGTTTTTGTAAGATTGCTCCTGCCTGACTGATTTACCTAAGAACTTTATCAAGGGCAACTGGAATTGTCACCCAATTTATATCCATGACAACTGAGGCGATTGAAGTACTTTGTGAACAGCTATGGGTGAAGGTAGAGCCGTAACCACAGATGGTCACCTTGTCAGTTAGCCATTCAATCCTTTCAGCCACTGGATTATGTAAAAGATATAAGAGGGGGATCTACAAAATGAAGTGTTGTAAAGGGTGAGAGGATCATCCGTTACAAATAAATCAATCATTTTAACTAAAACATCCCTTCTTATAACTGGATGTTCCTGAGATATTTGAATTAGGTAAACATTGCTTTCAAAATACTGCACAGCATGGTTTAGAGCAGAAACTACCTACCAAATGGCCTCATACTTGGTTGTGACCCAGCAGTAATATTTTCCCTTACAAATCAGTAAGTGGATAGAGAAACCAGAGCCAGTCTCAGGTGGAGAAAACACATTTGCAATACTGATACTTAGCCAGCGCATACTGACATGGCTTGCCAGTGTTTATGGCCATATGGCTTCCTGGTGTGTATGGCCATTTCTCTTCCAGTCAGTCTGGTGTCTACTCTGATGGGTCAGCATCTATGCTCTGTCAGCTGATGCATATTTTGAATATCACCCGTGCATATAACAATGCAATGTAAGTCAGTAAGATAAACCATGCAGGTGATAGGATTTGGAGGAGATTAAAAATGAAAAATTGAAAATTCAGTAAAGCCAGATGAATTAGTGGCTTTCAACAGAAAATGAGGTGTAGCTTTGAACCTACATTGAAGTTTCCAAATATTGGAAAATAGTATCAGGTTTGAACTAATGGATTGCTAATCCTAAACTGTTGGCTGCTTTGGTATGATAAGACTTCAGATTCTTTAGGCTAGTAGCTCTCATTCTTTTTTGCATTTAAGAATCATCTGGGAGTTTAAAAAATATATGGATCCACAAGTCATGCTGCAGACCAACTGAACAGCTTCTGAGACTAGGGCATAGTAATAAATATTTATAAAAGTCCCCCATGTCATTATAATTATGGCCACGTTTTTCAAACAAATTTAATTCTTGATTTTAAGATTATGTCTGAGTCTGTCATTAGCTAGTGTTATGCGCTGAATTATGCCCTCACAAAATTCATATGTTAAAATTCTAATGCCCAATACCTCAGACTGTGACCTTATTTGGAAAATGAGTCATTGCAGAGGTTAAGTAATTAAGATGAGGTCATACCACTCTTTTTTTTTTTTTTTTTTAAGATTTATTTATTTATTTGAGAAAGAGACAGAGAGAGAGAAAAAGTGAGCACACAAGCAGGAGGGGCAGAGAGAGAGGGAGAGAGTCTCAAGCAGACTCTGCACTGAGCAAGGAGCCCCACATGGGGCTCAGTCTCACAACCCTGAGAACACAACCTGAGCTGAAACCAAGAGTGGGATGCTAAACTGACTGCACCACCCAGGCACCCCGAGGTCATATTACTCTTAATTTTAGAGAACAAACTGGTGGTTACCATAGGGGAGGTAGGTGGGGGATGGGTGAAATAGGTGAAGGGGATGAAGAGTACACTTGTTGTGATGAGCACTGAGTAATGTACAGAATTGTTGAATCACTGTATTGTACACCTGAAACTAATACACTATATGCTAACTATACTGCATTTGAAAGGAATAAAATAAGATATGATGTCATACTAATGTAGACAGACCCCTAACATCACTGGTGTCCTTCTAAAATGGGGAAATTTTGACACAAGCATACAGGGAGAACGCCATATGAAGATGGAGGCAGGGTCACGTGATGTAGCAGAAGCTGAAGAATGGCTGCCAGCAAAACACCAGAACATATAAGGCGGCCCTGGATCAGATTCCCCCTCACAGCCTCAGAAAGAGCCAACCTTACTGACACCTTGATCTTGGACTTCTAATCTCCAGACCCATGAGACAATACATTTCTGTGGCTTAAGCCACCCAGTGTGTGGTACTTTATGATGAAAGCCCTTGCAAACAATAGAGTTAAGGTGCTGTCTCTGCTTCTGCTTACTTTTAAGTCTTGTTTTCTTTCTATGCACAATGGAGGTATTCAATCTATTGGTCATGGAATTCCTCTCCAGCTCTTTTATATAATACAGCAACTCTCTGCTATCTTTTTGCTTTCCCATTGAAAAGTGAAATAGCTTGTTATCTTTATTAGCTTTCCTTCCAGTTGAGCAACACTTAGTTTTTTTCACAAGACTAGCATTAATTCCTGTCCAGGCAATACAAGAAAACCATGGTTATCAGGGATGATGTCCTTTACATATGTTTTCCTAATCCAGGTAATGAACACTGACAGAAGAAGTAAACTTCTAAACACATTGAATGTGCAGTCAGGTGTTATTATGCCTTACATTCCCTATCAAGACTTATTCAACACACTTCCAGTTGAGGTCTAGGAATATATTAGGGATGCCCCATTCTACTATATATTAGCTCATGGTGCTTGTTTTATTGCCCAGGGGAAAATTCTCATGCTGGCTCTGCTGGGAAACCAGTCCTTTCATAGAGTGAAAACACACACTTACTCTATTGGTGTAGGAAAAAAAAAAAAAAAACCACAAGGAAGAGAATTCTAGATAATATATTTTCTACCATAGGAGTTTTAAATTAATGCATATGTCAGAATCCAAGACCCAAGATGAGAACAAGGAAATAAAGGAAAGAATAATGGCAGCGATTGACAGCAGCAACATGGAGTGGACAGATTGTCCAAGATCTTTGTGGGAGGAAATATTTAACAACAGAAGCAGGAGGGGAGGAGAAAATATTGTTTATAAGGTCATATGGACATGACAATGTAATGAAATATCTGAGGTAAACATGTGTGGTAAGAAGAAGTCATGAAAGAAAAGAATAGTGTAGGGCGCCTGGGTGGCTCAGTCGTTAAGCGTCTGCCTTCGGCTCAGGTCATGATCCCAGTGTCCTGGGATCGAGTCCCACATCGGGCTCCCTGCTTGGCGGGAAGCCTGCCTCTCCCTCTCCCACTCCCCCTGCTGGTGTTCCTGCTCTAGCTATCTCTCTCTCTGTCAAATAAATAAATAAAATCTTTAAAAAAAAAAAAAAAAAAAAAACAAAAGAATAGTGTACAAACTGCTGCTGAAAATATCACCATGGTTTAATAGGAATCAGTATGAGACTATGTCACTCTTGAGGAATCTTTGATATTCCTCAAATAGAAACAAACAAAAAATAAAGCTGAGAATATAAAATAAAATGAAACAGTCATTGGCTCACTAGGAAAAATTTAATTTAGTCATGTTATCACATGTATTCACAAATAAATGTCTTTTCTTACTAAGCTGAGTTTTAATGGCCTGACAATATTAGTAATATCACAAATGCTTGAATCTACACAGCATAGAGGGCCCCTTTGGGCATTGTTATTGAGGTGTTATTACTTGTCTTATGGGAGGAAAAGAAGGGATTTCCTTTTCTGGCATTTGAAACTTTAATTTTCACTTCCTTTCTATGGTCTCCACTAAAATCCCCTTCTTGGTAGAATACAGACTTTGTTTGGCCTGTAGCTTTATATTTTACATGTTATTACTTAGTTCTTCAGAAAAGTCATCTTTATTTTTTAGATATCCTAAATTTATATATATTTAGTTCACCAAATACTCCTGGTTCTGCCCTCATCTGCATATTATGTAGGATTTCAATTGCCAGCTCCTTTGAAATTAAGTGCTGCCATTTGATTTGCTTTGGAAATCAAATATGAGTTGAAATATGAGGGGTATAACAACAGTCACATAGAGTTAAAAGTGTTAAGAGCCAAAGCAAAATTTGTCATGTCTTCGTTCCTTGCCTTGGTAATCATGGAAGGATTTGCTTAGATGAAAATTCCATCAGCCTGGGCTCCTGAGTGACTGCAGTGAGCAGAACAACCCGCCCCTTGCCCCCACCCAGTGATCTGTGATGGACAAGTACCATGAACAAAAATATGAATATTTGTCTTAAGCCGCTGAAATTGTAGGATGGTCTGTTATTTCAGCATAATGTGTATCATATTTATAGGTACAAAGATTATGAAACCTTTTATTTTATCATCTTAATGTGCCTGAAACATAACTTACTCCTAAAGATTTAATTACATCAAAATTTCTACAGGAAAGCAATTAACAATGAATTCTCTTTTAACATCTCACTAATGGAAAAGCAAAAACAAAAATAAACAAAAAACAAAACCTTACCTGTCTGAATTTGTCTATTTTCTCCAGAAGAATGTTATATTCTTTTAGACAGAATCAAAATCAGTGACATTTAAAGTATTCTTAGATATTTAAAGGAAATCAAAGAAATTTAAATTTTTTGTTCCACAGATAAGCTGCTTTCCTCCTCTTGCCCTATTAAAATAACAACCACCCATTTTCTAAAATAAAACAGGATTGCTTTTAACTCCATATAGATTCACAGACTCATTGGTTTCTTTTTTTTAAAGAAAGATTTTATTTATTTATTTGAGAGAGAGAGTGGGGGGGGGCAGAGGGAGAGAGAGAATCTCAAGCAGACTCCCCACTGAGCAGGGTGCCCAATGCAGGGCTAGATCCCACAACCCTGAGATCAAGAATCTTTCGCTTAACCAACTGAGCCACCCAGGTGCCCCACAGACCCACTGATTTCAATAACCTATGGAATCCTCACAGTACTAAGGTAGCAGCCTGATCTGTCATAATTACATACTTACTTATATGCTTGCAGCATTCCAAAACAGATCGGTACTAATGTATGCAGTGGGCATAAAACTTATGTACCTAACAGCTAAAAATCTGTCACATTTGAGTAAAAACCCCTGTTAAACATTCAAATCTACTGGAAAGCATTTTAAATCCTTTTTGAATTATACAAAAAAGTAATAAAGGAAATTTGTATTTATGAAACCACGCGGCTTCCTTCATGCTGTCTTCCCATTGGCTAACAATACCTCACGTGGCACAACAGTTCCTTCTTAGTCTTGCAAATCATTCCTCAATGCTCTCTCCTCAAACTGAGCCCTGTTTCTCTATTTCTTGTTTCCTTTCTTTTAACAGTCTTTGCCAGATCTTTACTTGCTTAAGTGAATGAATTTCCATTTTGGACCCTCTTTTAATACTATTCTCCATTCTTACCTACATCAACACAGATAATGGCCTAAGAATTGATTAGGCAGAAGAAATGCAGTAATGAGAAAAATTTTATGGCTATTAAAGTATACAAGCAATTATCTATTTCAAACAACATAAATTTATTCAGAAGAGACAGCATTAGCCTAGAATATAAATTGACTTTTACTTTATTCCTAGGTTTATACTGCTATCATTATTACTATCTTTTTCTTTTTCTAGACTTTATTATTTTATTTCTTCCTATGATATTTAGTTTATAAAATAAAAAAATAGAAAAATTTTAAAAATCCATTTTATTTCTAATAACTAAGCTTGGGAATTTTAAAGCACAGTATTAATAAATGATTGCAAAACCTAATTTTTTTTTTTTTTTTGCAAAGCCTAAGTTTAAGTAAACTCACTCTTGAGAAATTTAACATGAACAGTATCAATTCATTCTTTTAAGATTTCTATCTAGTAAGCAATTGGCATCTATATTTTCTTCTCTTAGGTATTCTGAGAAGAAGCCACATGGCAGCATTTCATATTTCACAAACTAAATGACAGTACAGAAGCAGTTGCCCATAATGGAGGTGCTTTGGGGAGTTGAAAACTAATATATGACTCATCAGCTTCAAATAATTCAGCCACTGGAGATGAAGGATAATATCTCTTATGGAAAGCACAAGTTGAAGTATTTTCATGAGAAATTTTTCAGAAACTCTCAGCATAACATATAGTGCAGAATTGTGATAGGCTTATACTCTGCAGTTCTACATAATGGCTTAAGGGAACCCAAATCAACAAGAAAATAGCTACAGAAAAAAAAAAAAAAAGGATGTTCAGGACAGATAGTAGGGTAATTTGGTGACTGAAGCTAATAGGCTGGGTTTTAGGTACATAAAATGCTTCTTTCATGACCCTCAGAATCAAGTGAGATTGAATAAATCATATCTTAAGGAGAAATCTGGTTCTCCTGGTGTTGCCTATTATCACCAGAGTTGGATAATCACTTTGTGGAGGAGCATTAATTCCTTGTGGCCAGTAGAATGTCATGTACTAAGTATGGTTTAAATAATAACCTAGTAATTAGAACATTTTATTATTATCAGGGAAAAGCTAATTTACCATTGCCCAAAGTTAATCGTTAATTCTATAAGAGACATTTCAAAATGGCATTTCTTTTTTAATACTTAATGTTATGCAAACAATGGCACTTAATAAATATGTTTATGATTGTCTAATTTACTTTCTGTTTTTATCATATGATTGGTTCATCGCAAGAAGAAGGCACTTGTGGGAATATCTTTCACTGAGACTTTCCTCTCACTATTATAGTGTCCTAGTACGGGCAGATGATAATTTATGGAGTAAAGTAATACCAAAAACTTGAGTAAAGGATGAGTTTGGGAAGAATAACCTGTCTTTGTGGGCAAATGTAAGAGATTATTCTGGTGGCAGTTCTGAGGGAGATCAGGGGAAAGCTTAGGAGAGTCTTAGTGAAAAGATGGCCACACAGATTTGATTTTTTAAAAATCTTTTTGGTTATATATCTGTCTATTTCATGTGGATTAGGCACCTCCATCTTTCTCTTTCCCTCAAATTTTTCTTTCTTCCACTCTCAATAAAATACAAAAAGTCAAACACAATCATAACCTTGTTATTTTCCAAGTTTCTGAAGTACAGAGGAGTACCCAGCTTCCTGCAGTCCAACAATCCACAGAGCACATTAAGTGAATGGGCACATTCAGGTACTACTTAGCAGACCCATGATTTGTGGTTTGGTAGGCTGTTTTTATGGGCATTGAATTGTAAATGCAACTGCCATGAAATGGTTTGAATTGTAACATTGATGAAAATGTGTTTGCTAAGTGATTCCCTAAATTACTTTATGGAGTATAAAACATCTGCATTTATTTGGATTCTGTTTGGCTGAAAAATAAACATTTCTAAACCACAGCTTTCATGTCTGATGATGATAATATACTGGAAAACTTGAAACTGCATGACAATCTAAATATGTTTTCTCTTAAAAAAAACAAGTGGTACTGTTAGAAATGACATACTAGATCATACTTCTTAACTGGTACATTCTTCCTGAAGATATATAAATGTCATGGTATGCATTCTTGCTTATAAAACAAAACTATACACAGCACTCTGATAATTGGTGGGTTATAAGAAGTTAACTCCTAGATCTTTCAAAAAGGTCAAGTGTGAAAATAAAGTACAATCTTACAAGATTATGAAGGAAACAAGAGTAAAAGATTATTACTTGATTTCCTCAAAAAGTGAAGGAAAAATTCAGTACTATATTGTTTAGTAATTTTATATTGCTAGTCCAGCAAACAGTAAATTTAGAGGAATACACAGCAAATTTTTTATTCAAAATCCATAGATGGTATATTAAGGTATTTGGGATACAATAGAAATTTTAACCAGGTGTTTCTTACCAAAGAAAACTGAAGAAACACCACATGTATTGTAATTAATATTAATGATTAGTTTTACAAAGACATACAAATATATTAGCATAAAATAGCTATGCAAGTAACATCCCATGAAATATTTGCTCATTTATGTAAACTATCAGCCATAGTAACCTATTTGAAGGAAATGTAACTTTATGTGGTACCAATCACTGACCGTCTCTAATCAAGCACATTCCTATTTAGACAGCATACAAGTTCCTCCTTCATTTAAGCAGCAAAAATTATTTTGATAGTAAGTCATAAAGCGTTGATATTTCAATAATCTTAGGACAATATTTTGGTATTTTTTTTTCTTTTAGCAGATGCAACCAATGTTAATTCAAATATTTATTGCCTATATGCAAACAGCATCACAAATGAAAGCAGAGGGAAAGAAACAATGTTAAGATTTATAGTCAAGGAGGGGAGCCTGGGTGGCTCAGTCGGTTAAGCATTTGCCTTGGGCTCCGGTCATGATCCCAGGGTCCTGGGATTGAGCCCCACATTGGGCTCCCAGCTCAGTGGGGAGTCTGCTTCTCCCTCTCCCTCTGCCCCTCCTCTCTACTTGTGCTGTCTTTCTCTCAAATAAATAAATTAAATCTTAAAAAAAAAAAAAAGATTTACAGTCAAGGATATATCCATTATTCAAAGGCATTAGTGTACACTTGATCAAAATATATTAATGTTTTTGAAAGAAAAATTCTTATGTACATCTCATGTCAAGATAGACTCATAAAATTCATGTCAAGTTCTTCAATGAAAAAAGGTGTTTATTCCAATGCACAAATAATGCTTTGATACAGATTTCCATGTTTCATATAATTCTCAGTGGCATAGTTTAATGACTTAATGTTACTCAATATATAAAATATTAAGTGAATCTATCTTAGAAAAGTAATTACATCTCTGGATTAGGGGGTGCTTTCTTTTCTACTACCCAAGGTATTGGACTCCTTGTCATGAATATCACTCATCTTCTTGCCTAATTCTTTGTATGACATGTGATGAAATAATGCCTCTCCAATGTCTGCAGCTGAGATACAAGTTTTACCTCACTTATTGCCTCATTTATTAATTTCCTTTTACTTCTCAATCTGCTTATGGCCAGTCAGACCAAAATATTTCCTTTATGATAAAGGCTTCTTGCCACTTACAGGATATATGTGATTTTTAAGTTTCAGCCTTAAAACATCTCTGGAACTGTAGCAAATAACAAAAGTAATTTTCCAGATCTGTTTGTGAAGAGCAGGCTGAGACAAAATAACTCATCTTTGAATGAATAGTCAGATTAAAGTTCTTGAGACACTTCAAAGATAACAGGTAGATAATTCTAGAAAACAAAGAAACAACTGCATTCATACACCGTTCAGGAGTTTCCTTCAACATATTCAGGTTTTCTTATGTTAAGTGCTCATTCACTGGCAAAAACTAGGCATTATACAATTCAAAATTTTTTTCATTGGAAACTTATACTAAGACAGATTAATGATCTGTCCCTGGTCATCACATAACTAATGATTGGATACACCGCATTAAGTATCTTGACTCATAGTATATTTTTAATGTAAACAACATGGTAGATACATAACATCTACTAAAATATGCTAAGGTGGTATTAGTGAGACCTCAGCTAAATTCACTTTTCAAGGTTATCAAATTAATAACCAATTTCTACAGGTACAAATGAGACTATATGGCAAAAGCCTTAAGTATTTTCTTTCCTTCTTAAATAGTAATTCCTGTTCTCAAAATTTATCACAAAATACTTAATAAATATGTGGAAAGATACATGTACAGAGATGCACATTCCAAAAAGAAATGGTTGTTTACAGAGTAATCTGTAGAGCATGCTCTACTTCTAGAAGCTGTTCCCATGGTAGCTCACACCCACATAATTGTTGTGGATCTCCCTATTATTCCAGAGTACCAGTCCTTGGGCAAGGGATTGTCAACTGACTGAAGCCAGATCAGTTAAAATCCTTCACTTGTATACTTTGAATTAGAACTGAATAAAAGCATTTGAGGTGTATGTGTGTGTGTGTACACACAGACATGTGCATGTGTGCATAGTGTGAGTGTGCGTGTAAGAAGCTGTGAGAAGTATGGTTAGGTTGTTGTCAGTGGCCATTTTCTTGCCAAGTTGCGGAAGACGTGCATTCCATGAAAATGAAGTTAACACACAGAAAGAAGCGACTGATGTTGATATTCAGAGAAAAGCAGAGATGACAGATCATACACACTCACACTCACACATATACCTAAATAGAGACAGAGAGGGGCAGAAGAGAGAGAGTCTTGAGGAATGAATTCCTCATTCAATTTATTTCTGAGACATTGCTGCATCTGCCTGTGGTTCGGATTTTCAACTCTTCTTTCATTTACCCAAAGTACGCTAGTGTTCTTTGAATAAATTACCCTTTTCTCTAAGTCAGCTTGGGGCAGGTTTCTATGAGTCACAAATAATACATCTACCTTATACAAAGAATTATTTATATTAGCTATGAAGGCACATTTCTAGAAATGGGAGATAAATTATGATATAATCATGTTAGTTTTTATGTAGCCATTAAAAGTCATGTTTTTTTAACATTATTTAATTAACTGTGAAACTCTCCTAATTGAAATACCAAGTGAAACAAAGTAAGATACAAACAACATATATAGAATAATTCTATTTCAGAATTTAAAATTGTAAAGCATTTATAAAAAAAATAACAAAAGGAACTTGCCAAATAATTAACAATGGTTATTTCATTGGTTAGGACTGTAGTTCATATTTTTATTATCCTTTTGTTTTTGAACAATTAATATATATTTCTATTATATTCAGAAACATAATAATAAGGATTATTTAAATTGTACCTCTGATTAAAAGAAATTTATTCTTTTTAAAAGGTACAATAGATTCACTTGATCTCAGTACCACTAATTAAAAAAAAATGTTTTGTTTCTGTTATCTATCTCCTTCCAGAATCAAATACACATATATTTCCACATATTTTTTATTCAAATATTTCATACAAGGGACCATATTTAAAGACCAATAGCAAAACATCTAAATCGTTGGCAGAATTTTTATTTATTAAAGAGTCTCCTTGTCTATGTATGATGTTCGCATAGTTTCCAAGCACCTCCTGCCGTTTAAGCAGTAAAATTTAAGAAATAACAAAACTGACTCATGGATTTATGATTGTCAGTACCATAATCTGGTATTTATAAATATAGATAAAATCAGTGTTCACTTGTTATATACACACAGGGGGTACCACAAGAAGTAGATACAGAGAAACAAAAGGTGTGCATTGTCTCTGCTCTAGAGACAATGAACCTCTTTCTCGTGATAAAGACATGCAGATCCAATCATGGGAAAGTTGCTGTGAATCACTGGAAAGTATCACTTGTGAGAGTAACACAGTTAAGCCTATAACATATAAACTTGGAGAATACTTGAAAAATGCTAAAGAGCTTTTAACATTTGCTGTTCTTAACGAGTGTCTCCTATGTGTCATACTACGTACTGGGTGCTTTATAGTGACAATATGAGGTAGGTGTTAAATGTATGTGGGGCATTACATATGTATATGGGTAGAGAGATTAAGTAACTTGCCTATTGCTACCTAGATAGAATCACTATTTGGCCTCAGATCTGTCAGTTTCAAATCCTGTGAACTTAGACATCAACATCACCTAAAGCCTGTCGTAACTCTCTAACAGAGTTCCAACCCTTCTGTCCACAGCATTGAGCACATAGTATATTCTGATCCAGCCCACCTACTAGGGCTGGAGTATCACACCTTCAAGGAGTTCGTTGGCAGATGTCCAGGGAAGCTTGTGAGTGTTACATTGTATTGATCAGTGGATTTGGGAGCAGCTATGCAAATGTGCAGAAGGGGTGACTCTTGAATACAGAGCAGCAGTTTATTTGAGTAAGTCCAAGTTGCTGGGATGAGAACTCTAGTCCGGCAGCATTTTGAGAAATAACAGTGTTCCAGATACGTGTGAAGTCTTAAGTTAATTAATTTAATACTGAAAACAGCCCTATGAAGTAGGTACTATTATAGTTGGCTTCATGCTACGGTCAGGAAACTGAGAAATGGAACAGGAAAATCAGCTTTCTCCAAGGTCACATAGCAAATAGTGGAATCAGGATTTGAATTCTGACATTATGGCTTCCCTCTTTAATTTATACATTGCACCATCCTAACTACTTTCCCAGTATACCAGAGAAGTTCACTTAGTGTTATTTCAAAGGTCTGCAATCCTAACACATTTTGAGACTTTGCTTTCTACCTTCCAAATATGTCTTCTATCATTGTCATTGTGTGTATGTGTGTGTCTGTGTGCGTGTGTGTGTTTTGATTTTGGTCCTTGTGGATTTATAGCTTAAAATTTCTTTTTATTGTCATATTTGTTGCATTTTGGAAAAAGCAGGTATAAATATGCATATTTGTTCCAATCTAAAATGAGAAACCTAACTTTTCAGATCAAACATCACGGGAATGAAATGTAAGTAGCAGAGGATAAGAGAAATAAAAAAGAACTAAGACTGCTGAAGAAGGAAAAATAAAGGTAGCACAATTGATTTGGTTTCTCTGAGCATAAACAGACACTAATTTTTAGCCTACCAGGGCCTCTTACCCCTGTACTGCAAGTGCTGAGAATTCCAGGTAATTCTAACTGGACAAATAAAATAAAAAGGTAACTTAGTACAGGAAAGATAAATTCTAACAACAACAACAAAAAAAATTGGCAAAGCTGCAAATAATTGCATAGTTTTCATTCTCTGCAAATGTTATGGAATTGCATTTTCTTTTTGTACTGCATGTTCTCAAATGACAAATAAGAAATGCTGACAGCTATACCATATGTGACATGGATTGATACAACATATACAAATGGCTAGTATTTTAGTGTATCCAAAATACATTCCAAATGAACAGAGCCCAGGAAAAATAAATTATTTTAAAATCTTGCATAAGAAACTATTAGAACAATTATTTTCTAATATTCTTAATGAAAAAATTAAATCTTATGCAAAGAATGTTTTTAATCTTATTTTTTATTTCCCTTTGTATCTATATACATGGCCTCTTAATAATAATCATGTCATGCAGCAGAAATGCCACCGTGCATGTCAATCTTTAATAGCAATTTCACTACAAATAATAATTCTGGTTCACCAATTCTTTGGAAGCCCACCTATTAATTCAGAAATATTTTAAGTGTTGTATTATATTTCTTTCTCTAGTAAATAATGAATTTCAGGCCTCCTGTTTAATTGAACGCAATAAGACCATAAATTAAAATATCTTGCCCCTCCTTCCAATATAATTTAAGCTTTCTCTCCCTAAAATAAAATTTTCCTCACTCCCCACTTCACAAAAATTGCTTTTTCCATTATACCAATGAAAAGTGCCCCTTGATAAACCTGGTGGTTTTCTACCATATTTATTATGATAAAAGACTCCATGGGGATAAAAAGTACTCAAGGAAGACCCTTTCTTCAGGAACAGACTTAAGAAACATCCAAATACCCTCCTGATTTCCCAGACATATGATTTCAGTATCACAAATAAAAAGAAACTTTTTTGATATTTTATTATGCTTAAAAATATACAGGCATCTGATGGTATTTTTCCTTCATCCAGTGATCTGGGCATCTCCAAACATCTCCTAAGATTTTATTTCAGTATGTTTCATTTCATAAGAAAGAGTGTTCACTTGGGACTGGTCCATTAGTGCATCTCATTACTGACAAATAAATTCCTGGGTAAGGGGTGAGAATTTTCGAGGAAATCAGCAGTGATGTATGGAGGATTTGCAACAGGGTCCCAGAACTGTCTAGAAAAGAGCAGGTTACAAGTACTGCTCTAAATGTTAACACCTGTTGCATTTATATTATTTCCACTCGCTATGTCAGTGAACTCCAAGAGTATTCTCTTGCAACTTGTATAACATTTTCCATTTTTTAGATTTTACTGATCAGGCTGTGAGACAATCAAAATAATGTTTGTGATCCCAATTACAATTAATTTTGTCCTTGGAGCAAACTGAATAAAACCAAGAGATGAAAAAATAGAAAGAAGGAAAAAAATTTTCAACACTTACCCAGGAATTCTGGAAACAAGAATATAAAGTAGTTTTGTAAAGAACCAGATTTCTTTTCTGATTTGCCTAGAGTGAATCATGTTTCCATCCCTCACTGTAAGTCTAGAAGTATAGACACACAGATCATACATTTAAATATAAGCTCTATCAGACTGGTGGCTTTGTAGCCTCATTACCTAAAAGCTCCTTGTTCCATGGTAAATCCCTATAAAAATCTGATAAACTAATGAAAATTAAATTATTGGCCAGTTGTAGATCAATTATTTACTCTTGGCTCTGAGACACAGAAATGGTTCCTCTGTAAACAAAGCAATTCAGAGTGAGGAAGAGGAGAGAGTCCACAGAAAGTAAGACACTATTAAGAAAAGAAAGGAGAACAATAGCCAAACTATGGAAAGAGCCAAGATGTCCATCAACAGATGAATGGATAAAGAAGATGTGGTATATATATACAGTGGAATATTATGCAGCTATCAAAAAAACCCCGAAATCTTGCCATTTGCAATGACATAGATAGAACTAGAGGGTATTATGCTAAGTGAAATAAGTCAATCAGAGAAAGACAAGTATCATATGATCTCACTGATATGAGGAATTCTTAATCTCAGGAAACAAACTGAGGGTTGCTAGAGTGGTGGGGGGTGGGAGGGATGGGGTGGCTGGGTGATAGACATTGGGGAGGGTATGTGCTATGGTGAGCGCTGTGAATTGTGCAAGACTGTTGAATCACAGATCTGTACCTCTGAAACAAATAATACATTACATGTTAAAAAAAAAAAAGAAGATAGCAGGAGGGGAAGAATGAAGGGGGGAAATCGGAGGGGGAGACGAACCATGAGAGACTGTGGACTCTGAGAAACAAACTGAGGGTTCTAGAGGGGAGGGCGGTGGGGGGATGGGTTAGCCTGATGATGGGGATTAAGGAGGGCATGTATTGAATGGAGCACTGGGTGTTATACGCAAACAATGAATCATGGAACACTACATCAAAAACTAATGATGTAATGTAGGGTGACATAAAATAAAATTAAAAAAATAAAATTAAAAAATTAAAAAGAAAAGAAAGGAGAATAAATGCTGGGCAGAAAAAGCAAAAGATAGCTATTAAACAGAGGGAAAAAAAACCACAAAGAGATTTTAACTGACAGAAGAATACATTGTATTATTCCTTTTCTTTTCCATAATTCTTTACCGAGATTTTATTAACACTAATCATTTCCCTAGAACAAGATCACCTCTGGATTCATTAACAATCACATTTCCAATTTAACACAGCAGATGTTTTGTTCATGAATTGCAGTGACCATATGAAGACCTTCAAAAATCAATAGGTGAAAGTGAAAGTTCTTAATGGCCTTAAATTCTACATAAAACAAGTATCAGTAGAATCCAGACACTCTTGAAACAAAAGGAATCTGGTAAATTAAAAATAAAGTGAGAATAAGAACTATGACTTATGAATCCTATGAATCAAACTGTCTTTGATATCAATTTATGTTGTTGTATATGGCAGTATTTCCTTTTTCTTTGAAGCTAAATAATATTCCATTGTATGTATATGCCACAGTTTCTTTATCAACTCCTCTGTTCCTTTTTTAAGATTTATTTATTTATTTATTTGAGAGAGAAGAGAGAGAGCAGAGTGAGCAAGAAAACGAGTGGAGGGGAGAGGCAGAGGGAGAGGAAGAAGCAGATTCCCTGCTGAGTAGGGAGCCCAATGTGGGGCTTGATCCCAGGACCCTGGGATCATGGCCTGAGCCCAAGGCAGACACAGCTAACTGGGCCACCCAGGAAGGTCCTATCAACTTCTCTGTTAACGGACATTTAAATTGTCTCCATATCTTGATTATTGTGAACAGTGCTTCAATGAAATGAAAGTGCAAATATTTCCTTGAGGTGCTGGTTTCAGTTCTTTTGGATATATACCCAGATTGCTGTATCATATAGTAATCCTATTTAGATATTTTTGAGAAATCTCTGTATTACTTTCCATAGAGGTTGCACCATTTTGCATTCCCATCAACAGTGCACAAGAATTCCAAATTCTCAACATGTTCACCAATGCTTATCCTTCGTTTACTTCATAGTAGCCGTTCAGACAGGTGTGAGCTGATATTACTGTGGTTTTGATTTGCATTTCCCTAATGATTACTGATGTGGATCATATTTTTGTATATCTGTTGGCCATTTCTATGTCTTCTTTAGAGAAATGTCTATTCAAGTACTTTACCTATTTTTCAATCAAATCATTTTTTTTAATTTAAATTTTAGGCTTTTTTGCTATGAGTTGTATGAGTTCCTTACATATTTTGGAAATTAACTTGGTATCAGATAAATGGTTTACAATTTTTTTCCCATTCTGTAGGTTGTCTTTTCATTTTGTTGATTGTTACCTTTGCTGCACAGGAACATTTTAGTTTAGTGTAATCCCATTTGTCTATTCTTGCTTTGTTTGCCTGTACTTCTGATGTCATATTCAAGAAAACATTGCCAAAACCAATGCCATAAAGCTTTTCATCTATGCTTTCTTCTAGGAGTTTTACTATTTCCAGTCTTACATTTAAGTCTTTAATCCATTTTGAGTTTATTTTTGTGAACGGTGTAAGATACAGGTACAATTTCATTCTTTTGTGTGTGGATATCTAGTTTCCACAGAACCATTTGTTGTAGAAACTCTTCCTTACTGTGTATTCTTGGCACCCTTTTCAAAGATCCATTGGCTATACTGCATGGGTTTATTTCTGAGCACTCTATTCTGTACCACTGGTCTATATGTCTCTTTTTATGCCAGTACCATAATGATTTAATACTGTGGCTTTGTAATATATTTTGAAATCAGGAAATGTATTACCTCCAGCTTTGTTCTTTTTTCTCAAGATTGCTTTGGCTATTCAGGGTCTTTTGTAGTTTCATATGAATTTTAGTATTATTTTTTCTATTTTTGTAAAAATAATGCCATTGGAATTTTGACAGGCACTGCATTAAATCCAGTTATCACTTCGGTTAATATGGGCATTTTAACAATATTAAATCCTCCAATCCATGAGAACAGGATGTCTTTCTATTTATTTGTGTCTTCCTTAATTTCTCTCATCAAGACTTTGTAGCTTTCAGTGTACAAATCTTTCATCTCCTTGGTTAAGTTTATTCCTAAGTAATTTATTTATTTTTTTTTATTTTTTCATGCTGTTGTAATTAGGATTGTTTTCTTAATTTCCTTCCTGCATAATGAGTGGTTAGTGTAGAAAAATGTGACTGATTTACTTTATTTTATTTTCTTATTTAAATTCAATTAGCCAACATATAGGACATCTTTAGTTTCAGATGTAGAGTTTAGTAATTCAACAGTTGCATATAACACCCAGTGCTCATCATACCACGTGACTGATTTTATATGTTGATTTTATAATCTGCAATTTTTCTAAACTTGTTTATTTGTTCTAAAAGCCTTTAATGGAGTATTTAGAATTTCTACATATATTAATGCCATCTGCAAACAGAGGTAATTCTACTTCTTTTCTGATTTGGATGCCTTTTATTTCTTTTCTTGTCTAACTGCTCTGGCTAGGACTTCCAGTATTTTTTTGAATAAAACTGGTGAGAGTGGACATCCTTGCCTTGTTCTTGATCTTTGAGGAAAAGCTTTTAGCTTTTCACCACTGAGTAGGATGTAACTGTGGGTTTGTCATATATGAACTTTATTATGTTAATAGCATTTCCTTCTCTTCCTGGTTTGCTGAGGGTTTTATCATGAAAGGATGTTGAAATTTGTCAAGTTATATTTTCTGCATCTTTTGAGATGGTCATGTGATTTTTATCCTTTATTCTGTTAATGTAATGTTTCACATTGATTTATTTGCAAATGTTGTGCCATTCTTGCATCCCCCATATAAATTCCACTTGGTCACGGCATATGATCCTATTAATGTGCCGTTGAATTTGGTTTGCTTCTGATATATAAACATACTGTATCTCCATTTGTATGGATTTTCTTTCACTTCTTTCATCAGTGTTTTATAGTTTTGATCACAGAGTTGCTGAACAAATTTTTTAGATTTATATGGAAGTATTTCATGATTTTGTTGCTTATTGTCTATGACACGGTTTTGTTAGTTGCATCTTCAACTGCCCCTTGCTAGTTTATAGAAATATAATTGATTTTTAATATTTTATTTAAAGGCTTTGCTGGACTTGCTAGTATTAGTATTTTTTTGTTAATTATTTAAAATTTTCCACATAACAATTGTGTTGTCTTTAAATAGAGATATTTCTATTTTTTCTTTAGAAGCTTTATGCTTTCTATTTATGATATAGCACTGGATGGAAAATCCAGCACAATGATGTATAGGAGTGGTGAGAGCAGACATCACTGTCTTTTTCCTAAACTTTGGGGGAAAGAGGTAAGTTTCACCATTAAATGTAATGTTAAGTATAATGCTAGCTGTAGCTGCAGGTACTTTATCAGTTTGAAGATATTTCCTTCAGTTCCTACTTTGACTTCTCTTCCTCCTGTGCTCTGCCTTGGACAAGCCAGTGCTTATGTCCATCCAGTCTCTTTTTGGAAGGACAAATTTTTTCTTAGATATTACACTACTTGGTTGCCCTGTAACCTCAGTTATTTAATGAATTTAAGAAAGTTATAATCTCACTTTTTCTGTTATATTGTGAGTTGTGCTTTTTCAGCTCTCCTTTCTAGATGAATGCAGAATATGCCTCTCTTGGGGCCCCTGGGTGGCTCAGTCATTAAGCATCTGCCTTCCGCTCAAGTCATGGTCCCAGGGTCCTCGGATCAAGTCCCACATTGGGCTCGCTGCTTGGCAGGAGGCCTACTTCTCCCTCTCCCATTCCCCCTGCTTGTGTTCCCTCTCTCGCTATGTCTCTATCTGTCAAATAAATAAATAAAATATTTTTTAAAAAAAGAAAAAGAATATGCCTCTCTCTTAGGCTAATGTCCCTTTTGGGAAACGGGTTTACCATGCTGCATGTTTCCAGTCCTTTCACCTTTTGCAATCCCCACACAGAGATGCTTTGCTCGTGTTAGGATTATATAAATTTCCCCAAAATGCCATTGTTTTGTGGCCCAAGAGTTTGAGCTTACTGTGATATAAACCCCAAATCTGTCTCTACATTCCCACTTAAAATTCACTAAATTCTCCTTCAAATCTAAGCATGTTTATTTTCCACCTGAGATTCTCCCTTGACCACCAAAATGTGGATGTTGGGTCTCTGTCTTGTGCGCTCAGACCATCATTTCTCTACTCTTTTAACTTGAATGATCCTCCCACCTCACTGAGAACTGAAAGACCATGATTATCTTTGTCAGTGTTTGGTACTGGCACTGTTCATAGCAGCCAAAAGAAGGGTAGAAACCACCAAACATCCATTGACTGCTAAATAAACACAATCTGGTGTATTGATGCAATGGAATATTATTCAGTCATAAAAAGAAATGAAGTACTGATTCATTCTCCAACATGGATGAGCCTTGGAAACATTATACTAAGTGAAAAAACCAACCACAAGGCGTATTTTGTATGATTCCATTTGTATGACTTATCTAGAATAAGCAACTCTTTAGAGTGAGAGAACATATTAGTGGTTACCAGAGACTGGGAGAGGGCAGATTGGGGAGTGACTTCTTAATATCCTTTTGTGGTGGTAAAAAGTTCTGAAACTAGATAAAAGTGATAGTTGCACAAGTTGTGAATGTAATTAAGGCTACTTAATGTCATACATTAAAATAGTTAAAATGGTTAATTTTATATTACATGTATTTTACCATAATTGGGTGTGATGTAACATATATATAAATGGAGAGAGAGAAGGTAAATTTTCATATGTGTCACTAATACCTACCATTTTCACTGGAACTGTCCCTACCCTATGTTTATTTTATGGAATCTTATTTGGAGGCATAGTGCTGATGTAAAGGAAAATGGGCTGATTTTTAGTTTCTATCACCCCTCTACTATAAACAGAGCGCCTAAACTTTAAAAATTAAACTCCAGCAAACATAACAACTCAGATGACCAATTTTATTAAAAGCAGAAAACTATCCTTTTAAAACATGTATTTTGACTTGAATTTCATTCTGTCATTTGAAATGAAAGTGCATTATGACCCTTTTGTGCATATTTCTGAAGCATCTGTGAATTAAAACAATGCTATGGCATTATATATATTAGAGATAAACAGGGCTTTAGATCCGTCTGTATATTGTTTTTTTCCCAGAAGAATGGAACAATGAGCAGTGCTGGAAGGTAATAGTCTCCACCTACACAGAAGCGTTCGTATATTATATAAACCAGCCAGAGACAGATTGTGGTAATAAATCTTAATATAAATATCTCTGCTTTTGTGTCACATTTATGTAACCATTTCACTAACATTTTCTTCAGAACATTCCCTCATTTTTATCTCCTGCACACTAACAGAGTTTCATTTTCTTTTTAATCTCTAAAAGACTTTTTTTATGTTGCTCATGATAAAAATTTGGGGAATATTATTTGGAGAAATTGCTTATTTGACGTTTCGCCTCTTAGTTAAATTCCTACATGATTATGGCATTTCTAATTTGATTTCTGATAAGTTAATGGATTTGATGAAGGCTTAAATTTATTTTGATATCATGGGGACCCTAAGATTGTATATATACCAAATGTTTTCCCTTTTAGGGTGGAGGTATTTAGTATTTCTCTTTAAAATGAAGTTAGAGAAATGCTTACATATTATCAAATGGCATAACTTTTTCTTTTTCTTTTTTTAAAGATTTTTATTTATTTGACAGAGAAAGAGACAGCCAGAGAGGGAACACAAGCAGGGGGAGCAGGAGAGGGAGAAGCAAGCTTCCCACAGAGCGGCGAGCCTGATGCGGGGTTCGATCCCAGGACTCTGGGATCATGACCTGAGCCGAAGGCAGACGCTTAACAACTGAGCCACCCAGGAGCCCCTGGCATAAATTTTTCTAAGAGATATTGAGATAGCTTAAATACTAATCTTACCTTGTTATATTCATAAACTAACAGCAAAAGATGCTCATCTGGATCATATTAGGAAAAGTAGAGTCCAAGTTCCATGTCTTGGATGAGAGAAGATTATATGTGGGTAAGGGTGCACCAGTGAATTCTAGAAAAGGAACAAAAGGTCATCTATGAGAATCAGTGCTTTGAGATTATGATTATGATAAATGGAAGAAGCAGAATATAATGTATATCAATTATCTTGGGCCCAAGGGGGTTCAAGAGCATGAGACAAAATTATACTCAGTTTTATAATTAATATGGGAAGCAATCCTGTTGTGTGATTATCTACTTGAATGTGAAGAGTGGACAGGGGTGTGGAGGGGCAGACATACAACCATAATGTTTGGGAGCTTTGCCTTGCTGCTGTGATTTGGAATAATTTGTAATCATGCGGGCTGGAGCTTTCTCTTTTTTTCCTTCTACTTCTACCTCTCCCTCTTCATTCTCCTCTTTGTTCCTCTACATGTATTTATATTGAAAAAGTTGAATTTTGTGGTTCCAAATATGACAAAATGTGAAATGAGACCAAGAAGTCTTGGAACCCCAGGGCCAGTCAACGTGCTTAGTGCTGGAAGATATTATGGAGGGATTCTCTTCTACATGGTTTAAGATAAAGATAAACGTTTGTAACTTTGAAATTGCTTTCTCATTATAGCCTATACTACAAACAATAAATCCATTTCAAACCTAATTTTCAGGCAGATGTACTATTGCTGCAAACTATAGATTTCTCTACTATATATTTATAACATGATGTGCATTTATGCTTTGTGCAGTATACTCAGGAATTTGTTTCATGTAAATCAAGGTAATCTGCCTTAAATGTTATTTGACTACACATGGAGAAGGAAATTATGTATTTCTTAAGAGCTACTTCTTTCCTTAGCCTTTATTTGAACTTCAACAAGTTCTATCTTGCCTTTAGCAAGAACTATTTTTGTGCTTAAAACATATTTAAGCTTAAGATATGTCTGTGATGATACCTTCAGATTTCTGGAAGGTTTAAAGAAAATTAATTTTATGAAGTCAGTTTTCTTCTACTAACCTAAAATTTTCCTTTCATACTGAAAGCATTTTATTGTCATGAGTTATGATTCTGACCAAAGAGCAGGAATTTTCAATATGTATAAACTCATCTTTTCAACTAAACACAATCCAGGTCCTTGAAGGATTTCAACCAGAAAAGTAACTTGAATTTTAAAATATTAATTTGGTAATGGTAGAAGAGACAGCATAGGACAGTGTAGGAAAAATTAATCAACTCATACAAAGCAGAAAAAAAGACAAAAAGAAAGACAAGGAAAGTAAATTTCCTTAAGGAAGTTTCTTAAATTTCCAAGAAAATCACTTCATGAAGAATTAAATCATAATTGTTGGCATTTATGGATAATCTTTTGAATAATCCCTGTGTTCAGTTATACTAGGAGGTATTTATAACTGCCAATAAAACTTGTGAAATATGGCTAAAGTTGTATTTAGAGGATCCTGTTTAGCCTCAAATGTATGTATCATAAAAAAGAAACTAAGACTTCAATTTAATAAGTTTGAAAAAGTTAGCAACGGAAACCCTCTAAAATAAGAAGGACATATTAAGGCAAAAGGAAGAAATTAAAGAATAAAATTATTTTAAACTTTTATAAATTAGGCCAACTCTGGCAACAATGATCAAAAGAGTATACAAAAAAACAGTATAAGGAATATAATTTGGGATATAACTGTAAGTTCAGTAGTAATTAATAGAAGTCATACTAAACATAATATGTTTAATAGAAATGAAAAGGAAAATTACAAAAGGAGTTAGATTAACAAAGACAGCTCATGACTCAGAAAACATAGAATAAAAACATTTATGGTACCATTGTATTAATTTAGGCAATACATGAAGAAATTGTCCCTGTCAAAAGAAGGAAAAGAGTTTAGACTGGAAGTGCCCCTTCAAGAAATATTTAGCAGATAAATGTACTTTGTGAACAAGTGGTCATGAAGGATAAAGTAAAATAAAAGTTGATTCTCACATTTCTAGCTTTGGGGATTTTAATATGGGGATAGTAGTTTAAAAATTGAAACAGATGATAGAGTAGAGGCATACAGTTGTGGTAAAACATTCTTGCTGTGAGAGTAAAGGAAGTAGAATAAGGATGTAGAGAAGGCAGTGTGGTCTTCATAAGAAATATTTGAAGATAAAGGGAAACTAAACTATCTCTTAGCTGCTCTGTATCCATTCCCTTCTCTTCCAAATAATAGCCAAATATTTTTCCAGATAATCACGGTCCCCTTTTAGTTAGCAGCAATGCTGTTGGGGTGTTAGGGACTTAACCTCAGGTATCAGGATTCTTCCCTGGTTGTAAATGTTTTAATAATGATCACTGAGCCAGGGGCGCCTGGGTGGCTCAGTTGGTTAAGCAACTGCCTTCAGCTCAGGTCATGATCCTGGAGTCCCAGGATCGAGTCCTGCATTGGACTCCCTGCTGCAGGGAGTCTGCTTCTCTCTCTGACCCTCCCACCTCTCATGCTCTCTCTCTCTCATTCTCTCTTTCTCAAATAAATAAATAAAATCTTTAAAAAAAAAATGATCACTGACCCAGGCCTAAGCCAGTCTGGGATGACATCTCACTGACCTCCCAGTGACCAAAATGTATATATTACTAGTGCTATCAAGGTGAAGCTGAGAACATTCATTCCAAGATGTTAGGAGGAAGTGTTCTCTCCAACAGGCATGCACAAGGAAGATGTAGCTCTTGCTATTTATTACAAGCAGCCATCTTGTGACCATGAAAGTACAATAAAATCAATACACGAAAAAGGGCAGAGTTGAGAAAATTGCAAACCATTGATCTAGTTCCCCGATTTAACAGACCTGAAGCCTAAACACTGCTGCACTTTACAGTCCTATGAGTCAGTAAATTCATGATGTTGTTTAAGGCAGCCGAGTGTTGTTTCCTACTGCTCAAAGTGTATAATCTTTAGTCAATTCCATTACTCCACTAAGAGGAATTATTTTCTTTATTTTGCATTTGAGAACACACTGGGCTATTTTACTTATCTGAATGACTAATATAAAAGTTCAAGGATATTAAAATAAAATGTTTATTAGATTTATTATGGGCAAAGTGCATTGCAAATATGCTGGTAGGAAAAATCTTGTAGGTGCAAAGGATGTTGTAGGAATCCTGTTCTCATTTGCTGTTTTTAATTATTTTTAGCCTTTTTAATATGCTGTGTTTATTACATTCTAGAAATATGAGAGTATGTATAGGAACAAAGTGTGCATTCCAACAAGAATGTAAACCTGATTCATATTAATGAAAAAGAAATTCACATAACAGGATGCACTGAATAGTTATAATTTATTTACTGACAGAAAACTAAAAATAAGAAGCTTCTACTCATTCTAAACATTTTCCTGTCTGGGTATTTCTCCTTCGTGTGAAAGGAAAAAAGACTGAACTAGTTGTGTTGACTATGGAAATAACAAGACCACTGGTTATCTTCTACGTCATATGTTCATTACCATAGGTTAACCATCTAAGAAATAGCTACTTACATCATTCTATTGTTTTATGAATTCATGTGAACTTACAATGGGTCTTGTTTTGCAATACTGAGTTATAGTATTTCTCCTCAAGTAAGGAATATATATATTTCCATCATCCTTTTGCAAATATTTTTAATATGATATCCTTTGTCTTCATTTCAACTTGTTTATAGAGATAATACTTTTTTGCATAGTCTGTACTCGTAATAATAAATGTAAAGCAACATTAATTTTACTTTTTATATGGTTCCCAATCTTAATTGTGCAATGTTCCTTTGTGACAGAAATCACTAGGTAGATTTTTTCATTTTAAATATAGAACAGTAAAATTTTGAATATTAAAACTTACATCTATTAGTATCTGGTATAATTTATTTTAAAAAGTCATTGGTATAGAAAATATCAGGTAGGCAATTCTAGAGTTTCAAGCAAGTTAGCTCAAAGATAAATGATCATGTAAGGAAATTTTTGTTTGGATGATTTTCAAAAATTAAAGGGATAAAATCACTTGGTGTTAAATGTTAATAAATTCATGTCATTCTGATAATTTATGTTACAGCTTATAGTCTGTTATATTTTGCTGTCCTCTCTTATTAGAGCAAGATGATGACAAGAGAATACAAGTTAAATGATACATAAAAATATGGAAACACAAATAACAGGATTAAATAATCACTTTTCTCAATTCACTGTTAACAGTTTTTTTTTTTTTGAAAAGGTAGTTAAAAACTGGGGAATGCATGTAATTTTATAATTGCAATAGTTCAGCCAGATCTTGGTCACAGAGTGTATTAAATGATTTTTGATTATTTTAAGTAAATTAATAATACTGCAGTACCTTTGTAGTCTAGGATACTGTTCCTAATTCAAAACTTCTTAGGGCATAACTTTACAGTGCCTTTTCCAATAGTGTTTGTTTTATTCCGAGATTTCTGTCATCCTTTGATTTTTGGCCAGGTTTAAGATTCGATTAGATAAAAGATTGGCAAACTTTTTTTGTGAAAGACTAGATAGCAAACATTTCTGTCTTCCTGGGCCCCATGATCTCTGCTGTAGCTACTTAACTCTGCCACTGATGATGGACAATACGTAAATATACACCCATGTGTGTGCTCCATTAAGATTTTATTTACAAAAACAGGTAGCAGATAAAGTTTGGCCTCTGAGTTGTAGTTTGCAGAACCTTGGATTAAATTAAAAACATAGGAAATAAGTAAAGAAACATTAACAAATGTAAGTTTTATTTTTTTTAATGCCAAACTATGGCAAAGTAATACCACCCCCTCATTGTATGGTTGTCTTAAACTGCCCACCAAAGATGTATATATATATATATAAAAATACACACACATGTGTATTTATATATGTATATTTATTTATTATTTTAATATATTATTTATTTATAAATATGTAAATAAATAAATATACATATATAAATTTATATGTATATATAAGTTGAATAATTATTTAGCAAATTGGAGCATTTGAGAAGCACATTTTAGTTCTGAAAGAAAAAGAACAAAATGTAACTTACAGAAATGTTGAGGAAAGACATCTTTAATGCTCCTTCACAGGGTTTAATGGATTTAAGGTCACTGACAATAGAGAGCTATTTAGCTGCTATTATTGCTACTTTTCCTATATTATTAATGGATTAGAAAATGTGATTCTTGAAAGGACCCAATCATCATAACAAGGACCTCACCAGACCTTATGCTTGAAAAGGAAGAAATAAAATTATCTCTACTTTGTAGATGACCTGATCCTATATGTGGAAATCCCTAGAAATTCCACAATAAAACTGTTGAAACTAATAAATTCTGTGATGGCTAATTCACATGTCAGTTTGTCAATCATGTCAATCTCTTACTGGTTCTCTTTTTCTGGAGAATCCTGACTAAGAGCATGGGTCTCTTGTATTACTGCATGTCTTCTAAGCAGAAGCACTGACAATTTTTATTGATTTCTTTATTTAAGGATTACAAATAGCAGTAAAATAGAGAGTTAGTGCCTCCATCTGGAACAGCAGAGGACAGATTTGCTTACTGTCTAGTATAATATAGTTGCTCCAGTACAATAAAGATAGTTTGTCCAGCTCCAGGGTAAAGAGCATGTTCATTTGCAGACATGTGTAAAAGACTCAGGTTTCCTCTCCCGTAACACAATCCACTCCATGAGCAGTATTCACTTGATGATTACAGGATCATCACGTCATCCTGTGGAAACGAAGACTCAGAAAACCAGAGTAAGAAAATAACGGTTCTCTCTATTAGCAGTAAACTGTGCTTTGTCTCTGACACAAGGCTCTCTTGCATTCTTCCAGCATCCATGATATTGTGCAAGGCTAACTTGTTAGTTTGAAAATAGTGCAAATATCTCAAATGTTTCATAGTTCCTGATATGACCTATGCTTTATAGTTTTTATAACTGAACACAGCATATCATTTTATGCTATTGATATATTTGAGCTAAATTCCTAAAATAATAATAAATAAAAACTGACTATCATGTCCTCTGAAAATAATGAAGACATCTAATTTAAATCAATGGTCTCATACAATGCATTATTGAGGACATATGATACATACATACATAATTCTTATACTATGCTTGTTAAGTATATTCAAATATCTCAAGTAAAATATAATTAGAGAAGCCAAATGAAATTTACCCCATAACAGAAGTTGAGCATATTAGAAGGTCAAAAGAGTTGTCATGCACTTGGATAAAATGTCTACCTTTTCTTTCGTAGTTGGGAAATGAGGATAAACCTTTCATGAAATGTTCCTCCACACATAAAGTATTAGTTTCTATTTTCTGCAGAGTTCCATTGCTCTATTGTGCCTCTGACAAAGTTCCTTTAATTTGATAAATGTGTTTGTGTTTAATGCAAAATAGTTAAAATATCTGAAATCCTTTATCCTCTGATCTGTTCTGAATTTACAGAGGTTTCTAGAAAAATACTGCTCGAGGTTGGGAACATGATGAATATTTCAGTGGAACTGAAGCTGTCAAAATAGAGGGGGAAATGCCTGTTGGATATGTAGAATAAATGAATGGAACTATGACAATTGAAAATTATAACTCACCCTTCTAAACAGATTGGTTCTGTTTTGGAAACCTTACTGGGGAATGGAAATGGCAAGGCTACGGTAAGTTTGGGAAATGACATGAATTAAATTTATGAAATGAATTCAATAACGTATGGCAAAGAGAAAGAATATTAAACTTGGAAAGATAAATACTAATATCTATTATGATATTGGAAATTATGGCTGATTGAGGAAAAACAGATCAGTCTATTTTCAATTTCATATTGCATGGAAGGGGGCTTAACCTTGCAATTAGCTAGAAATAAGGAGAGAAAACTTTTGTTGTATAAAATGAGAATTCTGGCAGGTACCCATTGATCTTTGAATTCAACATTTATTTAGCATCTACTTTGTGTCAGCCACTGAGGGATTAGAGACCTTATTAGCATTGGAGATGCAAAGAAGAGTAGGGCATAAGGAAATTCAATACATGAAGGATAGGGAAGTTAACAGTTAATTATCCTCTGTGTGATACATACTAGATAACATTAAGCTCATATTGCTAAGAAGACACACTGAAGAAGGCTCTGACCAAGATTAAGGTAAGAGGAATCTCCTGAACTAAGCCTTCAGGGCAAGTAGGGCCCACATGAGCACAGTGTAGTTGAGGGCAGGGGCAAATGTATGGGAAGAGAAAAGAGTATAGACATAATCCAAACTGAGTTCTGCAAAAAGTTACATGTGATTACACTATAGAGCACAAGTGACAATGAAGTAAACCTTGATCCAAACCTTGCTTCTGACCTTGACTTAATTCCTCACTTTTATCTGGTGCCCCATGTCTTGTCTGAAAAATGATGTGGGTCAATTAGTTTTTTAACATTTTTTCCAAGTCCAATTATTTATGATTCTTTGGATTAAAAAAAGAAAATTTGCTTGAAACTCTACTATGGCCCAAAACCCTGTCCCTAAACAGCTACTAAGGTGCAATTGTTATCTCTGGTTAATAAACTTGTACAAAATTTTAAGGCCGGTGTACCTAATCTCATCGGCTTTCCCATATCTTCACTTGGTTTTCTCCCGGAAGCCAGGACCTTGTGTTATCCAGGAACCATTTTATGAAACCTCATTTGGATGTACTTACTGAAAGTGGGACCTCTAAATCTTTAATCCTTTTATTTTCTCCTGCCCACCAAAAGAATATCCTTTCTGTTGCTTATATCAGTATTAAGTAATAGGACAAATTAATTCATAATCATCAATTAAGTATAACAATCATATGAAGAGATTACCTTTTACAACTGCATTTTGCAAGGGATTCCTAAATAAAGCATGGTTTAACCCAGGTTGATATATTGTTAGCAGTAGTGTGAGGTCACAACAAGAGGTGGTCGGAAAAAGATTGAAAATGTCAGAGGCTTTTCATGGCCCCCATTAAACAGGCCATGAAAACATCCTTCTCCCTACCTACACATAAGGCAAGTTCTGATGTTTTTAACATTTGAAATGTGCAGACATAACTCTATGGGGTTTGAGTTCAAAACCAAGAATAAGAGATTAGAATAGGGCAAAGAGTCATAAGACTGGGTTTGTGTTGTTTCTCACACTTACTAGCTGTGTGTGCCTGCAATGAACTGAATGTTCATGTCTTCTGAAATTCATATGTTGAAACCCTAATCCCAATATGGTTGTATTTGAAGGTGCAGCGTTTTGGGAGATAAGGCACTCATACATGGGATGAATGCTCTTGTAAGAGGCCAGAGTGCTAGCTTGCCATCTTCCTACCATGGGAGGAGACACTGAGAAGTCAGAGGTCTGCAGGCTGGAAGAGGGCTCTCACCAGAACCTGAGCATGGTGCAGGCATCCTGATCTCAGATCTCCAGCCTCCAGAGCATGAGAAATAATCTTCTCTTGATTAGCTTTCCAGTCTCTGGGACTTGGTTACAGCCGACTGAACTAAGACAGTCCTTCAGCAGACTGCTTCCCTTCCCTAGATTCTGTTTCTTCTTCTTTTCCAATGTAAATCATATCTTTACTTCTGTTGTAATAATCAAATGAAGGAATATATCTGAAAGCTCACTATAAAGTTTAAGAAAAGTGTAAATATAATTGATTTTTTCTGGGGTAATAACAGACAGATATATCCAATCATTAAAACACACACACACACACACACACACACACACAGAGCACTGTATGAAGGACTATGGCTGAGAGGCTATTGTGCCCTTCCCTCTGTCCCCAATTTTTTCCTGGGAGAAGTGTGCTTTGAATGAGGAGACAGACCATAGCCTCACTGAAGGCAGAGGAACCTCACAAGGACAGCAACAGGTGAATAAAGATGGGTTGGGAGGAGTTTATTTAAAGAAAAACACTGCCTCTACTGAGGAGGAACACATACAGGAAGTGGTAGAAAGTGGGGCATGGGTGGGATTGTTAACATCGGAAGACAGATACAGGACTTTGAAGGTCAAGTGAAATCATCACCAGGGCTTATTCTGGGGAAAAGGTGATTGGCTATTTAAAAGGGATGCATGAACTGATGAGCAACTAGTATTTTTTCAGCTGCCAGATTTTAAAGTGAGACTACTGAAAATAATGAAATTGCATGAATATGTCAACTACATCCAACTTTTTCCAGAAGAACCGGTGTGACATAACACTGATAATCTCCTCCTCCAAGATTCATTTATCATAGTCATTCAGGACATAAAAATAGTCACAGAGGAGCTAAAGGAAAGGGAATGGGCCATTGCCCCGCACATACTACAAAGCCCCAGTTAATTCCTGAAAATTATTTGGTAACCTGAGGACCACTCCTCTGATGTTGTCAAGACACATATTTACTCTCTCAAAACCCACAACATTAAAATAAGTCCAACATCTTTTAGGCCTTTTTTGTGTTCTGCAGGCAACAAATACCTCATTTTACAAATTTACTTATGCCCATTTATGCTGTTACTCACAACTCACTCAGCCCATGTTGAATGGGACTCATAAAAAAGCCTATGGAATCTGTCCAAATTGCAATACAACAGACACTCTCATTAATGTCTATGAGAAACTTTTTCACTGTAAGGTATTTGGTAACATCCTCTCATGCCTTTCGGAGTCTCTGTGTAACCATGGTGACCATATGTGGTTCATTGGCTTCTGATGCAAGAAATTGCCTTCCTCAACCTCACACTGTATGCCATTAGAATGACAAATGTTGATCATATGCTCCAATCTCCTAGAAATAGAGTCTCTCACAGGCCCCGAGCCTATAACCCTCCACACCCAGATATCCATTACGTCTTGGTTTATGGAGGCAGAATCTCGCAAGCTTGGCAAAATCACAGAGGCGTTCTTGCCTAAAGGAAAAGAGTGTCTACAACTAGAGTGAAACCTAGTCCCTCTGGTGTATGATACCCATAGCAGATGATAGCCTTTCCTGTCCTCAGTCCCTTCACAAATGTGCTGCTGGAGGAGGTCGCCCCTCTCTTGCACCTCTTGACTATCTGGGGAGCCCCCTGTGAACAACAAAGTGAAATGTTCATGAATAGCAATGCAGCCATTACATGGGATGGGCCTTCTGGAGAGCTGCTCCTTTCCACTTCTTAACTGGGATGTTCCTGATAAAGGATGGAGCCCAGAGGTTAGCACAACTGCTTAAACTTCAAGCATCTATCTTAGCACAGGATGCCCTGGAAAACAGCAGGTCCCCTCTGAACATATTTACAGATCCTCTGACCATTATCATTCGTCTGTCCAAAAGATCTAGCCAATGGAAGCAACATTTTTTTTTATATCCAAGGTTACCTCCTTTAGGGTAAAGAATTCTGGAGTCTCTTGACTCACAGATTTTGAAAACATAAATCAAAGGTGTACATGTCTCCACACAGACTAAATCCATAAGTCCTAACTGAGGCATTTCTTATTCCTTTCAGACTTTGGTCGTTACTGATAGTGACCAAAGCACTCATTTCACTTTTCAAAATTTACAATGCTGGGCTTTTGAACAAGCCATTTAAAGTGGAGCTGGTGGGAACTTCACAGTATGCAAGCTCTGGCCCTTATGAGTACGGAAACTCTCACCCCAGCTGCTAACCACCATGACCTCCCTAGGTACTCTGGACACCAACTGACCCTATATGCACATTTTTGGACCTATTTGGGAGACTTCCCTGCACTCTCCCCCAAAAGCCTCATTATAGAAGTATTAAACCTTTCATACCCTCCTGATGCATATGTGGTGTCATAAGTCTGAATATCTGAATCAAATGTGGGGTCAGGTGGCCCATATCTCCTCTGTGGAATGATAGCAATAGCTTACTTGCAATTTTCAGCATCCCTTGCACTAAGATTGTCTCATGTGGCTATCTTTGAAATGAAGTGACTTGTGTATCTTTGAGATCTAAGCGGCTAGTAGCTGGCATATCTCTCCCATACCTCACTTTACTCTGTTAGACACCTGGAGGGCTGTGTTTTACAGTTGGCTTAACCAGATATAAGACTTAGGAAGGACACCTGATCTGCATCAGGCTATAAAAAGTGAGAAATAAACTATAAAATAAACTTGCAGCTAAGCCATAGAGATTTGTTTGTCTGTCTGTTAGGGCAGCTAGAGTAGATTAATATACAAGGTGATGGTGTTTGTTGACTTCTAGATTCATCCATGATTTTTTTTTTTCACATATTCTCCCTTTATTGCATGGTTAGGCCAGCCTGAATGTTATTCCACCTTTTGTGTAGTCTCAACAGATAATCATTTTGCTGCTGTGTCAGAAAAAACTTCTTAAAGGCCTTTTGCTAGCAGTCATTGTGTGTGATTTCCTTGCTTTTGTTTTAGAATTAGAGTAGTCTTGTAGCTTTGGGGAATGGGAAATCATATCTGGTAGCTGAGATCCAGTACTCAGTTGTGGCGTGACCTAGTGACTGACCTTATGTAAAGTTGATGATAGGAGATAAATACATATCTACATCTATAGATATATATGTAGTATCTATGAGATATATGAGAATAACATATATAAATAATGTCTACATACACAGGGCTTATATGAGATAAATAAATGGATAGTGGACACTGTCGATTTCAAAAACACTGACATTGTATTTCCCCTCATTATTATTGTTACTACCATTATTATTTTTCCTTGTTTTTAATTAATCCCTGATCTAGCAATACCTTATCAATAAAGGATTTGATGACCTAAATAATCTGCTAAGAAGACCTTGATTGAATGGGATGTGGCTTTATCCAGCTAAAGTGGAGACTGAACTGAAGAAGAAGTTTTTTATTTGGATTTCCTGCCTGTGGTCAGGGTCAGAGTCAACCTGAAATCAACATGACAGCGCTAGGTGGGAGTGGGAATGGAGTGCTGCAAAAAATCTAAGGGGCTCAGACAGAGAAGTACTAACCAGATAGTAATTTTTATCACTTATACTATACTTTCAATTGACATCTGTAGCCTTTATCTGTATTTCTACATTTGTTTCTTATAATTATGTAATTTACTATTATTTATTATTATTATTACTACTACTACTACTACTACTGCTACTACTATTACTACTACTACTATCAGTATCTTCTGTTTATAGGAGAGCCAAATGAAGCTCAGACAAGTTATATGACTTAGGTAAAATTCCTTAACTAGTGAAAAATGGAGCTGGGTCTTCTGACTCAAGAAGCAGTACCTATCCTCTTGGAGGAAAAAAAATCTCCTCAAACATTTTGCTCGTGTGTTTTGTGTGACATATAAAAGATGAATCCATTTTATTTAGAAAATCATGATTTCCCAACACTTTACTTCATTCTATTACTCTTGTCTGCAATGGAACAGTAAATAGGTAGCAAAATCAGCATGCAAGCATGGGATTAGAAATGGCAGACTACAAGGCAGATTTCATTAGAGAGTATATTAAGATGAAGATAACAGAATATAAGGAAAAATGAATCAATGACTTCTTACTCAAAATATTTGACATACGTGATCTTCTCCCTGTTTTGGTTTTCAAATGCTGAGTATTTGTTTTATTTTTCTGAAAGATGACTCAGGTTCCACAGTGTAGGAAGATTTCAGTGTGGTGTGAGGTAATAAGAGGTGAAAATGTTATTCTGTGTGTGGTGTGCAGCACTGCATGGGAACTTAGTTATTATTCTGTCAGACATGAAGTGTCTGGGTACCATGATATGGTGGAGGCAAATGTGACATTGGTTTTCATTTATGGGGAAATTAACACAACAGGTTTTTTGCTAGCCTCTTGTGTTAATAAATTAAGTAACTCCTCTTCCGCCACAGACAAGTCATATTGCACAGCATCATAGGCTTGTTAGAACCGGTCCACTCAGCTAGATGTCACTTTTCCATTTTTTCCTCTTAATTTCCTCTGTATCAGTGAAAACACATCTTCATGTGGAGATTTTTTGCTGATGAAACACAAGGATTTCTATTAACTAAAGCAAAATAAATGCCAACTAAGCTATTACCATGATACTCTGAAACTATTCTGCCAATTCCTCCTTAACAGAACTTGTCGGTGATACGAATAAAAAAACAGAAGCAAGTAATGATTTATAATTAACAGGGTTGGGTGAGGAGGCGTGCTCAAATGTGTGATTCTGAAGATGCTCTTTACTGAAACAGCATGGGGACTTCATTTGTATTATCTTTTATAGACCAATTACACACAGGATGATAGCTGAGGAGGTGGGATAGAAAAGTGAGTTTATAATGAGAATCTCACATATATTTGGCCACGAATCAGGAGTTAGGCTTTAAAGGTTGAGTATAGAATAAAAATGTGAATGAATTTTGTCGCTATCCTCTGAATCCTATATAAGGCAACTAGTTTACTTAAATGATTGTTCTTAATTTTAATTTAACAGATGAGGACTGTGGTTGATCGAAGAATAATGCTTGTCTTAAGTGGAAACTATTACTCAGTGCTAGTCACATAGGAACATACCCATATTGCTAGATCTCTGATTTCCCTAAATAAATCACAAATATATAACTTTATGCAAAATTCTCCCAACTGAGGTATTTATAATGGAGTTAAAAGAAAGGGAAGGAAGGAAAGAGGGAAGGAAGGAAGGAAGGAAGGGAAGAAGGAAGAAGGAAAAGAGGTAAGAAAAGATTCTTCTTGCCCAGTTTTGGATTCCAAACCTCCATTTTTCCACCTCTGATCAGGTTAGTGTCCTAGATTTTTATTTTTCCAAATGAAATGCATTTATGTTTTCACCAATAATATACTCTCAAAGATTTCTGAGAGGTAGTAAAGTAATCATTCTCTGAGGTGCATATTTGAAACACGTATGCTGAAAATCTGTATTGGAGAGTAAGTTGCTTAGTAGACAGTTAAATCATGTATACAGCAATGAACCATTTTTATCTCTACTTGTTGAAACATGTAGAAAAAATCCCTTGAGGTTATTGAACTTTTGTTCTGCATGTAAAATATTCTGAAAATAAATTTAACTACCAGTGACGGCTCCTAGCCATCAACAAAAATTTATGGAAGAAAATACATAGGAAAATGAAATTTGTGCATTTTTATATTTATGAATGGCTCTGAATATACACATCATGAAAGCCACTAGTCTAAAAGATAAGATTACCTAAAATGTCATTAGGATTATAAAAGTTTATGGTGGTTAAATGTGTGTGAAAGAAGAGCAATGTCAAGATTATTGGCAATACCCATTCATTTAAAAATGATTTTACTAATGTAGAACATGTGAATCATGTATGTAACTGACAATCTTAATGAAACTTCAGAACATTCTTAAGCTATTATTTAGTGTGTGGTCTAGGATCTTCCATTGTATTGTCTCTACATATATGATGTATTCTATTTTGGGCTTTTGTGGTCAGTTGAGTACTGCAGTATTGTCATAGGACAGATCATATGACCCAAGGGTGTTATTTCTGAAAAGAGTCTTATTCCAGGTTGTTATAAATAAAATTGAAAAACTAAGAGGTACCTTCTGAATCCTTGTTTACTGGATTGCCTGCTCAAATCCATGATGGATATTAGTGAAATTGGGTTCAGGAGCTTAGAATCTAATTGTAGACCCAAGAGAACAATTCGAGGACAAGACAAATAGTGTAGAATCAGTACTCACTTTTTTCAAGGGGAAAAAAGAACTATGTGACTTGAATAATCAGCTGGGCCTTCATGGAGCGCACAGGACTAAGTCAAGTTTTAGAAAATGAGTAGAATTCCAGTGAGTGGAAAGAAGCAGAAAAAGCCATCAATAAAGATAGCCTATTCTTTATCCCATTGGATGAGTACTAGGCTCTTATTTAAAGATAATTTGTTCTTAGAACATCCTTTAGGCATTAATTTACCTCAATGTAAACCACAGGTTTTCTTGGATAATGAGCTACCAAATGATAAGGACAGCTATTTTTAAGCATTTAGAAACTGGCACATGCCTGTATGGGCACACTTTTGATAGAGGAGAAAAAATTACATATCCTGGCATTTTATTGTACAGTGTGTGTATCATTTGGGGTTCTCTAAAGAAAATCAATGAGATATATGTATATACATATATTCAGAAATTTATTTCAAGGAATTGACTCTGCAATTTTGGGGGTTGGCAAGTTTGAAGCAAATAGGGCAATCAAGTTCAAAATCTTTAGGGTAAATCAATAGGCTGAAAATTCAGTCAGGAGCTGACGTTGCAGTTTTCATGCAGAATTTCTCCAGGAAAAATGTTTTCCCTCTTAAGGCATTTCAACTGATTGGATGAGGACAACCACATTAGCAAAAGTTATCTCCTTTACTTAAAGTTAAATCATTGTAATGTTAAGCATATCAACAAAATACTTCCAGAACATCACCTAGATTAGTGTTTGTTTAAATAACTGGGTAATAGAGCTTTGCCAAGTGGATCCATAAAATTAACCATCACAACAGGGTATTCAGCCCCCACATTCTGGAGTCAGACTTTGTTGAACTGAATCTGAATTCCACAAGTATGTGAAGTTGAGCTTCTCACACTCTGTTTCACAATTTGTCTTGAAAATAGGATGATACTAGGGTAACCTATATCATGAGGAGGTTCTGGATGTAAAAATGTTAATGTAGATTTGTTAATCCATATTAACCCTAGAGCAGTGTCTGGTGTGTAAATATCATTAGTAAAGATTGGCTATTACTGTGATGAGTATGTTCACAATCCTATGTAGAGATAACTTCATATCACCAGAATGTGATATGTGATACCTTGTTTTTATACCCTTAGCACTTTATGACCTTAGTAGAAAGTATTAAAGGTATGGGGGGGGAACAAAACTTAGGGATATAGATAGATGAAGAATTAATGCACTTTACTTTTAATAAAAAAATCCCTCTCTGAATTTTAAGAAAACTTTATATCAAGTTATTGTTTATTTATTCAGTGAGCTATTAATTAATTAATTAATTTAGCTCAGGAGCCTTTGGTTATAACCATGATTTATGATCCACAGGGGAACAGTAGCCAAATACCTGAAAACATCTGCATTTGAGCCATCTATTTATGCCTAAGTACCAGTTGTTAAACATGTTGGAAATTTACATTTATTTTAATTGTCTTGATATTTATAATTAGCCAATCCACAAAACTGCAGTTAAACAAAAGAACACAATATTCATGAGTCATGAGCATTCCCAAATATACTTTAGAATTTTGAGACTAATTCCCTAGCAGAATACAAGATAGGAAATGAAATTCATTTGAACACTAAAGCTTTGTGACTGGTTATAATTTAATCCTATTTGAAGGAAAGACCGTTTAAATACTGATAGCCATAAAAGAATCAGAAATTTGCAATTTGAAATACATTGATACCCTACCAAAAAAAAAAAAAAAAAAGATGCTACATTCTATACTCCTAGATTAGAGGTTCAAAAGCCATCATCATATTAAAGTGCTTGAGAATTCCTGTAGTAAAGAAAGAAAAGTCTTAAATCCCATATTTACAAAACACATTTGACCACAGAATTTGTCTCCCATTCACTGTAAGATTCTAGTTCATTGATTCTTAAGGTTTGGTGGAGGGTAAAGATCAAATGAAGACCTACTGTTTCTGTTTTAAACAAGCCTCCCAGGTAAATGTCCTGTTCTCTGAAATTTGAGAAACATCCACCTATACCATGAAACAGGAAATAGGAAAGCCAGAGCTATGAAAAAGAAACTTATTAGATAATGTCTGTTGGATGACCTCATAGAAGAGAAAGAAAACTAACTCTTCACATCAAATAATCCTATAGTCTCCCAGGAGAATTTCTGTCAAAATATATCATGCTATCCATGTGTAATTGTTGCCTCAACCTAAGAGATTAATTTCTTTAAGTTATGGAGATAACTTAATTCATCCATAAATCCCCTAAAAAGAGCTGACTATCAAGTATCACCCTAGTGTGCCTCTCTGAAAAGACCGACAGCTTTAACAGGGTAATGCAGGCATAGTCCATCTGTTACTGGTCTTCTTTTGCATTTTGGGCACATACGAAGTTTAACTGCATTACTCTCCAAGGTTCTAATTTGGAATCCTCCAAACCATGTCCAGACAAAATATATGAATGACAATTTTCCTTTACTTTATTCTATTATTGTATGTGTATGTGAATACACATAGGTGTGTAGGCAGGTGAAAACACTTTTATATATATGATATTTTATATATATTATATGTATATAGGCATGTGAACACACTTTTATATATATATAATATCCCACAAACAAGGACTTTGATTAACAAGGATAAAGACAAAGTGAAAACTCTACATAACTTATAAAATCCTACTTAATATAATATGTATATACACAATAGTATATATACACAACTTACAAAAAGGTAATTATATAAGGTGTTGGATGTGTTAACTACCCTTATTGTGATAATCATTTTGTAATGCATATGTGTATCATCAAATTATCAAGTTGTACACTTTAAACTTACATAATATTATTTATCAATCATATCTCAATAAAGCTAGAGGAAAAGAAAGAGAAAAAAAAAAAAAAAAACAGGCCAGAAGGTAACGCTTGTCCACATGCTCAAGGCCTAAGACTGAGGAAGGATGTCTAAGTCCTTTGCATTTAATCATTTAGGGAGAAGGGGCAGGTAGTGTGCGTGATGGGTAGAAGAAAAGAGATCCATTAAACATGATGGGTGCCACAGTTTTATGATATATATTTTTAGAAGGTTTAACTATAGAGGCTTAAAACACAGCTAATCTGATGCAATTAACATTCAATCTGGCAAGAACCTCAGGTATCACATAGGCTAATCTCTTTAATGCCTATTTGAGATAAATGAAATACAGAGAAGTTGAAATACCACCTGCCTTTCTGGGGAGAGTATCTGAATGTCCATATTTAATATATCCATTTGATCTTATTTTAAACAAAGATAGCTAGTTGACTTTTCCTTCTCTGATTTTTATCCTAAATATTTTTTCTTATTTTTTCCCCATTTTTCTCCCTTTTATTCTGGCTCCGCTTGTCATACATACCTCTAGATACAAGGAAGTCAAAATTTGGCACACTAAGCTGGAATGAGTGTAATTGTGGCTTTCGAGAATATTTTACTTTAACAGAGCAGGCAGAATATAAACAATAATTGAAGTACAAGGTAATAGGGCCATAAGAATTTTACAGAAAGTGTTCTGAAGACACAAATGACCGACTATTGATTTGTCTATGAAATTGAGGTGATATCTGAGCTGAATATCAGATGATGAGTAGGGTATAAAAGAGGTAATAAGGAAAAGCACAGTGTAAGAAGTTGAATGACCCAGAAATACTATACCTTGAATATCGAGGGTGTGAGATGGAAGAAGCAGCGCAGGGAAACTTGAAATGCAGGATGCCAAAGAATCTTGCCCTCTCTGCGAACCTTTTTTGGAATTTATTCTGACAGTGATAAGGAGGCTTAAGCAATTTTAAAAGACATATTTTGCCACAAACGACTATATTGGCAGCCTTTTGGGTGCGTAGTTAACAATTTGGAGGTTACATGCTTTGAATAAATACAGGGAATAATGCCCAGATTTCCACTTCAATTGATTCTTTCTAGATGTTATATTTTAGATAAATAAAGACTGTAGAAATTTTTGAAAGTCTAAATTTAAAATTAGTTGTTTGTAAAATCCCTGTAATATACATAAATTTAAAATGCATTTGAATTTACTGTTGTGTGATATAAAATACAAATCAGGAATTAATGTAATTAATGTAATTCTAATATTTCTTTCTCACATATGCCTTAGAGCATAGATTATATTTATAATTATTCTCACTTATTGCATAGCACTATATACTCCATAATGCCTGACATATAAAATTCATTCTATAATTCAATAAGCAAAAGAACTGTATTATTAAAATAAAAAATGGCTTTGACTTTGGACTTAACAGTAATCAGAAGCACTGATTTTGTTCATAATAACTTAAAGAGTCTGCAGTGTCATCAATTAGATTAAGATTAGAAAAACAAGGGGCGCCTGGGTGGCTCAGTCGGTTAAGTGTTCCCCTTCGGCTCAGGTCATGATCCCAGGTCCTGGGATTGAGCCCCACATAGTCCATCAGGTTCCCTGTTCAGCAGGGAGCCTGCTTCTCCCTCTCTCCCTGCTTGTGTTCTCTCTCTCTATCTCTCTCTCTAATAAATAATAAAATATTTTTTTAAAATGATTAGAAAAACAAGACAATATGCCTTCTGTCCATAGTGAAATGATCAATCACGAGTATGTCATTAAAATTAAGGATGATTTTTATGCTACTTAAGTGTTTATACACATTTATGTCATTCATTTCTTTATAAATCTGTTACTAAAAACCACCTAAATGCATTTGTTCTCAAAATTTTCAATTAGAACTAATTGCTGTTCTCTTTAGGGTTTTGTGACAGTTTATTATTTGCAGTGATTTTTAATGGATATTTTTCAAACTATTGCAAAAGGGATTTAAAAGTGGTATGTTCACCTACAATTTAGTTTTATCAGAACAATATAGACAGGTCATTTTCACTGTCCTTTGCCTTTCTCTTCTTCCTGCTTATTCCTCAGAACAAAGAGATTTGTCAATTTCCAGTTACAAATAAGGCTGACCAAGGCTGAAACCCTTAAAATTAGTTATAATTAGCTCTGCAGGAGGGAGAGTGAATTAGTATAGTATGGTTAATGGTCTCCATGTGGATAGTTAATAAGAATTGGAGGACTTGTCCCACTTACAAATTAAGATATTTAGAAAAATGAGTATATGTGAAGGTGATTGAGTGCACTTAGGTAACATTCTGTATCTTTTTCTTTCATGTAAATTCATCCCTGAGGAGTTTTTAATGGATAGAAAAACTACTGATAGAATCTTTTTAAAACTATAGCCACTATGTAACTATATAACTTACGGAATAGATGAAATATGCCGAATTATTAATTAGCACCTAATTTTAGACTCCTAATCAAGGTCAAGTTATATTTACAGATAATAGACTAGGATCTCTTGACATGCAGTTTTGAACGATATTTTCAGTCTTCTTTATTTTTGAACACCTTTTACCCAAATCAAATAGGAATTCATGTACAAATATTTAGAACTGAATGTTTTCCTTTCACATGTAAATGTTCTGATTCTTTGCTTCAAGGCAATAGCATTGTTAAAGTAGGACACAGTGAACAGAGCGGGTCGGTCTAATTACAAGCCATGTAATGTGAATACTGGGATATATACCACTTAGCAGGTAAGAGGACTCAGCATGCTGAGATGCCATGAGATGGAACAGATAATTGTAAAGTGATCAAGGCAGAATTCAAAGGATTTTACTAATGACTTGTAAGCTAAAAATAGTTACTTTTTCTCAGGGAAACTATTTTAAACATAAAGTGCAAATGTCAGTGTTTTACAGTTTTCAGTGTACAGATCTTTCATTACCTTAGTTACATTTACTCCTAAAAAATTAAAGGTCATAAATTATCAATTTGAACTCAGCATAAGCCAAAGTGCATGGCTTCTATTAATCAGATATGATCTGTAGTAACATTTGCGCTGAAAGAACAGATTATAGGCTGGTAATCACACAGCCCTGTTTGACCAGAAATGTTCCAGTTTACACTTTTATTCTCATGGCTCAACAAGAATTATAAGGTATAAGGTATAAGGTGACCAAAATCACAGTTCTATAGAAGTTAGCAAGGGGCCGAAGAGTCCATGGTGAAGGATGTTTCCTTTTGGTGAAGGATCTCTCCTATTCATTGCATTGCTAATGCGAAATTCCCCCAAAGAATTGTGACAAAGATAGATTCCCACCTTTATTTTATTTCCCTTAGTAAGGCCTTCCAAATTTTCCTCTCAGGATTCTCTCACTCCCAAAATTGTAGACATATTATGAATATATTTTCCATTTTTTTCCAGAAAAGGTATATTTTAATTTGTTTGACATAATTTGTTTTAAGATGGTCTGGCTGTTATCTTCCTTCTGTCTTTTGTCACAGTAATACACACTAATACTATTTTGAATGAGAACCAGTCTCATAATTTACACCTACAGTCCTTATAAATTTCCTCCGTGTGAGTCCTTAATTTCCAACCACTTGTTAGACATTTCTATGATCTTCAGTACAAACTAAAAAACCACTAGTGCATTGCACCCAACATTCTGAATATACAATATATCTCCCCACTTATTAAATCACCATTCTCTGGACCACTGAGGTTCAAAATCTAGAGTAATTTTATATTCTTTCTTTAGTTCTCCTTATATAAAAAATGTCATTGACTCCTATTGATACAACATTCTTGGGATTTACTATCATTATTTACTATTTCTGTTTTTTAGTTATCATTATCAACCCAAGTTTATTTCATTATGATTATTCTTGTGAAAGTGATGTTCTCTTAAATATTTTCTGTTTCAATCTGTATTTTCTCCAGTTTGTCTCATAAGCAACTCTAAACATTTTAAAAACCCTGTATTAGCTATTATTCTTACATGCAAACATGTTAATAATTTTCCTTTTTCTAGAAAAGCATGGTCCTAAACTATCTCTCCAAATTTATCTTCAGATAACCCTTTTATGAAACATTATAAAAGTTACATTTATTGGGTAAATTATTAGATGAAAAACAGATTATATTTTAGGTAGAGATTATCAACAACTAATGTATTTTGAAATGTATTTTTTTGGTTTTTACCTAAAATTTGTCATTAAAGTATTTTCAAATGATTTCTACCCTATAGCTAGTTTTCAATGGTATGCCATTTCTTTTCAAGTGAATGACAGTAGTGAGAATAATAGGATCTCTAATACACATATTCACATTGATCTTTATATAATTTCCATGTATTTTATACTGCATTAATAGACTATAGGGACTAAGAATGCCCTTGCTATATCATATTACTTCCATAATAATAATATGTCTGTGAGAACAGACATGGAATGTTATTTTTTAATAGAAGTATTAACATCTTAGAAAAGATGTGAAAATTTTAGTATACTGATATATAATTCCAAAGGCACTTAAACAAAAAAAAGCAATTTTGCTTACATAAAGCTTCACAAATCTGGTTCTCTGGTTCTTATTAAACTTCTTTGGCACGTGTAGTGCCTAAAATTTTCATCTTTAAGCTTCTTACATGATTTCTCTCAAACTCATTCTACCAATTAAATTTCTGGGAATATTTTGTATGGAAAAAACTGCATTTCCAGCTATAATTAGCATCTGCACTTAAGATTGTCAGGAACAAAATGAGTTTAAAAGGTCATGGAACTTGAGAAATCATTAAAACTATATCTACAGGAGGGAGAGGAAAAGGTGGTGGAGGAGTAGGGGTCCCTAACCCAACCAGGCCCAGAACTGAGCTGGGTATCTACCAGACCACTCTGAACACCCAGGAAATCAGCCTGAGATGTAAGAAGATAGAGCTGGATCTCTACAAACAGAATATCGCAGGAGGTTGGTTTCAAGGTATGAAGCAGGGAGTCGTGATTCCACGGGCAGATATCTGAAGATAAACGGAAGGGGAGGGAGCCGTGGGGATTCTACACTGCTGGTGAGCAATAGCCTCCCATGCTGGGGACAGGGCACAAACTTGCAGACCGGTAGCAGTGGGGAAAGGACTTTAGGGCAGCCCCCCGGACTGAAACCTGGAGTAGCGGGGCTGCGTGTGTGAACTGGGGGTGGCTGGTGGTTTTAGAAGCACAAAGGGCAGAGACATGCCCCCACGTGGAGGCGAGGACTGGGAGTGCTGCTGAGGGACACACAACCCAGGATGCTGCAGTTTATAGCAGCGCAGACAGAAATGGAGGTAGTGTGGCCTGGAGAGCTCACTGAAGAACAGACTGTGATCTCTCTGCTCTGACGCAGAGGGTTGGAAACGATCTCTTCTGCTCTGACTCTTGGAAGAGATGCAGAAAGCCAACAGGGAAAGCCGCCAGAGAACAAAAGCCCCAAAAAACTGGTTTTCACTGAGCCCATCCTCACCCCCACAGGGGGCAGGGCAACTCTGCCTAAACAGGGTTGCCTGAGTAAGAGCACAGCAGGCCCCTCCCCCCAGAAGACAGGCTGGGAGAACAAGAGGCTGACAACCCTAAGGTCCCTATAAAACTGGTGCATCTTGCTTGGGTTGTAGTCAATAATTTGGACTCTGTACATTCCCTCAACCACCCCTCAACAGAATGACTAGGAGGAAGAACCCCAAAATAGGAAAGATTCAGAGACTGTTACTTCTGCCACAGATTTACAAATGGATACAGATATAACCAAGATGTCAGAGATGGAATTCAGGGTAGCAATTGTGAAGACAATAGCTGGAATGGAGAAATTGATTAATGGCAACATAGAGTCTCTAAGGGCAGAAATGAAAGCTGAACTGGCACAACTTAAAAATGCTCTCAATGAGGGCACCTGGGTGGCTCAGATGGTTAAGCGTCTGCCTTCGGCTCAGGTCATGATCCCAGGGTCCTGGGATCAAGTCCCGCATCGGGCTCCCTGCTAGGCGGGGAGCCTGCTTCTCCCTCTGCCTCTGCCTCTCTCTCTCTCTCACTCTCATGAATAAATAAATAAAAAACATTAAAAAAAAAAAAAACCAACAAATTAAAAAAAAAAAAAAAATGCTCTCAATGAGACCGAATCTAATCTAGATAATCTAACAGCTAGGGTAAATGAGGCAGAAGAATGAATTAGTGACCTATTAATAGAAAAGATGGAAAAAGAGGAGGCCAGGGAAAAACAACTCAAAATTCATGAAAATAGAATCAGAGAAATAAGTGACAAATGAAACATTCCAATGTCAGAATTACTGGGATCCCTGAGGGGGTGGAGAGAGAGAGAGAGAGAGGACTAGAAGATATATTTGAGCAAATCATAGCTGAAAACTTCCCCAATCTGGGGAATGAAACAAACATTCGTGTCCTAGAGGCAGAGGGGACCCCTCCCAAGATCAAGGAAAACAGGCCAACACCCCGGCATGTAATAGTAAAACTCACAAATCTTAGAACCAAGGAAATCATCTTAAGGGCAATTAGGGGGAAGAGATTCCTTATGTACAGAGGGAAGAACATCAAAATAACGTCAGACCTATCCACAGAGACCTGGCAAGCCAGAAAGGCCTGGCAAGACATATCCAGGGTACTAAATGAGAAGAACATGCAGCCAAGAATACTTTATCGGGCATGGCCGTCATTTAGAATGGATGGCAAGAAGCAGAGCTTCCAAGACTGGCAGAAACTGAAAGAATATGTGACCACTAAGCCAGCCATGCAAGCAATATTAAGGGGGGTTCTGTAAAAGAAGAAAGACCCCAAGAGTGATATAGAACAGAAGTTTACAGAAACAATCTATAAAAACAAGGTCTTCACAGGCAACAAGATGATAATAAATTCATATCTTTCAATAATCACTCTCAACGTGAATTGCCTAAAGGCTGCCATAAAACGGCACAGGGTTGCAGACTGGATTAAAAGACAGGACCCATCCATATGCTGTCCACAAGAGACCTATTTTAAACCTAAAGATATATCCAGATTGAAAGTGAAGGGATGGAGATCCATCTTCCATGCCAGCAGACCTCAAAAGAAAGCTGGGGTAGCAATTCTTATATCAGACAAATTAGATTTTAAGCTAAAGACTGTAGTTGGAGACACAGAAGGACACTATATCATTCTTAAAGGGTCTATCCAACAAGAAGATCTAACAGTTGTAAATATCTATGTGCCCAACATGGGAGCAGCCATCTACATTAGCCAACTGTTAACCAAAATAAAGAATCATATTGATAGCAATATGTTAATTGTAGGAGACCGCAGTATTCCACTCTCAGCAAGAGACAGATCATCTAAGCAGATAATCAACAAAGAAACGAGAGCTTTGAATGACACACTGGACCAGATGGACCTCATAGATATATATATAGAACATTCCACCCTAAAATAACAGAATACTCATTCTTCTTGAGCGCACACGGAACTTTCTCCAGAATAGACCACATACTGGGTCACAAATCAGGTCTCAACCGATACAAAAAGCCTGAGATTATTCCCTGCATATTCCCAGACCATAATGCTTTAAAACTGGAACTCAATCACAAGAAAAAATTTGGAAGAAATTCAAACTTGGAAGCTAAAGACCACTCTGCTCAAGAATGTTTGGGTCAACCAGGAAATCAAAGAATAACTTAAACAATTCATAGAAACCAATGAGAATGAAAACACATTGGTCCAAAACTTACAGGATACTGCAAAGGCAGTCCTAAGGGGAAATACATAGCTCTCCAAGCCTCATTCAAAAAAATAGAAAAATCCCAATTTAAACCAACTAACTTTACACCTTAAAGAACTGGAGAAAAATGAACAAACGATGCCTAAGCCACACATTAGAAGAGAAATAATTAAGATTAGAACAGAAATCAATGAATTAGAATCCAGATAAGGCAGTAGATCAGATCAACAAAACCAGAAGCTGGTTCTTTGAAAGAATTAGTAAGATCGATAAACCACTGGCCAGACTTATCCAAAAGAAAAGAGAAAGGACCCAAATTAATAAAATTATGAATGAAGGGGAAAGATCATGACTAACACCAAGGAAATAGAAACAACTATTAGAAATTATTATCAACACCTATATGCCAATAAATTGAGAATCCTGGAAGAAATGGATGCCTTCCTGGAAACCTATAAACTGCCAAGACTGAAACAGGAAGAAATTGACAACCTGAATAGGCCAATAACCAGTAACGAGATTGAAGCAGTGATCAAAAACCTCCCAAAAAACAAGAGTCCAGGGCCTGATGGATTCCCTGGGGAATTCTACCAACATTCAAAGAAGAAATAATACCTATTCTCCTGAAGCTGTTTCGAAAAATAGAAACAGAAGGAAAGCTTCCAGACTCATTCTATGAGGCCAGCATTACCTTAATCCCCATACCAGGAAAAGACCCCATCAAAAAGGAGAATTTCAGACAGATATCCCTGATGAATATGGATGCCAAAATTCTCAACAAAATCGTAGTTAGTAGGATCCAAAAATACATTAAAATTATCATCTACCACGACTAAGTGGGATTTATCCCCAGGATGCAAGGGTGTTTCAACATTCGCAAATCAATCAATGTGATAAAACACATTAATAAGAGGAGAGAGAAGAACCATATGGTCCTCTCAATTGATGCAGAAAAAGCATTTGACAAAATACAGCATCCTTTCCTGATTAAAACTCTTCAGAGATAGGGATAGAGGGAACATTCCTCAAGTTCATAAAATCCATCTATGAAAAAGCCATATCGAATATCATCCTTAATGGGGAAAAGCTGAGAGCCTTTCCCTTAAGATCAGGAACACGACAAGGATGCCCACTCTCACCACTATTGCTCAACATAGTACTAGAAGTCCTAGCAACAGCAATCAGACAACAAAAAGAAATAAAAGGTTTTCAAATTGGCAAAGAAGAAGTCAAACTCTCTCTCTTCATAGATGACATGATACTCTATGTGGACAATCCAAGACTCCACCCCCAAATTACTAGAACTCATACAGCAATTCAGTAATGTGGCAGGATAAAAAAATCAATGCACAGAAATCAGTTGCTTTCTTATACACTAACAATGCAACTGTAGAAAGAAAAATTAGAGAAACAATTCCATTTATAATAACACCAAAACCATAATGTATCTCAGAATAAACCTAACCAAAGAGGTAAAGGATCTATACTCTAGGAACTACAGAACACTCATGAAAGAAATTGAAGAAGACACAAAAAGATGGAAAAACATTCCATGCTCATGGATCAGAAGAATAAACATTGTTAAAATGTCTATGCTACCCAGAGAAATCTATACCTTCAACACCATCCTGAACAAAATTCCAGTGACTTTTTTCAAAATGCTGGAACAAACAATCCTAAAATTTGTATGGAATCAGAAAAGACCCCGAGTTGCCAAGGAAATGTTGAAAAAGAAAAAGAAAGCTGGGGGCATCACATTACCTGATTTCAAGCTATATTACAAAGCAGTGATCACCAAGACAGCATGGTACTGGCACAAAAATAGACATATAGACCAATGGAACAGAATAGAGAGCCCAGATATGGACCCTCAACTCTATGGTCAAATAATCTTCGACAAAGCAGGAGAAAATATGCAATGGAAAAAAGACAGTCTCTTCAATAAATGGTGCTGGGAAAATTGGACAGCTATATACAGAAGAATGAAACTCAACCATTCTCTAACACTACACACAAAGATAAACTCAAAATGGATGAAAGACCTCAATGTGAGACAGGAATCCATCAAAATCCTAGAGGAGAACATAGGCAATAACCTCTTTGACATCGGCCACAGCAACTTCTTTCAAGATACATCTCCAAAGGCTAGGGAAACAAAAGCAAAAATGAACTTTGGGGACTTCATCGAGATAAAATCTTTTGCACAGCAAACAAAACAGTCAACAAAACAAAGAGGCAACCCACAGAATGGGAGAAGATATTTGCAAATGACACTACAGACAAAGCTCTGATTTCCAAGATCTTTATAAAGAACTTCTCAAACTCAACACCCAAAAAACAAATAATCAAGTCAAAAAATAGGCAGAAGACATGAACAGATACTTTTCCAAAGAAAACAAAGAAATGGCTAACAGACACATGAGAAAATGTTCATCATCATTAACCATCAGGGAAATTCAAATCAAAACCACATTGAGATACCACCTTACACCAGTTATAATGGCAAAATTTGACAAGGCAAGAAACAACAAATGTTGGAGAGGTTGTGGAGAAAGGGGATTACACTGTTGGTGGGAATGCAAGTTGGTACAGCCACTTTGGAAAACAGTGTGGAGGTGCCTCAAAAAATTAAAAATAGAGCTACCCTATGACCCAGCAATTGCACTCCTGGGTATTTACTCCAAAGACATAGATGTAGTGAAAAGAAAGGTCATATGCACCCCAATGTTCATAGCAGCAATGTCCACAGTAACCAAACTGTGGAAAGAGCCAAGATGCCCTTCAGTAGATGAATGGATAAAGAAGATGTGGTCCATATATGCAATGGAATATTACTCAGCCATCAGAAAGGATGAATACCCAACTTTTACATCCACATGGATGGGACTGGAGGAGATTATGCTAAGTGAAATAAGTCAAGCAGAGAAAGTCAATTATCATATGGTTTCACTTATTTGTGGAACATGAGGAATAGCATGGAGGACATTAGGAGAATGAAGGGAAAAATGAAGGGGGGGAATTTGAAAGGAGAGATGAACCATGAGAGACTATGGACTCTGAGAAACAAACTGAGGGTTTTAGAGGGGGGTGGGGGGATGGGTTAGCCTGGTGATGGGTATTAAGGAGGGGATGTACTGCATGGAGCACTCATGGGTGTTATACGCAAACAATGAATCATGGATCACTACATCAAAAATTAATGATGTATTGTATGGTGACTAACATAACATAATAAAATTAAATTAAATTAAAAAAAAAAACAAAACTAGGGCGCCTGGGTGGCTCAGTCGTCAAGCGTCTGCCTTCAGCTCAGGTCATGATCCCAGAGTCCTGGGATCGAGCCCCGCATCGGGCTCCCTGCTGAGCAGGAAGCCTGCTTCTCCCTCTCCCACTCGCCCTGCTTGTGTTCCTGCTCTCACTAATTCTCTCTCTCTGTCAAATAAATAAATAAAATCTTAAAAAAAAAACTATATCTACAAGTTTCAAATTTATATTACATATATATTATATATATTACATACATAATATATATATATAATTTTGGGTAGATTTCTTAAAGCAGACTAATGAAAAACAAATTATCTTTAATTCAAAACTATAAGTAAATCAAGGCTAATGGTGACTGAGAAATAAAGCTATGTGCATTTAATTAAATTTTAACTGTATGATTTGCTTAAAATAGCTCTCTCTCAGGGGGGAGTGGTAGATGGAAAAGCAGACTCCCTGCTGAGCAGGGGGCCTGATGCAGAACTCAATCCCAGGACCCTGGGATCATCACCTGAGCTGAAGGCAGACGTTTAACCGACTGAGCCACCCAGGCACCCAATTTTTTCTATTTAAATAACTCCTTATTCCACTTGAATTTAACTGAAAATTTAGCAACATAAGACAATGAAAGATTGGGCATTATAATAGCTAAATACTTAGTATGAAAAAGCTTTCAGCAAAAACTAATTAGAAGTAATAATTTCTCTAATTGTGTGTAGTGTGTATATTTATTTTCAAAAATCGACAAATTTATTTTTTCTTTTGTTTCGTCTCCCTCACCCTCCATAAAAATAGTAGAATGATAAACCACTAGTATTGTAAGTGAGCATAACCAGAAAACACAAATGGCAAAACTGACATCAGAAAATAGTTTATAGGGGCACTTGTGTGGCTCAGTTGGTTTTCTGCCTTTGGCTCAGGTCATGATCTTGAGGTCTTGGGATTGAGCCCCCATCAGGCTCCCTGCTCAGTAGGGAGTCTGTTTCTCTCTTTCCCTCTGCCCCTCCCCACTACCCATTCTCTCTTCCTCTCTCAAATAAATATATAAAATCTTTTTTTAAAAAAAGAAAATAGCTTATAAAACAAGTGGCATGAAGACAAAATTTTCAAAGTTAATCATGTATATGCTTAAGCCTCCAATGAAAACTCATCTGGTATCAAGAAATCTTTTTTTCTGTATATTCTCAGTTCTGTAGAGAGCATTTTTTTTCACTTTCACAATTTTAGTTCAGAGACTTTTAAGGAAATCTACTTGCTTTTTAAAATCAGTGAAGAAGAAACATTGTTGTAGGACTTTGACATTTTCATGCTGATAAAAATAACATTGCAGCTTTCAGTTTATATTCAGAGACACTGACATGCTCTTTCTAAGAAAAAGTCTGTTGAATAACATTCTAAATATATTATGCATTTAAAGACTATTCTAATACCCATGTGCTTAAAAGATGTCATATTGAAGTCATAAAGTCTGCACACGTTAGCTCAAGAATAAGAAACACATAATAGTGAATAAAGTTGAAAAAAATTGGTAACCATACAATGAGTAATTTGATAAGTGAGGTAATTGGGTGTCTCAATTTGGTAAATTTCAGTTCTTTATCAGCAGTTTGTGTGCTTCAGTCTCTGGGGGGGGGCGGCGGGGAGGTGGTCAGGGAAGTCCCAGGTGTGTTATGCTTCAGAGACAGAGATATTGAAAATTTTAAGGCAAATTCTGCAGTGCACTGGAACACTGCTTTGTTGTTTACTTTTCCCAGATAAAGACTCCGATGGTATCTCAGATTATGTCTGAGGGTTGTAGGCAGGAACCTTGGAATTATTCGATCATTCTTCCAGCAGCCCTTTCAGAAAGCAAAAATATAGAAGACTATAACATCACCCTGGACACGATTCTATAATGGCACATGAGACACCAAGGACTGATTTCACTCTGCTTTATGAACTTGTCAATATTATTAGTTTCTCACAAGTAAGTTTATGAAACAAAGGTGGACCTATGCTAAAGCAAGTAGTTCATAGATGAAAAATAGGGTAAGCAGAAGCCACAACTTCTGAATGTTCAATTGTACAGATGCACATTTAAATACCTTACTCTATCAGAGAGCTGCTGTTCAGTCCTGCCCAGTGCACTGGTAGACTTGAGAGGAATCTGAAGGACCTAATGCTTGGTTTGTTAACCAACAAGTAACCAAGCTTCAGAAAATGAAGTATGCAACCATTCTCCTACAGGCACTTGATGATGGGATTAAGGCAAGTCTTAGTAACATCTCCTTTTAACAGATGGCAAAACTCAAGTTCAGGGAGATTAAATGTGTTAGATAAAATTGCTGCACAACAGTAGCAGAGTTAAAATCCAAATATATGGTTTATAGCTTCGGTCCTCATTCCCATTTTCTGACTCTTCCATGTGCTATCCAGCTGAGAAAGTTTGGTTCTCCTTTAATACATACTAAAAAAAATTCTCCTTTAATACATACTAAAAAAAATTTAGAATTACTTGAGTGCAAGAATATTTCAATTATTCAAATATTATTTTATTTTCTAGTGATTTACATTGACTTTTAGTTAGAATAATAACTGAAAAGATATGTATTCAAAATAATTTTCCATTTGTCAACAGATGTATTTAACCACCTCTGAAAACTGTTGTGCAAACCACTGCACTAAACTAGCTGTAATATGATGGCCTGTTTGAAGCAGTTCATTTTAATAATGTATTCTAAGACTTATTATCACTTTGCTATTTCCACCGAGGTAAATAGATAAAGCATATTTATGGAGAATGACATGGTCAGAGAGGCACAAAGTTGACGTGTTCAGACAATGACATTTGGTGGAGAAGGAAAAAAATACTTGAAAAACAATATAGTGAAAATGAAATTGGCAGTTGAAGCTAAAGGAAAAGTGAGGTTAAGATGAGATTAGCATCTGGAACTGCATGTTTTTTGTTTGTCACTAATCATCATGAATCACAAAGGTCCTTTGACACTTGTCTGAGGAAAATAGCTATTTGGGGCATTCAAATTGTCAACTGACTATCTCAGGGCAAACATTAAACACTAAATGAAGATGCTGTTTTTATACACCATCTTCTCCTATATTAACTCTTCTCACAGTCTACGTAAATTTATATGGGACATTACCAAGCTTCAACAAAGGAAATTGTCACTATGCACACCAGGTATAAATGTCTGTGTTTGTGGCACAGGGGACTGGATGGGAAAAGTGATTGGGGTGACCGGGATCACCTAGTCTTGTGTATGAATGTGGACACATATTGGAGAGCTATAATTATGATTTCAGAGAGTAACCAGAAGAAAACTCTTTAAAATTTAGCCACCCCTTCACAGTTAGGCATGGGTGGGCGTGTGATGGGTTTTTACATTCCAGGAGAGAATCAGGTGGTAGGAGGACTTGTCTTCTTAGCCTTCTTCAAAGACCAAGGATAGACACTAGCTCATAAAGATGCTGTAATTTGTTTCCTTCTTTTTTTTTTAACTAAATTTTCCAGCTGTCCCATAGTCTCTTAAAAGAATATGCTTGTCTAGCTCAACATGATGTATATTATTGACTCAAAAGGAACTATATGCATAAAAAATAATTGGTTTTGAAATTGAAATTATTCTTTTTCTGAAACATATTTTAATGTGTACATTTTTAATTAGGTGAAAATATGCAATTATGTGTTGTAAATTCACTTGTAAAAAAGATTCAGGGGCACTTGGGTGGCTCTGTCGGTTAAGGGACAAATTCTTGATTTCGGTTCAGGTCATGATCTCAGGGTTGTGAGATCAAGCTCTGCCTTGGGCTCGTGCTCTTAGCACTGAGTCTGCTGCTTGAGATTCTCTCTCCTTCTCCATCTGCCCCTCCCTAGTGCTCTCTCTCTCTCTAAATAAATATATAAATTTTTGCAAAAAAATGTTTAAAAAAAAAGATTCAAACAATTCAGTGGTTTTCTACTTATCAAATTTCAAACTGTATGCTTCACTTAAAAATCAAATACAAAGTATCTTCAATGAACTACAGTGCGAATAAAGGTCTTTTCTAAAAGAGAATACACTATCAGATTTCAATTTATAAAACATATTAAAATCTAAAAAAATATGGACATATAGAAAAACTGTTTTTGCTACTGTCTAAAATAGATATTAGAAGTAGGCAGACGTGTATGATAGGAGGGTAATCCAAGATACAGTAACCAGGAACAAAGAATCAAAAGAGGCTGGGAAGAGTGGTAGAGTCCATGGATAATGTGTCAGAATAATAAAGTACCCCACCCAAACTAGAGGATTCAGAGAGCAGTTATGAGATTGAGCCTGAAGTGGGTTTGTGAACTGCTGAAACCCAAATGCACGTAGATGTCTATAGATTCAGTAGTAGGTGAATTGAAGCTCCTAAGTGTGTTAAAATTGTCCACACAAAAAAATACCATGGAAGAATTAAGACAGATTTCAGAAAAGAGAAGATATGGCTTGTCAGAGGGATAGTCCTGTACTTTGTTCATCCTATGTAATCATTCAATGACCATTTATAATTCCACAGATCCAGGCACCTTGCAATGGGTTGAATACATAAGATAAATAATGTAAGTTACTACTTTCAAAGGACTTATTGACCTATAAGAAATTGTTCAGTCTTAAAAACAATGCAGTGATGTATGTGTTGGGAATGGTGAGATAGTAAGGACATACTATAAGGATGTTCCAAACAACGGATGAAAAAGAACAGAACAGACATGATTATAGATATTTATATTTTTCTCTTTTTTAAAGGATTCCCACCGTCTAGTTAAGTAACATCCATCAGCTCCCATTTTTATCTTTTTACAGATATTAAGTGTTTCTACATCTTCAGATCAGGTTTTCTGAACAATATGACCAAGTATAGATCAATCCAGTGTCACTACTTCCAGGAATCTTGAAATAAAATACTTGACCTTCAGTTGCTCGTTTGCAAATGGGACTGAAAGGTTTAGTCTAAATGGAGCCCTCTTCTCTAACTATGCAAAAAAAAAAAACAAAACAAAAAACAGGGAACAGTGAACTAAACCAATTGGTCATAGATATTAACTGGGGAGAAGGAGATGTTTGGCTGTCTGTTTTTTGTACCCAGACATAGAATAGTTCAGTCCAATTTCCTCGTGATGACCCTGGAACAAAGCATTAGAATGAGAACCTGTGAGAATGAAAAATCATGGCGATGTTTTTACTCTTATAGAATGGGGGGAAAAACTTATGAACCATTAGGTGTAGAGCCACTCTTAAGTTCAAGTCTTTAATTTTTTATCATGCTCAAAATATGCATTGTTCATGATGCTTCCTTTGTCTGAATAAAACTTTAGATAGACTAATTTCTAATTTGGGTAGAAATGTTAATTACTTATAATATTAATGTAGTGCACATTATTATATTGATATGGTACAGTTTTGAAGTAATTCATGTTCATGAATCTTTATGAATGTCCTTTTGGTTCCCTAGCAAGCAAGACCTTTGTGATAGCAGGACATACTTGAAGGAGTTAGCAAAGGAACAAAAATATGACACTAGAGTCCTTTCTTTTTTTTTTAATAATTTTTATTGTTATGTTAATCATCATACATCATTAGTTTTAGATGTAGTGTTCCATGATTCATTGTTTGTGCATAACACCCAGTGCTCCATGCAGAATGTGCCCTCTTTAATACCCATCACCAGGCTAACCCATCCTCCCACCCCCTTCCCCTCTAGAACCCTCAGTTTGTTTTTCAGAGTCCATCGTCTCCACTAGAGTCCTTTCTAACATCTTCTTCCAGCTGAGTAATTCCCACTTCAGTCCATTTCCCATAACTTTCCTTTTCCCTTTACATCCCCAAATTTATTAAATATTCTTAACATCTGGCCATTAGAAGTAATCTTGTACAAAACTTGAAGAAAGAAGGGAACATGCTTTGAGGAAGGAAAGTGATAATTTTAAGTCAAAGCTAATGTAGTCAGTTTTTAGGAAAAGTAGTTTGGGATTATTAAAAATATTGTAATTTCTTGTGTGTTTAAAATGTGACAACACATTATTATATATACACATAATATTCTGTATTTATATTATACATACTCTGTAATATTAAATCATTATTTTTATTAAATTTAGCTCATATTTTAAATGAAGTTTTGTATATATGAAAAGTGCAATTGATTTTACACCTTAATTATTACTTAATATATTTCCAAATATTTAAGTGTTGATTTTATTATATAGTCTCTCTATATATTTAATTAAATTCTTCTCAACTGAAGTAGTATTTACACCAGTACAATAACACTTATAATACATGCTGACAAACCAAATAGGTACTTGTATATCTCTAAAACAGAAATATGGCTAAATAACATTTATTCTAAGTTGCTTCATTATGTCCTAAAATGCCTTTGAAATTTTCATTGGACACATTTTATCACTTTCTCTGTCTCCTCCATAAATGCTATGGCAACATTTCTAAAACCGAACCAAACCAAATCAAACCAAAACCTAAACCTAAACCAAAACCAAAACCAAAACCAAAACCAAAACCAAAACCAAAACCAAAACCAAACTTCTTGCCCATCAAGAGGTTTTCCTAATAGATTTTGAACTTGTTAATGAATTATTCCCTTTTAGGTAGAATTACTCAAGACAGTAAGTAATTTTTAAGTAATTGTGAGATTGCTTTATCTTTCCTAGTATTCATAAATTATTTTCTTGTTCACTTTTTTTTTTTTTTTTACATTTTTCTTGTCCTAGTCCAGGTGAGGCACCTCGTTGACATCCTTTCCCTTTTCCAAATCAGGGATAAAGTGTTTATACCTCACCCATGGATATACAAACTTCCAAAGGGCAAACACAGCATCAGTTACACTGCTTCTTTCTAAAAGGTGAAAGATTGCTTCCCGTCTTCATGTACCTAACTCCCATCCCAACCCATAGGAAGTAGGTGATTTGCTTTTAAATTTGTGTGCGTATCACTTGAGGTCCCAAGACAAATCAAACAGTGAGTTCCTGAACAATTTCATGAGGCACTCTTGCCAGCAGGGTTTTTTTTTCCTTCTCTTTCTCCAAGATAAGCAGAATGTACCAACCGTGTGCCACAGGTTCCTTCTGCCTTACATGACAGGGTGCATTGCCTAATGACTAGACATTTTTTGTTTCAGCCAAGCATTCTAACCTGGAAAAATAGAACAGACAGAGAATAGAAATTTGTCCTTTTTGGATCAAGGGCAGCACATGATTGGTTCCCTTCTAAGTTCTCAAATAGAAATCAGGACATCTCCATTTATAACATGCCTCCAAAACACTCATTGTGTAAGTTTTCTCTGTTATGCTCCTTTAATCTGTGAATGATTCAATATAATGGCATGTGGTATATCTCCATTTTTTCTTTTTCTTTGGGATTGCCTGATAAACATTCTTATAAAATTAATTCCATATTTCTTCTTATATTTGAAAGCCACCAAGGACCCCTCAATATGTTGTTATGTGAATAGATGATGCCTAGCATAATATACAGTAGATTTATTTTTTATTGATCCTACATCTTAATACATGCTTATAGCTTTGTGCATTACCATAGCTCACAGAAATGCAAAAACATTCAGGTAAGTGTTCCTGAACCTAATGTGCAATTATGTGATCATTCATGAATATTTGTTTAACTCTTCCATCATCCTTCCAAGTAAATGCCATATTGAACATTTAGTATGGTTGAATGTGCATTGTCTTACACAAGGAAATACTTTCACTTAACCATAATTTGGCAATAGCTTACTGTGAGGTTTTTAAAATAGCATTAGAGTACGAATTTGCACCTATCTTCGGGATGTTATGTTATGAACCACTGGGTGTTATAACATTGTGATGCCTGGCTCAGCGGCTCTGAGCATTAATGTCTTACTACAGAGAAAGAATAGAGCTGAGATCTTTGCCACATCCTTATTGAAGTAAAACTGTAAATCTCAGTGACATTAAATTTGACCTGAAAGTTTAAAGGCCCAATGATAAAATAGTCCAAGGTTAAGAATGGCATACTTCAAACAGCAAGATGAACAAAATTCGCATTTACATTTTTTTCCTTTATGTCTTTCCATCTTCCTTACAAGTTCCCCAAAATTAATTCAGTAGCCCAATTTTTGCCTGGTCTTAAAAACTATCAGAGTGGTGAGGTAACCTATGGAAAAGGCCTCAGATTAGAACTGATTTTTCATTATGTAGTTCAGGTTTTCTTTAAATAAACATTTTCTAATCCTCATTGGAACACAACATGGTATGGTTCTTCTAAAATAGCTGGCTTATGTGTCAGCATAGTTGACAGTAGAGAATAAACAGCAGCATACTCTTGAATCAGCTCACTTAATTCTCCCAAGAAATATGGAAGGCACTTTGAGAGTTAAAAATAAGAATGGAGCCCTAAAATGCTTATTCATATAAAATCGATATCTCTATGAAGGAAGCTACCTGGTACAGCAGTACCAGGTTAATCTGGAACCTTCTCCCAACAGAACATCTCAACTACATGGTCGGTTCACATACTATCTTACAAGCTAAATGCAGTTTATTCCAGTGCCTAGAATATAATTCAGAGTAATGATCAAACCATGTATCTGGGCCTATATATTTTGTGGCAAGACACTGAAGCATGAAAAACTTCCTGAAGAATGATTACCGCTTAGTGAGGAATTGAGGGAGACAGATTAGCCTGTCTTCCTTTTCCAATAAACCAACATTACCACATTCCTTTACCTGCATCTTTATTTTGTATGGTATAGAAGGGAAGATATCTTGACATCTACTTTTTTCTTAAATCTCTTATCCCTTTAGCTGCTAGAGACATTATTCAGTATTTATTATTTTTATCTTGGCAGCCACATGTCTCTGAGCTGAGTTTGGGTTTAATTCATGAAGTATTTATTAAGTTTTCAGTGCTTTTTGTGTTAGATTGTTTTATTGTCTTGGATATTTCCATTTTCTTCTTCCCTGAAGCCTATGACATAATCTCACCGACTGCCATAAGACATGCAGAGACCCAATGCAAGAAGGGAGGTGACTACTATCCTCTCCCCTACTGTAATTAAGTTGACTCAAACTTCAGCCCGTGAAATATGAGTAAATGTAACACCAAGTCTGAGTATAAGCTTTAGAAAGCATTGGAAATTTCTGCCAAATATTTTCTTTATGTTCCAAATAAGGCCTGTTCTTTCATCCTAGAACATGGAATGCAAAGAAACATGGAAAAAAAAAACCACAACTGTTGACACAGTCATTTACAAGTAACAAATTACAAGAATGTGTATTAACTAATAAACTTAATACACTCATCTAAGAAATACTGATTAAAAGGAAATATTTTGGCAGTTGGTGAAGTTGCATCCATTTTAGTTGATATATCAATGTAAAGTGCCAAAAATACTGCTTAAGATATTAGATGTGATTCAATTTATTTAAAAAATCATATTAAAACAAACCAGGAAGATATCACGAGGCAATCTACAATTGCTAAATAAAGATGTGTTCTTTGCCTATTGGCTGAGGTAACTTAAGATGAAGGTATAAATCTGGTCATTTAATGATCAGTCCTGAGTTTTCAAGGACAACTGTCTCTTTCCATGGAAGCTCTCTCAAGCCGAAAATATATTTTCTCTCACGTCCTTTAGACATGGCCAGACAATGAAGGAGATACCTTGTTTTGTTTCCTGCCATGAGCCCCAAAATAGTCTCCCTTCCTTCTTTCTAGAAGACACCAGCTCCTCGGAGATCAGTGTTTTCAATGGCGTCTGCCTCTGCTTCTCTTCTGCTGCCAACCTCTCGCCATGTATCCGTTCACTCGCAGGCACTGACCGACGGCTCCACGCAGCTGACCTCTTCACACTTCACTCTTCATCTTCTCATTATTCTCAGTGACTTCAAATACATCAAGGATCCACCCAAAACTCTGGCCTCTCTCTGCTTCTGGACTTCATCAGCTCTCCTAATGTTTTCCCTACATTCACGCGTCACCCCAGCGGCCGCACACTGAATTCTGCATTACTGCACGATCTCCAAAATCCCAGTTTCGAATACGCCATTCTCTGACTGTCATCTCCTCAATCGCCAGCCCACTTTTTCTGGTACTCCTGTGATAATAATTCTTTGTATCATCAAAGTTTTCATTTAACTGAGTTCTTGACCCTTCTAATCTCTCATTACTCTTCCGTTTCTTCTATCTTTACCCCTTCTAACTCAACTTTGACCCTTATTTGTCAATTATAACCATGATACATAAATCACATTTAACATTCATTCTTTCTCTTTCTCTGTCACTTTACCTTGTAAAATCCCAAGTTCTCTAGACTTGAGTCATATATGTCTTTGTGCCTAAACCTGAAGATTGAATATATGATATGAAAGATATTTCTTTAAATCAACCCCCTCAAACTAACGCTGTATAGAAATTCCTTCAGTAATCCAATGCTCCAGATTCTGATATAACTATGAGATGTTTATTTTTCAAATATCCCAAAACCCGTCTCTCACTGCCATCCAATATGCTTCACTAGCCATAATGATCTCTTTATGTTCATTTTCATCCATTTTAACCAAGCCATTTTATGCTTTCTAGCCTTAAATTTGCTGTTCTCACCACTCATTCATAAAGTCAGCTCCTTCTTATTCTTTAAGCACTAAATCAATGTCATCTTTTCAAAGAGGCCCTCTTTCACCCCCTTATCTAAAATGACTACCTATTATGCCCCCCCAAGTGTTTTCTTTCCTGTGCTTATTAAAATAATTATCTCAGGTATTTTTTATTTGTATTTTTATCTCCATTCTAGATAGTAAGAAAGGGGGGGGGGATATGATTCCTTGTGTTCTACTTTATCCCCAGACCTGATATGCCTGGCATATAAGAAGCATACAATAAATATTGCTGAATGAATGAAAGAATGACTGAATGAACAAATGATACATTAAGCAAATTACTTGAACCCACTTTGCTTCAGGTGTCACAACGTAAAACAAGATGGTTGTCTGGGGCACCTGGGTGGCTCAACCGTTAAGTGTCTGTCTTTGGCTCAAGTCATGATCCCAGGATCCTGGGATTGAGCCCTGTGTCTGGCTCCCTGCTCTTTAGGGAGTCTGCTTCTTCCTCTCCTTCTGTCCCTCTCTCCCGCTCTTGTACTCTCTCTCTCTCAAATAAATAAAATCTTGAAAAAAAAAAATAAGATGGTTGTACTACATGATATGTAAAGTCTCTCCTATAATTCTAGTCACGTCTCCAACTCCTTCACTTGGTTTGATGTGGCTGAGTTTGTTGGTGCCCTGATGTGTGTTTTTAAGCTCACTTGGCTATTTCCTCAGAGATAAGAGGCCACAAGCCTGGATCTTGAGACTGCTGCATCTTTGTTGGTTTTTTTTTTTTTATGTTTTATTTTTGCATTTGCTTTAACATTTTATTTGCTTTGACACTAAAAAAGAAGCCTATCCACCAAAAGGCAAGAAGTGATCGGCAGCCCAAACACCCTCTTTGCGGAGGAAGTCACCTCACAAGAAATGTGACGAATGCCTCTAGTACACTAAATGAACAACCAAACCTCCCATGGATTCTGGGTGCCTCGCCACAGAAATTCTACCTCTCAGACACATTTCACTAACTCATTCACCCCTGAGAACTCTTTTCTCTGTGCATTTGTTCCCTTTGCTATTTCTATGCCTATATCTATATCCATCTATCATAAACATTTGGATTCACCCTACTTCCAGCCCCAGGCCTCCACTGCAATGTCTTTTGTAATTATCCAGGCACATTGCTAAAAGGTGAATAGTATATACCTTAGGTTTCCCTGGAGATAATGAGAAGATACATGTTGAGTTTTCCTGAACGAATTTTTAAATGCATTTTCCTGACTTTTCTAATTATAGTTCACAATAGTAACTAACATACTTGGTTAAGCGGTCCTATTCTGAGAGCACAATTTTCTCTGTTTTCTATATGTATTGACATAAAGCTTTTGAGAGGAATGTGTAGAAAGATAATGTGGTAGTACAGACTAGAGATCGATTATTTATATTACTTTGGGCAGAAGCAGGTCAGATGTGAATTAGACTCATTATTTTTCCTTATTCCCTCAGGCCCCCACCAGTAAGTACTCATTGATTCCTTCTCAGTGTGTGTGACTTCCCCTAAATGCTGCATACACATTTTCAAGTCACAAGTGCTTCATTTAGTTATTTGCTCAACTATTACCTTAAGTAAATCCAGTGTATGAAAAAATATATCTACAAAACAAGTAAATCAAAGAATGCTTATCCCAAGACTTTCTGAACTGAGGTCCATTAGAGAATTAAGCCCTAATGCTCTGAGACATTCATTGTATGTAATGAATTCACTTCTCTCTTATGCATCTAAAATGGTCCTAGTTCTAAAACATCCTTAGAATAAGTGAGAAAGTCACCACTTACATTATTTTCTTATATTCTGGTTCAGATTAGGAGAAATCCTGACTGAGAAAGTTGTACGTTAAAATGCAGAGAAAGACCTAGTAACTAAAATACATGAATAAAGCAGAGCATATGTAAGAAAAATAACACAGAAAGTAAGATACTAAATAAAAATGTTTCAAGATTTAGTGCCAAGAATGTATCAGGAGCAAAGTGTAGAAAGGTGCCCATTAAAAGAAACAGCTTCTGGGGGCACCTGGGTGGCTCAGTTGTTAAGTGTCTGCCTTCGGCTCAGGTCATGATCCCAGGGTCCCAGGATCTAGCCCCGCATCGGGCTCCCTGCTCCACGGGAAGCCTGCTTCTCCCTCTCCCACTCCCCCTGCTTGTGTTCCTGCTCTCACTATCTCTCTCTCTCTGTCAAATAAATAAATAAAATCTTAAAAAAACAAAACAAAACAAAAAAAACGGCTTCTGCTCAACTACAAACTATTGCTAGTATGTGGGAATGTTACTACAATATTATCAGGTCTGCTTTTATTTTTAAAGAGAATCTTCAAATCTCAGATGTTTTATGTGAAATTTCATGGTTTTGAATCTTTGCAACTCATTTTTATTTATTTTTATTTTTTTAAAGATTTTATTTATTTATTTGACAGAGAGAGAAATAGTGAGAGAGGGAACACAAGCAGAGCGAGTGGGAGAGGGAGAAGCAGGCTTCCCGTGGAGCAGGGATCCTGATGTGGGGCTCGATCCCAGGACCCTGGGATCATGACCTGAGCCGAAGGCAGATGCTTAACGACTGAGCCACCCAGGCGCCCCTGCAACTCATTTTTAAACTTTTAATCTATTAAACAGGAAAATACAACACTTCTTGGGATATACCACCCCCAGGCTGCAAGTGAGTGAAGACCTCTGCATTATAAAACTTATCTGAATAGTAAGCTCTCGGGGAGAGCTAAAACTATTATCTTCTAAAAGAAATTAAGCAGTTCTAATTGGAAGAGATAAGCAAAAGTGCATTTTGTAGACAGTATTGTTTACCCAATATGCATAGTTCTTGAATCTTATAACTTATTGAATTATGACCAAACTGTCCTTAATGGGGCCTGAGTGTTAGACCTTACATTTTGTTTTTGTCTTTGTTTTTTTGTTTTTGGCAAATTGAGGTGAATGTATATTAACATGAAACTAGTAATCAAATGTAACAAACTTTTTCTAATCACTAAATTATCTTAATATGGGATGCAGAATTCCTGAACTCTCAGTGATATGGCGTTAATTAGGTACATATAAAACATGATATTCTGTAAAATTTTCAGAAGTAAAAGCATTAGAAAATCACAAAATTGTACTTTTTCTCTTCATAACTTTAATTTGTCTAAGAGTTTCCTATAACAAGTTCTTGCTTGGTGTGCCTGTTGATGAGTTTGTGTCTTGCTTTTGCTTTTATTTTTATCTCTTATAAAGCTTATTATTCAACTGTTCTATTAGCTAACTGTTCTATTGAATGAGTTCCTGCTACTGTTCTATCTACAAGCAATTCTATAATGAAAGATTTCCACTCCAATGTTTCACCTTGTCTTGAAAGAGCCCCGCCCCCCACCCTACCACTTAGGTCTCCAGCTTAAGGAACAGCCTGACATTCTCTGAAGCACCATTCCTTTTATACCTCTGACTTTGTACATGCTGTGCTCTGCGTGAGATGGTCTATCTTTTGTCCGCCTGCCTAACTCCCTAGTCATCCTTGAAAACACAGCCTAGAAGTTTCCTCCTCCAAGAAGCTGCCCTTCTTTCTCCCAACCCCCTTGCCTCTAAAACTGTAACCACTCCAGAAGCTTACCCAAGTTACAGATATATACTTTCAATGCTACTGTTCCTGAGCTGTTCAACATGACAATTTATTTAAAGTCTGATTTCCCTCTGAGATAATGAGCTCCTTGTCTGGCTTGGGGCTGTATTTTATTCATGTCTCTGTTCTCACACTCTCACATCCAGCCTGCTCCACTGGTAGTTGGTCAAGTAAGGCTAGATGAATTTAATTAAGTGAAGAATATTTCTTCATAGATGCCTCCTATTGGTTTTATTTTTAATAAGAGATACACTCATTTAACATTTTAAAAATTATAAAAAATAATGTAGAAAATTTGAAATCCTAAACATCACCACAACAAATGCCAACTTCTGCCCCATGTTATTTTTGCAGTTTTTGTTCATTGAGAAATAGTCACAGCGACAGAAATGCATTAGTGCAAGTGGATTTGCAGAAGTATGAATAATCATGAAATTCTCCTAGCCATTCACTAGAAGCGTCAGTGTTCATAGTACCCATCCTTAGAGCGTTTTTGATCCAACTGCTTACCCTACTCTTAGTGAGGATGGGCTCTAGACTCAGGGGTTCTTAACTTCCTAAATCTTGAGGGGTAGGGGGAGGGTGGGGGTGGTTATAGTCCCCTTTTCCAAGGCAGAGAATCAGTGGTCTTGGACCACACCTTTTTTGTTTTTGTTTTGTTTTGTTTGCTTTTTTGTTTTTTTGAGCAAGAGAATGTGTAAACCCCAAAGGCTCAGTTTGCTGACAACTGCAGCCACTGCCCAGCTTGAAAAGACCCGGGAGTCCAGGTAGGGCTGCGAGGTGGAGGCTGGGGGACCTCAAGAGGCCTCTGGAAACCTCTCTCCATATCACTCCCAGTGGACGCCCAGGGAAAAGATGGAAGCGGATCCTCGGAGAAATAGTTAAGGCTGTTACAACTTCTAGTACCATACAAGGTACAGTACAAGGAAAAGGAATGGACCGATAGCTGAGACCTTTAGAGAATATTCATTCCCATTCATTCTGTCTCCCTCTTTCTCTCTCTTCTTTGAGTGGGGAATGTGGGTGGGCAGCCTGTGTTTAAAACAGAGGTCCTGGGTGGCTGTTTTTTCTCAGAATCCTGTTTCTCCACAGTGAAGTTTAAGTCAGATTGGAGTTTTCTTGACTTCTGTGTGAGGAATTTACACAAAGGCAATGAAAAAGTCACATGATTATCCATAAAGCTCCTAATGACGCCTCTGTCATCACTTGTTTCCTGCAAGATCCTGAATGGGGGGTGGGGGGTGTCATTCACCACCCACCCTCAGTGGGTGATCGGGGAAGCGGTTCACGTGTGTATTTGTACTTTCTGGATTGAACTGTGCAGGGAATACAAAACCTCCTCCTCCTCCTCCTCGCCCCTCTCCGCACTTCACTCTGCTTAGGAGGGCGTGTGTATGCGTGTTCATGTGTATGTCCACGTGTATATGTTTAGCAAAGGCTCTTGGAAGAAGCTACCCCTCTTGCAACCCACTCCCCACTCTAAATGAAGCATCCCTCCAGCAAGAGGTGTCTCTAATCTGTCCCCAGCTGAGGTGTCCTCTCCACGCTGAAAAGGAGCGACTATCTGTGTGCTCCTCTGTGCAGAGAGCTGATGCTTTGGTTTCTGGGGAGCGAGACCTGACTTCCTTCTGGTGGGCTGCGGCGTTTTCCCTGGGGTGAGCGAGTGCTGGTGCGTGCGTGCGCCCGTGCGTAAGAGAGTGGGGGAGGGAGGGAGAGAGAGACAGAGGGAGAGAAAGAGAATAGAAAGAGGAGAAAGAGGAACAGGAGGGGAGAGGAAAGAGGGAGGGAGCTTCCGCGCCTTCTGCACTGTGCAGGTGGTGCCAGCAGCTTGAGAAAACAGCAGCCTCCACCCCCTCAGCTTGGCGATTGGCTGGTTTTTGTCATTTCCCAGCTAGGAAGTGGGAAGGACAAGTGACGTCCTCCAGCCCAATTGCACACAAGCATGCACCACCTCTGATGCACTAGGCGGCTCATCTAAAAAGAAACTTAGCCCCAGAAAGGCGGCAAGGAGCACCCTGGGCGGTACTGGTGTGAACAGCACCGGAGGGCTGATCTCAGCGCACTCGGGGGAGCTTGGCTGCTGAGGATCCTCCACTTCACTGCGGAGATACTGCTACTCCGTGGGGGAGTCCCGGTTCCACACTCTACTAACATTTTACAAATGTTCTCCCCTCGGCTCTATCTCCCCCACCTTCCTATCAAGAGAAGTTGCGGGAGCTGGGGCCTCAAAGACTTTCCCCTGACACCCGAGATGTGCTGCTTCGGGAAGAGGTGGGCAATCTACACGCTAAGTCTTCTCCTGAACTTTTATAAAGCGAAAGAAATAGCGAGAACTGAGGGACAGAGCAAAATACTACTCTTGGGATATTTCGGGATATGACAAAAAGTCGAGCCATAAATACGATAGAGTGAGGACTGGGGCAGCATAGGCATGTTCCTATGAGCTGTGTGTCAGTATCATGAATTAAAAGACAAAGGCTGTTGAGATGTGCGTGCTTCTCTACACTTTTCCCGGTAAGAGTTCACCTTCCCCAGTGCAGCAGTTTTGACAGTGGTATTGGCACCCAGGGCTCACCAGGTCACACAAGAAGGCACTGCAGAAATGTCAACACAAACGTGAGCTTGTTCCTCCAGTCCACGCAGAACTCAAAGGAAATGTCTTATTCACCATCCTGGGGCCCTTCCTTCTTTCTCTGCCCTTTCACTCCAGTGAGATACAAGCTGGTTTCCTAAGAGACTAAAAGTTAAAGCCCAGAAAGCAGAGAATGCTTACCTCCATTTCACCTATGTCCTGGCTACTGGAGATGTATGTTCTGAGTCAGAAATGCCCTTTCTTGGAGTAAAGACTTTTATGGGTTTGGGTGTACCTGCCGAAACTGGGGACCGCACACAAAGATTGAATCAACTCTCGCCTGTGTTTGTCCAGATGATGTCTATAGTTTAATAAATATCACCTCCGTGATTTTGAGGTTTACCCAGGAGGTAGCTATGGTTTTGTGTTGTTGACATAGCATAGAACTATTTCTGAGGATGTGAACCTGGTTCATTTGATACTTTCTGGAAACCCTACTTCTCTTCTATGAGAAAGTTTACACTGAAAAAAAAAAAAAAACGTATATGTGTGTGTGTGTGTGTGTGTGTGTAGGTGTTTGTCTTAATGTAAATTTGTCCTTTATTGTTCAGACTTTCTTTATGCTACTCATCTACTGTCTTTAAAATATGTAGAATATATTGCATTTATAACTTATCTTAACCATTAATCAAAATAAACTATGTATTACACTACTTAAAATTCTTTTTACCTTCATTTTTTGTGTTCTATTTCAGAGATGATGGACTGTGTTTGAACTGATCTCTCATTAAGAGTTCTTCAATCTTTGCACTCTCTAAAAGTTTGCAAAATCAATTCCTCTTTGGTTTTGGACATACAGTGAGTTTCTTTAATAATGCATAATGAATTTCACATGATGTCATGGATATCTTGTGCTAGACCAACATATTAAACAGTGATTTATACTTTAAACATACATATTTTAATAAAAGCTCAATTTAATGATGCTCAGTGAATGATGAAATTCTATAGCAGTAACCATTATATGATTGGCATGTCCAGGGATCCACATGTGAGCTTTGAATACACTGTCTTCACAATGACAGAATAAAATTTTCAACAAAGTATTTATATTTAGAATCTTATTTTTTTCAGTACTTCATTGTCTCCTAGAGAGAATTTAAAATCATATATTCTTATTGGTTTAAATTAAAAGATATGCCTTCTAATGGGATTTTTTTTTTTTTTTACCATATTAGCTGTATGGAAAACTGAATTGAAGTTAAAATAAAGCTAATATGAGGATATACTTGCAAAACTTTTAAGTTGGTCTTTTCATGGGAACATGATTTGCTCCTCATGTTTCTGCCATTCTTTTACACTGATGAAGTATTTACTGACTACTGCCTACGTATGGACCTCTCTGACAAAATCCCTCCTCTTAAAGGGAGAGATCGGAAAATAAAACACTTAATGAAATTAGGTACTAGGAGATTTTTTTTTTTTAATGTAATGGGGGTTTGGAAGATGGAGAGTTTACCTAGTTTATTCTGCTGGAAAGATTTCCTGGGCTAATAATTAAGAAACTTAAAATGACTCTCTCTGAATAGACCAAATTTTGACATAAAAATTATGAAAAAGGGAAAAGGCAGAGGGGGTAGGTGAAGAAAATGAAGCTCTGTTCAGGAACTAGTTCGGATGGAACTTTGTTAATGTGTCAGGAAATAGAAGAAACATGTCTAGAAGTACTGAAGATAGGTGGCAGTTAGTTGGGCAGACCTGTCTTTCACCCCCCATAACTTTATCTAAACCCTTCATAAGAAGTACGTTCTCTTCATGCTCTTCCTAGAAGATCAGAAAGCTTACATAATATCAAAAGTATCGTTTAGTACATGGCCCAGAGAAACAACTGGAGTAGGTGAAGAACCATTTTGCAGAGTATCTGTGATGAAGGGGGTGATGAGCCCTAAGAAACGCGAAGATCAGAACTAGGGAGAATGTCTGCTGGTTTCTTTAATGTTACCTGGTAATGGAAAAAGAAATGCTGAGCGTCCATATTTTTCTTTTTCTTTTTCTTTTAACATATCAAGAAGAAAGAATTAAACTCTTGCATTATTCACCTTTCCACCTTCATGTACAAAAATTTCTTCATTTTAGCTTCCTTGTTCTAGATACTAAATGTCTATAGCAAGGACAGCATAGTCAAAGTGACCTGTAAATGGGAAATGCCATGTAGAAAGAAGAAAAGACTGAGGACCTCAGGCCATACCTCTTCAGGGGATGAGGGAAAAGAGGACTTTGTAAAGACAGAAGATTTCTAGAAGACTATTACTGAAGATAAAACCGAGCTGGATCCTAAAGTGGTAAAGGACAGTTTTCATTCAGCACTTACTGCAACAGGGAAGAGAGCCAAGCACAAACTGAACTCAAATCCTCAAAACAAAAGGCAGGAGACCTTTTAAAGGCTGGGGGGTACTAGAGAAAGACATTGAAGGGTGTTGGGGTGGGGGGGTGGTCCATTTGACTAGGCCACCTGGACTTATTAGTGGGTGCATTGGTGCAAATCCGGAGGAGAAACAATTTTCTATTTATAGGACAGGAGGCAGTGGTTGGGTTGCGGAAAGGTGCCCACTGAAATTCGGCCCTTATCCTCCTATAGAGACTGGGAGCTACAGGGAGATGTACCTCCCTGAGTGCATTTCAGAGTGATTGTTCTCAGGTCCTTGAAGAAACCATTTGGGTGGTATTTTACATTTGAAAAATCAGAGAAAAGGTTTATAATTGCCAGCTTCCTAAAATAACTGCTCTAAGAAGGGCTTCAGGGCCTATTACTGGGTTTTGGCTGGAACAAAGAGTAAATTCTGACAGCACTGAGATTTGTCAGGACCACCTTCAAAAGGGGCTGGGCTCCTCCTAGGTGCGTGATAGAAACATGCTAGAATTTGGGCAAGACTGTGAATAGATGGGCTCCGCAAGCATCATTACATCCTGAGAGATACACAGTTCACAGGCCAAAGCCATTTAAGCACAGGCAGGTAACAAAGAGTTCTGCAGTTATGAATTAATAAAGTGGACTTAATGATAAGTTCATGTGTAGGCCCTATTTGTCAATACAGCAAAAAACCTTAACATTAATGCATTCCGGCACAAGTCATATTAGGAGATATTATTTATTAATATCTATATTAATTCAGATTTTATTATTGCTTACTATAGGCATGACCCTGTTTTGAATCAACAGGGCATTTTAAAAGTATATTTTAAGAAACCCATTAATTATTAATATTTCTTTGAGTTTTATTTTAGTAGTTGACAGAAGTAATGGTGATTGTTTTGTTTATAGTTAGAATCCTATAATCGATGTGAAATATCATAAAACTCTGCATAATATTTTTCTTTCTGTTGCTGGCATAAAGCTCAAGTTCTATTGGCACATCAGTTACAGCCCTGTACTAGTTCAGGGAAATCTTTTATTATAATTTAGGCATAACTGTAGAATACTTTAGAGAAGACTAATATTCTGTTCCTACTATCAAGAGGAACCAATTTAAACTTAATTAATAAGCTATATGTGCTCTTATCATTTTTCTAATAATGGGGGTTTCCCAAAATTAATGAAATAAACCTTCATAAAAGATAAAGCTAAACTGGCAATCCCTCGACAACAGGAAATATGGGTTGGTTGTCTTTTTTTTTTTCTTCCTGGGGCCTAGAAGATTGTCTTGCACTCAGTATACACTCAGTAATCATTTATCAACTAATACGCTATTTGTGGAAACATTTTCTTTTAAAAATTGCTTGATAGAGAATATCTGTAGATTTCTTGTGACAGTTTATATGTATTTGTCTAAGTTACCGGAGGGCAGAGACTGTTTTTTAACCCGCCATTACATGTGTAGAATTAGAATGGAAGTAAATTGGAAAATCCGCTGCCAATCGGTAACTAGGAAAGTAACTTCTGAAACATACACATTCCTTCCTTTCTTTCATACCTCTCTTCTCGTGAAACTTCTAGTGTGTGGATGCACTGTCATTCCTTTTGATTTTTGTTTACATTCTTGAATTCACTAGCTCAGCTGGCAGCATTAGGCTGATGATTTCCTAACGCCAGTTTTGACTGGACCTCTTGGCTGCAGTTTGTCTCTCTGATCACTCTCCTTTCCAAAGTTGCCATTCATTTGGTTTCTGTGACTGTTGCTCTCCAGCATTTTTTTCATGAGCTCTGTTTCCTCCTTAAATATTGTCATTCTGATCGGGAAAAATCTGTGTTCTAAGATGGCCTACCAAGCCAGCAAGGGAGTCCCAGTGCCTGCCCTGGGGTTCTTTGGGGTTCTTCTCCCTGCTCTGCTTCCCAGTGCATGTGAAAATGCTTCCCGCATGCGCCAAAGTGCCAAGCATGTGGAAGTAGAAGTGTATAAATTACCCCCTCTGTATGTGCTGGGGGCTCAGACCTTTGGAGATCAATCTCCTCTGCGCCTGCTGGCGTTAAATAAACCTATCCTCCAAGATCTCCAAGTGCCGCTTGGTTCCTCCCTCAGGGGATCCTGTCCAGGTTCTGTAACAATTCTCCAACATATCATTTTTCACCTTCTGACATTTAGGGGATTCGTTTACTTTTCTCAATAGGATTTTCAAAAATTTGCTCACTAAAGAAAAATAAATAAATAAAAACCTTAGCATCTAGCACAGTTTACTTGTGAATGAATGAATTCTGAAGGCTTCCATACTCTCTTTACACTCTTTACTTGGTTGATCTTACCTATCTCAAGGGTTTCAGGTGCTAATGACTATTAAGGTCTGCAGCTTCAGGCCAGATTTCTTCTCTGAATTTGAGGTTCTTAATCTCAATGTATTTAAAACTAAATAGTAAACAGATTTATTTTCTGCAAATGGGTCTAATCTTGGTTTTGGGTTTTCTAAAAACCACATTTAGGCATTTGGTAGCACCCCTCCTCTCCTCACCATCCCTCATCCCATTGGTCAGACGCCAAATCCTAATGATTCCATACCCAACATGGTTCTTGGCTCTGTTCTCCATAATCTTTACTTCTGGTTTACACAGTCATCGTCTATTCTCTGGGCCATGGTCACTGAGCCTCTTGCCTGCAATCCCCTACAACCCTTTTGAATATTTCTTTAAAACAAATGTTTGACTCCTTTCCTACTTCACTTCTCACCATGCTTTACCTCAGGCGTCACAAGTGTTTCTCCACATAGGACGCAGTGTCACCTCTATGCTTTATCCAAAGTTCCCCTTCCCTTCCTTTATTCCTGCTTTAGGACTCAGCTCAGGTACTATTTCCTCGTCCCTCTTCCCTAACAGTGTCATTCCCCAGTGCTTCCAAATGCACCTTGCAAATATCTGTCACTGTCCATCTCTATTCCTGGACAATGAATTCCTTGAGGGTATAAAATACCACTGTCGTCCTCTTACCAAAACAGGGCCTAATACCTAGTCAATCTGCTTTGGTGAAATAAATAATAAATGAGGGAATAAAGAAGTAGTTTTGTTTGGATTTATGTGATGAGTGATACTACTCCTTGTTAAGAGGCAACATGGCAGAACACTGGGGCTGACAGTCAGGAAACTGTATTATTCCATTATTAAAAAGAACAAAAGAAAGAGAAGAAAAAAGGACAAAGAAGAAGGAGGAAAGGAAGGAAGGAAGTGGGAAGGGAGGAAAAAGAGAGAGATACAGAGAAAGGAAGACTGTGTATGAAAACCTGGACCTGCTTAATTTAATGTTTCTGGTCCTTAGTTGCTCTCACTGGTAAAATGAGAGGTTGAATCCCATTATCTTATTTGTCCCTTACAGGCTTAAAATCCTAAGTTAATCAGAAATGAAAATTTGCCTAGTTTTTCCAGCTCATTTTATATTTTTTCTTAACATTGTACCTTCACTGTTTGGTTTTCATATTCAAATGAAAAAACAAAAAGATATTTCAAAATTAAAAAGTGATTTCTTAGAGGTTGTATTTTTGAAATTACCCATATCATGGTTCACAATTTGTCACTGTGAATAATCAAAGGTTGACTACAGACTGGAACATTCTATTTTTTTTTTTGAATATTCATTTTGAAACTATGCTTTTTGTTGTTGCTCTTCATTGTTGTTGTTTTGCAAAGAAATGGTTTATGCATTGCCTCAGACAGCTGCCAGAATCAAAATTTAACTCCACCTTGAGGAGAAAAGACTTTTATTCTTCTATGTTCACTTGAATCTATACCCTAGTTTTGTAAGTGCTGGACACTTGACCATCTTGCCTCTTAACATTCCTGGGTCAACAGAGAGGGTTACATGGGACTCTGGAGGGACATTTCCAGTGGCTCCTTAGGCTTTGCAGGTCAGGTTAAGAAAGTCTAGTGGAGGATGTGCCCACTCTAGATTTGGAATGGGGGCTATTTTGAGCATGCTTTAAGGCCACCTTTCTTGGCAGCATCTCCCTCCTCTCTCATGCATTTTGTGATGAGAATTAAGAAAACATGCCTAAGCAGAGAGAGCACGGAACCAGGCCAGAAGACTTGGGATGATCAGCCCTGTCCTACCTGTGAGCAATATCTCCCAGTGATGAATAGACCAACAATTGACATAAGATGTGACAAGTATTGGAATAGTAATGTGTACAAATTTGGAGTTCCTAAAAAGGAGCATCCTCCCTCACTTGTTCTTTCTCATCCTTTTCTCTGTAACATTTAAACATGCTGGAAGTCTACGGAAGTGCATTCACGTGCACCCTGTAACCAAATTATTACAAGTTGAATTATGAACTCTTTGTGCAAATCGTAAAGTCTAAAGATCATTTTGAGCAAGGATTTTATTATCTAAACTTACGGAGAGTGGAGACTGAGTGTTGTCTAATGCTGGATCCTCACAGAGACCCTGTCTATAACATCTGTAATAGCCTCCTTCTTCTTCAACCTCTATTGCTTACTCTTATTTTTCTCATCACTGACATTACAAATTTTGTTTTTCCAATGCATTTCTCCCCCCTTAGAAGCTAAGTCTACATGCAAAGGATTTATTTTATTTTGTTCATCATGTCAATAGTCATTAAATGAGCAAATAAAAGAATGAATGCTAAAATATAACGATGCTTCTCAACTGTTCACTAGAAATTATAGATAGTTTGTTTTTATTTCATTTGTTACCTTTGCAGGAGAACTGGGACAGTTGGCAATAACTTATAATGCTAATTGTAATTACTCGCAAGTAATCTATTATCCTTTCTATGATGGAGATGGAATTCAATGCTTTTCTACCTGCTTTGTGGATTTTATAAAGTCAGTTCCAAAAGCAATACAAAGATAACTTGTCTTTATGATGTTAACTCTGGGGAAGAACAGGGTGCATGTATTTATGGATGGCCTTCTTGAACCCCCGTAGTGGAGCTACGCAATGCCTACTTTTTCCTCCATTCCCTGTCCTGCCCATAAAGCAGCCCTGGACCACACCTATCAATGTGATCACTCTTTCCTTCATACCCTATGTGCAATTACTGTTGAATAACCCACTTGGCAGTTACTCATGTGCTTCTTTATGACATCACTTTTGTGATAGCTGTAAAATGTTATTTAACTTTTTATGTTGTTGTTTTCCTCAATCACATTTTAAACTCTTTGAAGGCAGTAGCTATTTCTTACTCTTACTTAGCACAGTCCATATAATAGGCACTTCATAAATGTTATTCTTATTTGATACACCGTGGTGTACAACATTTATTATCTAAATCATTGATTCAATCTCAATTATGACTTTGCCTTTAAATGTAGATTAAAGTGCATATCAGTTTTACTCAGATGCCATTTCTTTCAATACAGTTAAGTAGTAAAAGAGAACTCATTAGAATTTTATTATACCTTCATTACAACTGAAAGATCTTTTCTTAATTTAATTTAAGAGCTCTGTAACAAATGCTCTTCAAATTACCAAACCTTCTTGGTAGGTAACGTATTACTATTACCCTTAAAAGAACCAGAGGAAAATATATACTACAATATAAGAGAATGTAATAAACATGATATATAAGAATTATATGATAAAACAGCATTCCTTTTCCTATATAAAGGCAACAAATATTTCTATATAAGTAAATATATATCAAATGAAATCTATTCATTTACTTCAAATATCTTTATAACCAACGTAGATATGTGTGGAGATTATGGAAATTATATTTGCATAAATATACTATATGCATATATATGTAGATGATATACAGACGTATTTGTGAGTGCATGTGTGTATATATAATATATACACATACATATACTTTTATATATGTAATTATGTAATTACACACTATAAATTTCAGTAGCCTAGGTGTTGATCTACCTATTGGAATCTGAAAAGAAATTCATTTTTTCATATTGCCTCACCTAAAGAAATTCAGCAATTGGAATGATTTCCTAAGAATATTTAAAAATTTGTCAGAAAAAATCATAGTAATGATAGTGATGAGTCATAATAAACTTTATCGATGTGCATCATTTATATATGGTTTTGGGCTTAGGAATAAAAGTAATTAGTTCAGGGGCGCCTGGATGGCTCAGTCGATTAAGCATCTGCCTTTGGCTCAGGTCGTGATCTCAGGGTCCTGGGATGGAGCCCTGCACTGGGTTGCTTGCTCAGTGGGGAACCTGCTTCTCCTTCTCCCTTTGCCTCCCCCTGCTTGTGCTCTCTCTCACTCTCTCTGTCTCTCTCAAATAAATAAAATCTTAAAAAAAAAACTAATTAGCTCAATACTATAATAAGCTAATGCAAGTATAACAAAATACATAATGAAGATTTTAGTATCTTAGAAACCAAGACTTAAAATGCAGGTTTCTGTAAATGTCTTTGCTTTAAAGTGACTTTAGGAAATTAGATTCTTGTGTCAGTTAAAGGGAAATAACTAACTTGACACATATCATGGAATCAGAGGCACCTTGCTGGGTACTCTTCCTCTGAGGGCTGGATAAACAACTTGAACTGTTTGTATATGAAACTTTGATCAATATATATTGTCATGTAACCCTGACCTCAAGAGGAGAATGACAAAAACATGACTCATAAGGGAAAGTTTGAGTCCCACATGAACCACAAATGAACAAAGAAGCACACTGCTAAGAAAGATACTTCTATACTCTGAATTAGTTGAGAAATGGACAAGGTTTTTCTTTTTCCCTCCTGGCAGGTGGATAAGGCTTAGACCGGGACCCCAAACTGGTTACCAATGGGGGTCCGCCAAGCAGTTACTTGGGTCGCTGCCTGGAGAAGTGCGCCCGTTCCAAACGTGCTGACGCTCAGAAAGAGCAGCAGCCCTGAACACACCATCTGATACACACGTAGCAAGGGGAGGCAACGTTGTTAGACTTTCACCGAGCAGATACACCGCACGCCCTCCTTGGGGAAGCCACAGACAGGTACTAATAAGAGCACAAGATTTCTACAGAAAACATTTTTTACATAATGAAACAGGAATGCAGAGATCATAAAAACAGGATGTCTTGCATTCTACTATCTCTTATACTCATTCTCACCTACCTGCTTGTTGGTCGGTTTACCTGGGCACGCAGTAGCTATCTCAACCCTTTATTCCCCATCAACAATCTGATTTTTAAGCTCTATCATTTCTAGTGCTTGTTGTTTCTAACTTATGTGTTGTCTGTTGTGTTGTTGGACACTCATTTGTTTTCTTAGATCTGCATTTCTCTTTTCATCTCATTCTGTTGGTTTAACATCTTTTTGCTCATATTTCATTAAGTTTAGGTTCATATTAAATGCTTTGCTAAGGAGAGGGACTCAGGGGATTTTTTTTTTTTTTTTTGGTGTTTTCATTGGCTTCTTCTAAGCCCAATTTTTTGCTGCTTTTTTTCAAGTTTCTTTCCTCCCTCATTTTCTCCTTCCCCTCCTCCCTTACACTAATATAATGGTGGCAAAGATGTTATACCATTGCCATCTTTCTCATGCTTGGGGACCAGAATCATTTGGTGGGGATTTATTCATTTTATAATTTTGACTCCCTTGCCATCTCTTCCAGTCCTTCAATAAATATTGATCAAGTGCTGGCTGTATCACAGTGCTGGCTGTGTTCTAGGTGCATATGATGGGGGATATATTGGGTAACCAGAGAAGGACGTTTTCTATTATGTGTCATTTGAACATGGATCAGAATGACAAGAGTGGCTGCCCACATGACAATCTTGAGAAGAAAGGCAAGGGCTTTGTGCTGGGTCAAGGGGGTGATTGGAATGTTTTAGGGGAGGGGAAAAGACAGAAACAGAACTGGGCCACAATGAATAAAAGGGGCTGGGAAATTAGGTGCAGGTTTTGCACGTTTTTATGCACCAGTGTATGAATCCGCTAGGGCTGCCATAACAAAATACCACAGACTGGATGGCTTAAACAACAGAAATTTAGGAGGCTAGAAGGTGCTGGAGGCTAGAAATCCAGTATCAAGGTGTTGGCAGGTTTGGTTTCTCCTAAGGCCTCTCTCCTCAGCTTGCAGATGGCCTTTATTCTGTGTACACACACCCCAGGTGTTTCTGCTTATAAGGAGACTTGTCATATTATATTAGGGCCCTACCCTGATGATGTCATTTAACCTTAATTACTTCTTTAAAGGCTTTATCTCCAAATATAACCACATTCCAAACCATTGGGCGTTAGGGCTTCAACATATAAACTTCGGAGAATCACAATTAAGTCCATAACAACCAGGAATAATGAGTTGGATTTAATTCTAAGTGTCATGGGAGGCCATGGTAGGATTTCATACGTGGTGAGTGGCTTCTTATATGTGATTTGTTCATCCTCTATTATGAGTTGGAGTTTGGAGGCATTATTTTATGTTTACTTTCCTGATTTGTCAGGTGTGGGCATAGGGCGGAGAGAATTCAACAGAGAGTGTGCAACCATTAATGGAGGAACTGGAGTTTGAATCGCTCTTTTGAGCTTGTGTTAAAGAGAATCTCCAGAGTTCTAGCCACCAAATCTAAAACATATTTTAGTCCCATGGTGTGGGACTTCTGCAACTTAGCTTAGAAACCCTAAGTTCTGATTGTTCAGTCTACCAAATGGATGGTCTCTCCCTAGAAGCTGATGCCACGCCCCTATCCAGGAGATGGAAAAGTAAGAAGGCTTTCTTTGGAATGGTGGGTGAAGGACAAATGATTTTGGGCTCTCAGCGGGGGAGACCTCTGCTCCCTTACAGACTCTTGTAGTTTCCATGCTCAGAATTTATTGCTTTGAATGATGATCTGGCCAGAGCCATGGTGATTATGCTCCCTCCACTTTTCTTTCAGTTTGAAGAGACAAAATGGACGGGTGCTGTCTCCTGGAACATTTTCCTGCTTCAAGTGAAATCCCATTGTGATGATTTCCTTTATACTTTTTTGTTTTGGATGCAGTCTCCACGTCTCAGTGTGCCCCATTCGACACCTGTGAATGCCAGTGAATGTTCTCAGGATTTTCTAATCACTTTTTCCAATGCCTGCTTTTTTTTTTCTGACCGAATCGGTACACAAACATGTCAGAATTTTCACGTGATTTCTTTTGCACCACAACTTTTTAAATTTTATGGCAAAATGTTGTATCTCTTTTCCTAATGGATTGATGAAAAAAAATGCTGTATTTATTATTAGTAGTAGTAGTAATAGTAGAATTACTACTATTATTTTCTTGCGTATTGACAGAAGCAAAATCAGTGATCTGGGTTACATCTACCCTGAAGTCTAAGAATATTTTATACTACATATTCATTCCTGTGGTGGCTTCATGTTTGGTTTTGTATTTGATTCAGTTACATGGCAACGCCTTCCTCTCTTTAATGTTAGATTGACTTCAGTCAGTATTTTTTAATTAAACAATGTTCCTGCCACTGGATTTGTGTTTTTTAATCAAGAAAACGAAGCAGAGCAATTAGTTGCTTGAAATTATGAACAAACTAAACCACACAGTTCTCAGCAGACATTGATTCTATTCTGACTCTTTTACATTCTAAATGAAGAAGGGAACTCATAAGAGGCTGCTGTGAACAGAGCAGGCAGAGATAACAGAGGCTCAGACACACTACCGCTAATTACCTACAGTAAATGATTTGAAGCAAGGCCAGTAAGAGACTGGGGAGTAAGCATATTAAAGCCACTATAATGGAAGACATGAAATGAGACAAAAGAAATGAGGGATGGAAACGTAATGCATGGAAAGAAAGTCACACAAGAGATTAAGGAAATTATACTGCTATTGTGTTTTATTCTAGGTAAAGTGAATGACCTTCACTGGCAATGATTTTGAATCCGGTACTTGTAAGAGAGCACAGACTTGTCCAGTAGTCATTGGCATACAGGTTAACTCCTTTTCGTCTTCCCAGTCCCACCTTTTTTCCTTATCCCTTCCCCTCATGGTGTAAATGATTAGACACGTGGCAGAAAATTACAGGAAGGTGACAATTCAAAGAGGGTAGGTGCTGTGGACTATGCTTCTCTAGATGAAGGCATGATTTTTCCAATGTCATCCTCATCCTCTTCATCAGTTACAAAACTGTTGGGTTTATACATTAATAATCCTTTAGTTGATGAAAGGATGTGCTATCAAAACACATTTTTACAACTTTCACTGAACTGCTAGTTCCAGAAAGTTTGGCCTTCAGTTGACTGAATATCTTTATTGGTAGAAAGCCATTTTTTTTCAGTCACTCATTATTATATACTTATAAATGTGAATAATATGCTTTATTATTCCTGTGATAAGGCTGCAATGGGCCACATGGTTGGGGTTGGGGAATGGAACATAAGTCCGGCAGCATTCTGGATCTGTGTACTTTCTCCCTAGATACAAAGATTGTGCTAGAATTCAGAAGATTTTAATGAATAGGTACTTGACTAATAAAGTAGAATGGAGGAAGGGATAAAAATCTAACAATCGTCTTTTTATTGCTAAAGGTAAGAAAAAAGGAGAGAGACTAGGAAATTAGTCCAGCAGATAACAAAGCATCGTAGTTTTATAGACATTATATTCTCGTCGCATAGTTTTTAATCTGCCATGCCATGATCTGATTCAGTCATTTTAGCAAAGTTATAAATCTTAAAGATGTACGAGTACTGGCATATTTCATATTTTTAAGAACTATAATAGGAGCACAAACAGATTTTCCAATCTTCTCAGATTCAAAAAGCAAAAGTACAATTAGACAGGGTTTATTTTTCAAGAACAAAATCTACTCTTGCTGATTTAAGCAGAAAGGGATTTATTACAGAGTACGGAATGACGTGAAGAATGATTAGGCTAGCTGAGAAAACAGACTTCAGGCTAAGCATCCAGAAACATTTCTTAAATGATCCCACAGACCTGTGCAGTCAAGACAGTTACGGCCCCTGTGATGAAGAGGGTGCTGCCCGCTTCGGGACAGGGCTGGCTGGGCCATAGTCCGCATCGGTAAATGGCACCTCATGTGATGGGGCTCTTCCCACTTTCCTCGTGTCTAAATTCCAGTTTTCTAGGAATGCCTCTGATTGGGGAACCTAAACTACATTCAGAACTCCAAAAATATAGGAGTCTTGGAAGCAAAATGTGTAGATTGCTAGCCCATGCAGTACAGGAGACACACCAAAAAAGTTAGAATATCTAATAAATGTGCAAATCAAACACCTGTAATTTTGTATTATGTGTTTCACATCAAGATCCCTTTAATTTCTTGGCACTCCACAGGCTTCAGAGTGTCTTCCCAGTCATCAGTGCATTTGCTGATCACCACAAGATAATAATGATTATAGGTTGGGTGTCTGATTCTCAGTTGTTTTCATACTTAGCAATACTCTGTAGAAATACTTCTAAGGCGTCTGTGCAGCTTTAATTATTACATTTCAATGATTACTTTTCCAGTATTACCTGATGTAAATATACCCCAAGTTATTTAACAGTCTCTCATGAATGGACATTTATTGAGTTCCCATTTGTCTTCTACTATAAACAATGCTACAACAAATATCTTTGAACACATATCCTTGTATGCTATTACTTTTCTCTTTTGCCCTATCAAAGGGTACTGGTTAGTCATCTCTTAATAACCAGTTCACCTTTCTCCTTAGTAATATACCCCTTACATTTCAGCTGAGCATATTTATTTCTTATATTTAAAAGTGGCTAAGTGATTAATATAAGCATAATTTCTAGAAAATGTCCTTAAATGAAGGTAATGAGCCTTTTGATGCCTTTTCTTTTGCATACTAATTGAAGTGTAGATGTGGTGGCTGGAACTCAAATATTCATCCTGAGTCATGAGATGTAAGCTGGGGGCTAAGGATGGCAGAGGCAGACAAGAACCTGATGACCGTGGAGTGTCCTCATCACATTATGTATATCGAGGCTTGGTTTATGTGAGACAGAGACATCTATTTTTTTCCATCACTGGCACATTAGATTTTCTATTAATTGCAGCTAAATGTATATATTTTCATTTTAATTGTCAAATTATGTTCCAAAAAGGCTGTAAATTTTACATTTTCATCAACAATGAATAAAAACCTACTTCCCCCACATTTTCACACTTTACCATTTTTGTCCTTAATCGATGAAAAACATTTGTGTTGATTTAGTTTGCATTCCCTTAATATTGTATTTGAGCATGTTTCCATGTGTATTTGGCCATTTGATCAGTTTTTCTATGAATTATTCTGCCATATTGAGTTGCCTTTTTTTTTTCCTTAAAAATGTGAGAATTTTTCATAGGTTATTGATAACCTTTTCTCTCTTGGCTGTCATACTCTTTTCATAAAATTCCTAAAACATATTTAACAGTAACAATAACTCCGGGTATATTTCTAAATTTCTTTTTATTGAAATATTTTTTTAGGGTTCCTTAACTAAGTGCAGTTTTTTTTTTGTAAATTATCTTCATTATATTAAAATAAGATCCTTCTGTGGCTATTTTAAGTTTCTTTTTTTAAAATAAGAAATGACAAGTAAACTTGTGAAATACTTTTAAAATTTTAAAAGGAAGAGCAAGATTGAATATTCTTATTCATGCCAAGTTTCTAAAGTTGAGGTCCACGTACCCTGTCAGGAAGCTATTGCAGATGCAATGGTGGAGTAACTAAGGTAAAGGCAGAAACTGACAGACAACATCAAGAGGATGGCACCCATTACCAGTCTCCATTCTAACTCCCATAGCAAAGCAATTTTCCTTTCAGTGGTGCTTGGCTGTGGAGCTGGGTAAACTTAGAGAAGTAAAAGTTCTAGAATATGACGATTACAATGGCTGTGCCACATGGAGTTGTTTTATAATTTATAAGAACGTGAGAATCAAATGTTGTTTTCTATAATCTAGGTAATTCCTATGATCTTAGTCTTAACTCAAATGTTCTTTAGAATCAAATAAATGCTATGCTGCTTAGGATTTCTTCCAAATGTGGAACCCCTGACTCGGCTAAGCTCTAGAGGACCAACACTAATCCGCAAGCGTCTAACACTGTGTTAGTAGATTCAAAGCCAGTCTGACGCTACTAGATCCTCGTGAGGATGATTGTACCTAACACAGGTATAAAGCTGTTATTGCTTGGTGTAATAACCTTTAATTTTGAATCCCAGGAAGTCAATTAACTTTTCTGTATCTCCATTCCCTCCATTCCCCTAAGGCAATCCCTACCTTACATGTTAGGAAGAATAAATACATTGATATACGTGGAGGCACTTAATTCACTTTCTGGCACATAATGGATTCTCAATACATGTAAGCTTCATGGATTTCTTATGTAATGCATTTGGGAAGATGATTTGAGTTCATGTAAAAATATTCATACCATATTCCCTACTCTAAAGTAGTGGTTCTCAGCCCAGGACAATTTTGCCCCCCCACCCATAAACCCCCAGGGGACGTTTGGGAATGTCTGGAGGCATTTTAGCTGTCAAAACTGGGAGAAGAGGTACTACTGGCATTTGCTGGGTGAGGTCAGGAGTATTGCTAAACATCATACAATGCACAGGACAGCCCCCCACAGCAGAGAATTATCTAGCTCAAAATGTCAATAGTGCCATGCTCTAAAGGAACCTGTCATCTAAAATATCCAGGCATGTTCCTGACTAGACTGGGAATAAAACTGAAAGCATGACCCAGTAAACTTGTTACATTCTGGCATTCTCTTCTTGACCATGGTTCGAGGGAAATGCATTATGTACTTTTTGCCTAGGACACTGGAAGCCTTTCTACCAGGAGCTGGGAAATCTCACGGCACCCATCTTCAGCAATAGCAGCATCAACTGCAGAACATGAGGACCCAGCTTTGTCAATATTGATCTGTTTAAGGCAGCCTGGCTCCATTTGCATGATCATCTCCTCACTCCACCAGATGGCTTTCAACTATCAACCAAGCTCTAACGTTATCTGTATTGGACAGGGCAAAATCACCAACAGAGCACAGATTAGCCACAAAGAATATAGCCGTCCTGTAATAAATATGCCTTAGAAGAAAATGACTGACTCTTGGTGTTTGAGTGAGGAAGTAGGTGGATAGGGTACCTATTCACTTGATTTGTGTGGCAAGGGATATAATTTTTATGATTTATTTAAGGCAGAAACTTTCACATCCTTTTTAATAAAGCAGAATGTACAATGAAGAAAATGTATTTTTATGAGGGTACTTTGGGAGTCGGTTCGCATTTCTTTTATTTTTCTATCAGAGTTTTTGCAAGTTTCTCTTTGATGCTTCCATAAATCAATAGTTGACTTATGAAATACAGATTCTGCATACTCTGTGAAGTCACAAAAAGCTTCTATAAGGTAATTATAATAGATTAATGTAAACATAGCTTCAATATCCTCAAAATCTGCATGTTTTAAATGATAATTTTTAAGTGTAAATATCTCTAAGCTTGTATATATCAAATAAATTGTAAGCTTTTGTATAGAAATAGTAATTCATCTGCATATTCCACTCCATGTACTGATGCAATATATAATCCCTACATAAATCCATTTAAATAGTGCCAAAAAACCCTGTGCAAACAAAATTAAAATAGCAATGTAAAAACCTCAGCTTCTGCCTGTCCCAATAACTGCTTTTTATATATACTAAAATAATATGGGTTTGATAAAATTAGTGTTTGTAATAATGTATTATTATACCATATATATTTTCTTCTCAAGTTATCACATGTTTAAAAATTAAAATTAGGCAGAATAAAACTATTTGGTAGCAGTGTATCAAACTTCTTCAAATCTCTTTTAACCTACGCTGTTAAAAATATAACAGTGTATAAAAAGAGCCAACAAGACATATTTTGCAAAGTTTCCAAAGATAGATTCTATCTAACACTGAATATAATAGTCATGCACATTAGTATCTACTACCTCAAGGCTTAAAAGAAGTTGGGCATTATAGGCCTAATACTACAGAAAAATGAGCGAATTTACCTGACCATTTGGATCACAATCAACCACTGTCCTGTTATTATATCAAAAACAAACAAACAAACAATAGCAATTCTTAATAACCCCTAAAGGTTTTCCAAGTTTATGCTTGACCATTAGAAGCACATAATCCTAGAGAAATAAATGTGAATTTGTTTTGGCATTTTTTAAGTTATTTTTTTTAAGATTTTATTTATTTATTCATGAGAGAGAGAGAGGCAGAGGGAGAGGGAAAGGGAGAAGCAGGCTCCCCATGGAGCAGGGAGCCCAACCGAGGACTTGATCCCAGGACCCTAAGATCAAGACCTGAGCCGAAGGCAGACGCTTAACCGACTGAGCCACCCAGGTGCCCTATATTGGCGTTTTCTTATGCAGCCTCCCAGTAAAAGTCATTAGCAGATGTTCTGCTCTAACCTAACTGGTAGGTGATATTGTCCTGCCTTTTGTGTCACCGGCAGTGAGATCTCATTAAGCATTCACTCTGTGGAGAACAATATAAGTCCCAGGAATTCAGAATTGGAGCTGGTTATGCAAATTTGTGTCCTGGCCATCTATTCCCATTCTAGATCCCTTCTCTGCACTCTCATCCAATCTCTTCTCTTGGCTTTCATCACTACGAGTAAATGGGAGAAGAAAGTTTGCCTACTCTGGGCATGGCGCTTTTCCTGTTGGCAGGGGAGATGGCATTCTCTTGTTTCCCCTTCCTCTTAATTTACATCCATTTCTTCTTCCCTCTCTCACCTACCACTGTCAATCTCTGTATAATTTGCTTTTTATCTTTATCCTCCTCTCAATACACTCAGCCTTATTGTCTCAAGATAACGTCTACAATAAATTTAAAATGTTATAAAACTTTCTTGAAAATGAGTAAAGGTGGGGCGCCTGGGTGGCTCAGTTGTTTAAGTGTCTGCCTTTGGCTCAGATCATGATCGCAGAGTCCTGGGATTGAGACCCACATTGTCGGGCTCTCTGCTCAGTGGGAGCCTGCTTCTCCGTCTCCCTGCGTCTCCCCCTGCTTGTGCTCTCTCTCTCTCTCATGTCAAATAAATAAATAAAATCTTTAAAAAAAGAAAAAAAAAATGAGTAAAGGAATCCTCATTTAAAATGGAGTCCGGGAGCCCACTCATTGATAACATAACCAGAAGGAAGAAGGAAGAAGTTCTTCTTTTGCTTTTAAGAAAAAGAAAGAAGATCTCTCCCTGCCCTAGCAACAATGCACTAACCACCACTTGCTGCCAGTGAGAAATACCCATAACCTTGAAATCTTGTTCTTCTCCAATGAACTTTTTTTCAAAACAACCCTCCCCAATTTCCTCCTAAACCTTAACAAAAGCTGACCCTCCCTTTGTCTCTTCAGACTTGCCTATAGTTTTTTCATAGTTTCCTTGTCCTGAATTGCAGTTCTTCTGCTATGCACCAATAAACTCATTTCACTAATAAAATAAATGGCTCTTTTATTTTTATGGTTGACACTTTCAGAAGGCTTAGCTTCAAGTAGGTTTTTTGTTTGTTTTTGTTTTTTACCTTGCAAGGAGAAAAATGCTAAAAATTTGAATACTTGCTTGAAATGGGAAGGGAGGAGAGGAAATGGGAGGGAGAAAAGTTATAGAGTAAACAAATATATCTACTTGTATTTCATTTTCCTTAAACAAAGGAACTTAGAAATCCCCATAGTGGAGGGAGAAAGAGAGCATATGTGAAATTGAGGTATATAACTTCTTTTGTGACTTTATTATTTCTTTCAATTTTCCCGTAAAAAGACATCTTACTTGCAGTAGATATTTTTGGGATTAAAACTTTAATTAAGAAAGAAGTATTAGGAAATATAGCTTCAAATTAGGAGTGCTGTATTTTAAAAATTTAACTATATCCTTTAAGAAAAGAAGTTCTTTACTAAAATAAACTACCATCCTTTATCAACAAAGATAATAATTCTTTAATGGAGTTTAATAACAGCAGATAAAAAATGATGCTTACATATGACCCACCCTACCCTCCAATTAAAGTAACATTAGCAGTACAGAAAGTTTTATATAATTTTTAAAAAAGCACACTTATACTTGATATGTGAGTCACATTTTTGTTTTCAATCCTAGACTCTCAGCTAACATATATACTGAGTTATATATTATATGTAACCTAAGGGTTCAGGGAGCTTTTAGTTTCTGACATTTTCATTATAACAGCTTGAGAAAATATTTTGTTAAAATCTGTGATCTCCAGAATGAAGATTCTTTTAACGTTGCCAGAGAAACAAACAAAACCAATAAAAATAGTCTTTGAATCTTTGTAAGATTTTCCTTTAGTCATAAAATAATGGGATTTGTAGTTCCTGGAAATGGTTCAGAGGTCATCCTGATACAAACTTTTAGAATTAACAGAGAGAGAAAACAATACTCCAGCTATAAAACAAGGTACCATAACGGTAAATCCTTGTTGACCATTTCTGTTACTAATATTTTGCAAATGACATCTGGGAAAATGGCGCTTAAAATCCCTCTTTCAGCTACACTATCATATTAAACTGTGTTTGTAAGCTGTTGGGCCATCATTGCACTTGGTATTAACGTAGATTCTTTGGCTTTTCTTTCCCATCATCACTCTGATATAAAATAAGATGGTGACAAAAATTAGATATTGGTAATGTAAAGCAAGTTCCAAGTTGGATTAGGATAAAAGCTTTAATAAATCCTTTGAAGTTTAGTACATTGTACCTAGTACAAAACAAAAACAAAAAGCCCTTCAAGCTCTTTCTAGTCTTCTTAATAAATATTATCATTTGGGATTTGGAATTGGGAAGTAGAAGAGCCAGTTTTAAGGGAAAGTGACATAGTTAATCTTATAATAAAACCATGCATTTGGATGTGTTTTTGGACATTATAGAACTGAGTGAAATGTTCAAATTTTCTCTTTGAAAATTACTACTTATCACCTATGTCAAGTGTCTATCTTTATAGGTGACAATTGCATTGGGGATTATTTGTCTTGGTAAATAAGAATGGTGCAGACTTCAGAGGCTAAGTGCTGGATTTCATTATTTCTTCCACAGTAAGTCAAATTATGTTTAATAAGTGGTAATTTTGCTAATGCATAAAAAATGTTAAAAAAAACAAACCATAGTTTGTGGGATCTTATTTGTTTTCTTTTGTTTCTTTGTTTTGTTTTTGATCCTTTCTTTGTCATAAACCTGTTTAGTGGAATAGGAACCACGGTCCCACACACCAACTTTAGAACAATCCAGTATTCATTTGAATCCAAAAATTGACACTATTTTTCCTTAAGTATACTCATTTGTTTTGGGTGAATCAATCTGCTCAGATTTCTCCTCTCCACCTGCCCTTCCTAAGATAGGTTTTGTGTACCTGGCATAATGTTTCATGTCCTTGTAGTGGTGTCAGGAAACAAGAGCAGTGAATCCTAATGATTTTCTCTGCATCATTTCTGGTCTCTGCTGAACAGTGGCTGGTCCATTCTGCTCCCTGTACTGCTGACCACTGAGGTGTAACTGATCCCTTTGGCTCAATGAACATTGTGAAGATATTTAACTTATGGTGTGTGGTTCCAAACATATGCCACTCTCATCCCAACCCAGGTCTCTGCTGGTCCACTGAATGCCTTTTTCAGAGAAAGGAAATTTCTGAACCCTCTGAAGCTATTGAGGGGCTGAGGACTACCTCAGGCTTATCTTTCTAACCACTCCCATCTCTCAGTGCCGTGTGAGTTCTCACTGTCTGATCATGTGACACATGCCAGTCTTATCCCAAGCTTTCTCAAACTTCTTAATAATTGTGTCACCGGCCACTCCCTCCTGACGTTCTCAAGATCTACTCTCTCCAAATAAGCATTTCTAAAGGGAAAATATAAGGACATGAATGTCTAAACTTACCACAACATTTGAATATATTATTCTCTTTCCTGCTGTCCCTGGGATCTTCATGGATAGCTAGCTCACCTACATTCTTTTGAATAACAGAACTTTCAAACTTTATTGTCCTTCTCTCTGAAAGGATGTTTACTCTGTCTCTTTTCTTGAGGCCTACTGGCAGGTAAGAAATAGAGAAGGATAAACTGGCTTACAGATAAGAGATTATAAAGTAAGGAGTATTTAAAAACATATTTGTTTCACATGGATCACTTTTCTTTTTCTGTATCTGCAAATAAATGTCCATAAATATGCTTTTAAAAGAGTAGGTCATTAGTTATTGTAATAATACTAAAACACTTATCTATTATTATCTTTTTAAAAACTTTTTCTGTCAAATAAGCATAGTACAGGAATGATCATGAATGATCTGGGTAAGTGAAAAACAAAGTGAAGGAATAATTTAAGAGTAATATTGTACTGTAAACAAGGTAGGGTGTCCAATATCTATTGATACTATATATGGAGTTATGCCATTCTTTTGAATCTCAACATTAATATTCTTAAAGTTTTTATTCCAACAATCTGTAACTCAAGAATGGACACTGGTTCTCTATGGCTTATCAGCTGACATCCTAAAAACATTGGGCATGCCATTATGAGTCCATTACTTCTTGTTTATTGTCTGATGAGTTTATATATATTTGTCTTTTATTAAAAAGATAGAATTATTGGTTATTAAAATATACATAAGTTCCACTTTAGTGGATAGTACCTAATAGCTTTCAATTGTGATTCCAAAAAAATCACATTTCCACCATGAATGTAGGAGAATGAAGGAAGCATGGGAGAGATTTTTATGATGATTTGGATTCATGATTTTCCTTCACAGTGGAATTCATTTCTAAGGATAGAGACCAACAATTGTGTAAATTATGCACTCATATATGAGAGAACTTAAAAAGTCAAGGAAGCTTGAATTCAATGTAGTATTTCTCATAACATTTCTCTATTGCATCATATGGCAAAATAGTTTAATTCCTTTCACTGGCCTTTAATGAAAGCAAAATAAAAATTATTTTCTCTTGAGAGTCTAATACATATTAATATGTATTTATATTTATTATATACATGTTCTAAAGTAATCCCTGATAAAAATTGAAACTAGCATATTTGCCTTACAAATGATAACAAGGATAAACATGATAGACATATATCATGTACTGAAGAAAAGAGAGAAAAAAAAAAAGAAAAGCATAAAAAATAGAAATTGTTAGAGACATTGAAGCCAAACCTAGGGTAATAATTACAGTGATGATAGAAAATAGCCCTTTTCTTTTTTCTATTCAAAGTAAGTCTTACCTGGAATGTAGAGGGCATGTGATACATAGTGAGAAAGTAAGAACATTGCCTTCAGTGTTCTAAGTTTAAAGATGAGTGTGCTTATTTTCTGTGGACAGGTATTCAGTCAAAATGAGCTTAGCTACAGATGAAATATAAAAATGAAAAATAAATTAAGTCCCCAACATGAGACCTAACACAACGTTCTGATTTGCAGTGACTTACTTGGAATTTAAAAATAGGGGATTAGGAGGGGGTGGAGCAAGTTGGCAGAGGACCTAAATTTCATCTGGTTCCAGGAATTCAGCTAGATAGTTATCAAACCATTCTGAACACCTACAAACACAACAGGAGATCGAAGAAAAGAATAGCAGCAATTCTATGAACAAAAAAGCAACCACTTCCTGGAAGATAGGATGTGCAGAGAAGTGAATCTGAGGTGATATTCGGGAAGATAGACCATTGGGGGGGTGGAGCCTCCATCAGTCGGCTACTGGCAAGTGATAGAGCAGCAGAGCACAAAATTGGAACTTTTAGAAGTCTGCTCCGCTGAGGGACATTGCTCCAGTGGCTAAGCAGGGGGTGGAACCCTTGCTGGGACAGTGTGGTCTCAGGACCCTTGGGTCACAGAAAGACTGAGGGTGCCTGAGTGTGGCAGAGCTCCCAGGTATTGGAGCGGGGAAGCTGGCTGCAAAGATGGAGCCGAGGAGTGGGCTCTCAGCTCGGGGTTGCCATAAACCATGATCCCAGGCACAGTCAAGCCACTGCTCTTCAAGCAGGGCCCCAACAAGCAGCAAATCTGGGGAGACTCCCCTTCCTTCCCCACTCCCCAGGAATGGCACGGGAGTGCACTGCAGGAATCTGCTGGGTTTGGAGACTCCAAACGGGGTTGTGTGCCAGAGATAGAAATGCTTGGTCACAAGCCGGGTGAGCAAGGAGTGCAGCTGGGGAACAGGGAGAGAGGAGTGATTGACTGCTTTCCTCCGAGAGTGCACTGAGGAGTGGGACCTCAAGCTCACGGCTCCTCCTGGGCCAGAGACTGGGAGGCTGCCATTTTCACTCTCGTCCTCCAAAGCTATAGGAAAGCTTTCAGGGAACCAAAGCTACAGAGAGCAAACCAGAGCAGATTATTTAGCCTGGCCCCTGGCAAGGGTGATGCAATTCTGCCTCAAGCAAAGACATTTGCTACAACAGGCCCCTCCCCCAGAAAATCAGCAAGAACATCCCGCCATGACCAAGTTTACCAATCAATGAGAACTACAAAACTCCAGCGCTAGGGGAATACAGCACATAGAATTCATGGCTTTTTCTCCATGATTCTTTAGGCTTTCAAAGTTAATTTTTTTAATTTAATTTTTTTCTTTTTCTATTTTTTAAAATTTTTCTTCTTTCCTTTTTCAACCAACATCTTATCAATTCCTTTTTAAAAATTTTTTTAATTTTCATTCTTAAAGTCATATTCCATCCCTTCATTGTATTTACCCTTATTTTTGTACATATGTAAGTTTTTCTTTCTTTAAGATTTTGGGATACAGTTTCCTCTAACAGACCAAAATACACCCAAAATCTAGTGTGTGGTTCTGTTCTATTCACCAGCCTGATCATATGTTTTTTCTTTGTTTGTTTGAGTCTCTTCTGATTTGTTTAGTGTATGTTTTTCTGGAGTTGTTGTTACCCTTTTAGCATTTTGTTCTCCCATTCATCTATTCTTCTCTGGACAAAATGACAAGAAGAAAAAACTCACCTCAAAAAAACGAACAAGAGGCAGTACCGACTGCCAGGGACTTAATCAGTACAGCATTAGTAAGATGTCAGAACTAGAGTTCAGAATGATGATTATAAAGATACTAGCTGGGCTTCAAAAAAGCATAGAAAATACTAGAGAATCCCTTTCTAGAGATATAAAAGAACTAAAATCTAACTAAGTCTAAATCAAAAAGGCTATTAATGAGGTGCAATAAAAAATAGAGGCTCTAACTGCTAGGATAAATGAGGCAGAAGAGAGAATTAGTGATATAGAAGAGCAAATGATGCAGAATAAAGAAGCTGAGAAAAAAAGAGATAAACAACTACTGGATCACGAGGGCAGAATTCGAGAGATAAGTGATACCATAAGATGAAACAATATTAGAATAATTGGGATCCCAGAAGAAAAATAGAGAGAGGGGCAGAAGATATATTGGAGCAAATTATAGCAGAGAACTTCCCTAATTTGGGGAGGGAAACAGGCATCAAAATCCAGGCAGCCCAGAGAACCCCCCTCAAAATCAATAAAAATAGGTCAACACCCCAAAATCTAATAGTAAAACTCACAAGTCTCAGAGACATAGAGAAAATCCTGAAAGCAGCTTGGGACAAGAGGTCTGTAACCTACATGGTAGAAACATTAGATTGGCAGCAGACCTATCCACAGAGACCTGGCAGGCCTGATATATTCAGAGCACTAAATAAGAAAAATATGCAGCCAAGAATTAATATCCAGCCAGGCTTCACTGAAAATAGAAGGAGAGATAAAAATCTTCCAGGACAAACAAAAACTAAAAGAATTTGCAAAGACCAAACCAGCCCTACAAGAAATATTGAAAGGGGTCCTCTAAGCAAAAGACAACCTAAAAGTAAAATAGACCAGAAAGGAATAGAGACAATATACAGTAACAGCCACCTTACAGGCAGTGCAATGGCACTAAATTCATATCTTTCAATAGTTACCCTGAATGTAAATGGGCTAAATGCCCCAATCAAAAGACACAGTCTATCAGATTGGATTAAAAAACAAGACCCATCGATATGCTGTCTGCAAAAGACTTATTTTAGACACAAAGACACCCCCAGATTGAAATTGAGAGGGTGGAAAACAATTTACCATGCCAATGGACACCAAAAGAAAGCTGGGGTGGCAATCCTTATATCAGACAAATTAGATTTTAAACCAAAGACTGTAATAAGAGATGAGGAAGGACACTATATCATACTTAAAAGGTCTATCCAACAAGAAGATCTAACAATTTTAAATATCTATGCACCTAACATGGGAGTAGTCAATTATATAAGCCAATTAACAAAATCAAAGAAACACATTGACAATAATACAATAATAGTAGGGGATTTTAACACCCCCCCTCACTGAAATGGACAGATCATCTAAGCAAAAGATCAACAAGGAAATAAAGGCTCTAAATGATACACCGGACCAGATGGACTTCACAGATATATTCAGAACATTCCATCCCAAAGCAACAGAATACACGTTCTTCTCTAGTGCCCATGGAACATTCTCCAGAATAGATCACATCCTAGGTCACAAATCAGGTCTCAACAGGAGCCAAAAGATTCCCTGCATATTTTTGAACCACAGTGCTTAGAAACTAGAACTCAATCACAAGAGGAAAGTCAGAAAGAACTCAAATACATGGAGGCTAAAGAGCGTCCTACTAAAGAATGAATGGGTCAGCCAGGAAATTAAAGAAGAATTAAAAGAATTCATGGAAACAAATGAAAATGAAAACACAACTGTTCAAAAATCTTTGGGATGCAGCAAAGGCAGTTCTAAGAGGAAAATATATAGCAATACAAGCCTTTTGCAAGAAACAAGAAAGGTCTCAAATACACAACCTAACCCTACACCTAAAGGAGCTGGAGAAAGAACAGCAAATAAATCCTAAACCCAGCAGGAGAAGAGAAATAATAAAGATCAGAGCAGAAATCAATGAAATAGAAACCAAAAGAACAGTAGAACAGATCAACGAAACTAGGAGCTGGTTCTTTGAAAGAATTAATAAGATTGATAAACCCATGGCCAGACTTACCAAAAAGAAAAGAGAAATGACCCAAATAAATAAAATTATGAATGAAAGAGGAGAGATCACAACCAACACCAAAGAAACACAAACAATTATAAGAACATATTAGGAGCAACTATATCCCAGCAAATTAGACAATCTGGAAGAAATGGATGCTTTCCTAGAGATGTATAAACTACCAAAACTGAAACATGAAGAAATAGAACACCTGAACAGACCCATAACCAGTAAGGAAATTGAAGCAGTAGTCAAAAATCTCCCAACAAACAAGTGCACAGGGCCAAATGGCTTCCCAGGGGAATTCTACCAAACATTTCAAGAAGAATTAATACCTATTCTTCTGAAACTGTTCCAAAAAATAGAAATGTAAGGAAAACTTCCAAACTCATTTTATGAGGCCAGCATTACCTTGACCCCAAAACCAGACAAAGACCCCATCAAAAGGGAGAACTACAGGCCAATATCTCTGATGAACATGGATGCAAAAATTTTCACCAAAATACTAGCCAATAAGATCCAACAGTACATTAAAAGGATTAATCACCACGACCAAGTGGGATTTATTCCTGGGTTGCAAGGGTGGTTCAACATCCACAAATCAATCAATGTGATACAATACATTAATAAAAGAAAGAACAAGAACCATATGATCCTCTCAATAGATGCAGAAAAAGCATTTAACAAAGTACAGCATGCTTTCTTGATCAAAACTCTTCAGAGTATAGGGATAGAGGGTACATACCTCAATATCATAAAAGCCATCTATGAAAAACCCACAGTGAATATCATTCTCAATGGGGAAAAACTGAGAGATTTCCCCCTAAGGTCAGGAACACAGCAGGGATGTCCACTATCACCACTGCTATTCAACATAGTACTAGAAGTCCTAGCCTCAGCAATCAGACAACAAAAAGAAATAAAAGGCTAAAGGCATCTGTATTGGCAAAGAAGTGAAACTCTCACTGTTTGCAGATGATATGATACTTTATGTGGAAAATCCAAAAGCCTGCACCCCAAAACTGCTAGAACTCATAGGAATTCAGTAACGTGGCAGGATATAAAATCAATGCACGGAAATCAGTGGCATTTCTATACACCAGCAACAAGACAGAAGAAAGAGAAATGAAGGAGTCAATCCCATTTACAATTGCACCCAAAACCATAAGATACCTAGGAATAAGTGTAACCAAAGAGGTAAAGTATCTGTACTCAGAAAACTATAGAATACTCATGAAAGAAATTGAGGAAGACACAAAGAAATGGAAAAATGTTCCATGCTCATGGATTGGAAGAACAGTTATTGTGAAAATGTCTGTGCTACCTAGAGCAATCTACACATTTAATGCAATCCCTATCAAAATACCATCAACTTTTTTCAAAGAAATGGAACAAATAATCGTAAAATTTGTGTGGAACCAGGAAAGACCCCAAATAGCCAGAGGAATGTTGAAAAAGAAAAGCAAAGCTGGTGGCATCACAATTCCGGACTTCAAGCTCTATTACAAAGCTGTCATCATCAAGACAGTATGGTACTGGCACAAAAACAGACACATAGATCAACGGAACAGGATAGAGAGCCCAGAAATGGACCCTCAACTCTATGGTCAACTAATCTTCGACAAAGCAGCAAAGAATGTCTAATGGAAAAAAGACAGTCTCTTCAACAAATGATGTTGGGAAAATTGGACAGCCACATGCAGAAGAATGAAATTGGACCATTTCTTGACACCATATACAAAAATAGACTCAGAATGGATGGAAGACCTAAATGTGAGATGGGAATCCATCAAAATCCTTGAGGAGAACACAGGCAGCAACCTCTTCGACTTCAGCCGCAGCAACTTCTTCCTAGACACATCACGTAAGACAAGGGAAACAAAGGCAAAAATGAACTATTTGGACTTCATCAAGATAAAAAGCTTTTGCACAGCAAAGGAAACAGTTGAGAAAACTAAAAGACAACCGACAGAATGGGAGAAGATATTTGCAAATGACATATCAGATAAAGGGCTAGTATCCAAAATCTATAATGAACTTATCAGACTCAACACCCAGAGAACAAATAATCCAACCAAGAAATGGGCAGAAGACATGAACAGACATTTCTGCAAAGAAGACATACAAATGGCCAACAGACACATGAAAAAGTGCTCAACATCTCTCAGCATCAGGGAAATACAAATCAAAACTTCAGTGAGATACCACCTCACACCAGTCAGAATGGCTAAAATTAACAAGTCAGGAAACGACAGATGTTGGTGAGTATGTGGAGAAAGGGGAACCCTCCTACACTGTTGGTGGGAATGCAAGCTGGTGTAGCCACTCTGGAAAACAGTATGGAGGTTCCTCAAAAAGTTGAAAATAGAGTTACCGTACGACCCAGCAATTGCACTACGGATTATTTACCCCATAGATACAAATGTAGTGATCCGAAGGGGCACATGCACAGCAATGTCCACAATAGCCAAACTATGGAATAGAGCCTAGATGTCCATCAACAGATGACATCATATATATATATATATATACCTATATATATATGATGGAATATTATGCAGCCATCAAAAAAAAAATGAAATCTTGCCATTTGCAACAACATGGATGGAACTAGAGGGTATTATGCTAAGCGAAATAAGTCAATCAGAGAAAAACAAGTATCATGTGATCTCACTGATGTGAAGAATTTGAGAAACAAGACAGAGGATCATGGGGGAAGGGTGAGAAAAATGAAATAAGAGGAAACCAGAAAGGGAGACAAACCATAAGAGACTCACTCTTAATCTCAGGAAACAACCTGAGATTTGCTGGAGTGGAGGGTGGTGGGAGGGATGGGGTGGCTGGGTGATGGACATTGGGGAGGTTATGTACTATGGTGAACGCTGTGAATTGTGTAAGACTGATGAATTACAGACCTGTACCTCTGAAACAAATAATACATTATATGTTAATAAAAAAATAGGGGATTAAAAAAAAGTTATCAGGTTAATTACCTTAATACTTAATTTTCTTTGAGTGCAGAGACCTAACTACTATTCATCATACTACTTACATAATCCGTTTTGGTAATTTATAGTAGCTACCCTCTATGGGAATATCTAATAGGTATGGTATTGGACCTGTATATATTACAATAATCAATGCTTACATTAAAAATATCAAAATAATTTAGAATTATTTTGCAAATGATGAAATTGAGTTTCAGAATGAAAAAAGAACGTCCTCAGATTAATCTGAGTTGGGAAGTGGCCAAAAAGGATGAAAAACAGGGTCTATCCGACCTTAGTGCTGGTCTAACTCACCTAAAATAAAGAACTTCTTCAGTACCTGTTCTGCACCTGTTATTTATTTTTGCCAAAAACATGGATATGGTTAAACATAAACAGGAGAGGTCATTTAATTATAGCAACCCCCTCCTTCTTTTCTATTATATTGCTAGATATATGTTCTGCTTGATATCTATAATATCTGCCTAGATAGTGTTTTATAAAGGGGGCTATTTAGTAAGTTATATAGTTTGGATTGTTGCTCAGGAAATATTTACACCCCACCCACCCTGCCCCCATGTGAGTGGAGTACACTTTCCCATCTCACTGACATTGAGATTGGCCAAGGAATTTTCATTGATCATGGGTTATTTGCAATTGTGATGTGAACAGAAGTTTGAAATGTGCTTTGCATTTGCACTTGGTCATGTGTATTCCTGCTTTTCCATGAGAAAAATGTCTCAGTTACCTACTGGTCCAAGGAGAATGAGACACATGGATCCTGTGACTTTTCTTTTTTCATCTGTTAAAGTGGTAAATTAAATTGATTGCTTTCCTAATTAAACTACTCTTGTACATCTATAATGCCTATAGAAGTATGAGAAATTATCCATTTTATATATTGCTGGCTTTTATTTTCTAATATTTTGTTGAGGATCTTTGCCTCTATTTTCATTACGGATACTGCTCTGTATTTTTATAATTTTTTGTGTTATTTTGGTGTCAGGGTAATGCTGGCCTTTTTAAAACAAGATGGCAAGTTCACCCTCTTTTGTTATTGTCCATATGAATTTTTTGTAGAATTTTAATACTTCTTCTTTAAATGGTTGATAGAATTTGCCAGTGAAGCCTCTGGATTTGGAGTTTTCTTTGTGAGATGGTTTTATATATGAAGTTGAGATGCTTAAGAGGTATACGTCTCCCCAGATTGTCTATTGCCCTTGAGTGAACTGTAGCAGTTTGTCCTTTGAAGATATCTGTCTTTTATCTAAGTAGTGGAATTTATGGGCATAAAGTTATTTATAGTATTCTTAAAATTATTCTCATTTTTCAGGTTTCTTAAGAAAGTATCATAGCTCATTGATTCAAGGTCTTTACTATTTTTTTATGTTATAAATTTTTCTGTAAGTGTTGTTTATCTGCATCCCACAAATTTTGATTTTATGTGCTTTATTCTTTATTCAGGTCAGCATATTTCATATTTTTCTGATTTATCTTTTCATCCATGAGTTTAGACTGTGTTTGTACATCTTAATTTCCAAATTATGTGGCGATATTCCAGACATATTTCTGTTTCTAAATTCTAGTTTGATTCCACTCTGGTCAGAAAATGTAATTTGTGTAACTTGAATTCTTTTAAATTTGTTGAGATTTGTTTTTTTGCTAAGAATATAGTCTATCTTATTGGGAAGGGTATGTGCTATGGTGAGCGCTGTGAATTGTGCAGGACTGTTGAATCACAGATCTGTACCTCTGAAACAAATAATACATTGTATGTTAAAAAAAAAAAAAAGAAGAAGAAGAAGATAGCAGGAAGGGAAGAATGAAGGGGGGGAAATTGGAGGGGGGATGAACCATGAGAGATGATGGACTCTGAAAAACAAACTGAGGGTTCTAGAGGGGAGGGGTGTGCAAGGATGGGTTAACCTGGTGATGGGTATTAAAGAGGGCAGGTTCTGCATGGAGCACTGGGTGTTATACGCAAATTATGAATTATGGAACACTACATCAAAAACTAATGATGTAATGTATGGTGATTAACATAACATAATAAAAAATCATTAAAAAAAAGAATATAGTCTATCTTGGTAAATATTCCATTTGAAAAGGATGTGCATTTTGCTGTTGGGATAAAGAAAGTTCTACAATTGTCTACTAAAATATGACTAGCATATCTGAAAGCCCGAACTTTCAATTTTACTTAATTCATTTACTAACTAAATTCATTTAACTAATTAAATGAATTATTTTAATGTAATTTAAAAATCTACCAATTAATTTTTAAATAAATTTGATTTAAAATAAATCCAATTTAATTTACTACACAAAATTTGATGGCTCAAAGCTATAACAACAACCACCATTTCTTATCTCTCATTATTCTGTGGGTCGCCTGGGCTCAGCTGGGTGAGGCTTCTGCTCTATGTGCTTCTGTTACCTTGGGCCACAGTCATCTGCAAGCTCTAGTGAGTGGGGATTTCCAGTGAGGCCTACTTACAAGGCTGGCGGTTGATGCTGACCCTGCTCTCAGGTTTCGGTTCGGGTTGTCAATCGGTATGCTTTGGTTCTCCTCCAGGTGGGCTCTCCACATGACTTGGAATTCTCACTACATGTGTGAATTCCAAAAAAGGAACCTTCCAAAAATTAAAGGTGGAAGCTTCTGAGCTATTGCAGCCCATCTTCAAAAGTTACAAAATGTCATTTCTGCCACATTATATTGATGAAAACAATTCACAGGATAAACTCAGATTCTAGGAGAGTGGAAATAGACTCAACTCTCAATAAGAGTAATAGTAAAGACTTTGCAACCATTTTTAAGGTTCTCCATAAATTTTCTTCCCATAAATTTTTCCCTACAAAAACAAAAATTGGTCAGTTGTAGTCAAGAGAACTTCTCTTTTAAGCAGGAAGTTCAAAAAGTCATGGATACTTAATGTTATTATATTTTGGCAATGCTAGCATGTGAATTTTTTGATAAATCAAGAAACATCTTATGATTGAGAATATTTAACACTTATAATTGGCAGCATATTTTTTTTCTTTATAAGAGGTTACAGTTTAACTAGTGATGTAGATTTGATAAAATATCACAATTTGGAGATTGTGGGTAACTACTTAGTATCAATTATGCTCTTTTCAACCTATGAAAGCTTAAGATTTCACTTTATTCTATGCCCAGTGTTATTACACTTAAGTGTGAGTATTGAGTCTGCTATAATAATACCTGAGACAGATGGAAAAAGAGTCTATGAGCAGGCCAACCATGTATGTCAGGGGTTAATCAGAATAGGCTAGGCTATGCTGCCTCAAGCAATCCCCAAACGTGTGGCTTAGTACAATGAAAGGTATCTTTCTCACGTACTACAAGAGCAATGCAGCTTTGTAGGGAGCTTTGTTTTAGGCAGTCATACAGGGACTCATGCTGATCAAACGGTTCGGATCTCAGAATGTCGTCATATGTGCATATGACCTTCCATTATCACAGCAAGAAAACAGACAGTTTGATAAACCAAGTACTGGCTTTTTTTTTTTTTTTTTTGCTTTCAGTTGGTCCTAAATTTCTCTTGTATGGTCTATTCATCCTAATAAAGAAACATAGCTCCACACAAATTGAAAGGGAGTTTGGTATTTGGGGAAACAGAGGGAATATTGGGTGTGCATCTTTCCACATTGGCTGACATTGCTTCTATCCAGTGTGATTTAAGAGGACGTTAGGAATTCTCATGTTGAAAAAAAATTACCCTGCAAGCCCATTATCTATGTTCAAATGTCCATTATTAGATTATTTATTCCAGGGGATTAAGACAGGATCTCTCATTTTAACTTAAGTATGCAATTATACACTGAACGCTGAATACTTTGAATCATTATTAACAGCTTGGTATGAATAAAGTTGTTAGGGTTTTTTTTCACGGATGAACTTAGTAAAATATAACTAGATAGAGTGAAATATTAGTCAAGTCAGGCTTCAGTAGTAAGTTTTATAGAGGAATTCTGGGCAATTCAGGTAAGGATATTGGCACTAGGCTTCTTCGAGTGACCGAGGTACCACACTACTGGGTATGCTGAATAAGTGGTGGCAGGGTTTTAAAATATACCTAACTTTAATTCTATAAAATAAAGAAAAAAAAAGTAGAGAGAATCGTTGGTGTTGTTCTTCTAATATTTTTAATTCTTCACCCTTGGAGCTTATGGGTGGTTTTTACTTTCTCACCTACCTATTGCTGGATAGAAGTTTGTAAACTAATTAGGGCTGATGTGTGTGCATGGGATGTGTGCAGGCACAGAGGGTCCTGGCTGGAATGTTCCCATGCTTGATTTAATTTTCTGTTGTCACCATCTTTAAAGTCTTCCATTTTTTAAAATAAGAGATACCACACTTTAACTTTTCACTGATCCCCACAACTTAGGTAGCCAGTCCTATAAATAGTCCTGAGCAATTAATTGTGAGTAGAAGTGATATGTGTCCCTCCTGGGCTAGTACATTTAAAGTCATGGAAAATCTTGTCCAGTTTTCATGTTGAACAGAGTCATCAAGTGAAAATAATGGTCATGCCATATGAAGGAGAAATAAGCTTGCAGTAGATTACAAATATTGACACAATTCACATCGTTCCATGTGTGTTTGCCCCTAGGGAACATGCTTTCAAAACTTCTTACATCGAAAGTGGAGTCTTCTTTTCCACCCCTTGAATCTAGGCTTCCTTGTAACTTGCTTTGGGCAATAAACTGTGATGGAAATAATGCTTAATCCGAGCCCAGAGCTCAAGAGGCCATCCATGCTTTCTCCCTCTCTTGGAACTCTGACAGCTCTCATGTGAATAAGCAGGGGCTAGTTTGCTAGAGAATGAGACGATAAGCAGCAGAGATGAACCATCCCAGTTGAGATGGCAAGTATGTGTGAGAGCCATGACATATGAGTAAAGGCTACCCCCTGATGATCCACAGCTGACCACAGACACATGCATGATCCCCTCTGAGAATGGATACCTCTGCACAACTACCCATGTGACTATTAGCTTTTGAGCTTTTTGTGTTACTTGGGAATAATAATTGATTCAGAGTTTTGGAAGATGCTTGTTACCACAGCATACTGACTGAAAAACTATTTTTTGAGCACTTACTATATGCTGCAGACACTATTCTAAGTTTTTTATATATTATCACATTTGAATCTTAAAACAATTATTTTGTTCTATTATTATTCTCATTTTACTGATAAGTGAAGTAACAGAAAACAATTCATCCAAGGGTTGCGGTACATAGTACAGCAGAATGCAAACCCTGTAATTTCACATTTGGGCCCATTTTTGCAATCACTGCCTTATTTCGCTCAAGGTCACAGCAATTGCTAATGGAAGAGTTAGTTGTATGACAACACAGATTATTGGACATCAACATGAATGTTTCTTATTCACTAGATCTGAAGTGGGGTCTGAAAATTTGCATGTCTAACAAGCTGCTGGAATATGTTAATATTGTTGAACTGGGGACCATAGGTTGCAACTACTGCTCTTGGCTTTTGACCTTGACTGGTTAAAATGTATTATATTAAAATTCAGAGTATTTCTCTTGAAATTTATTGTTCTTGATACTTTTTGTATTAAGTAAAGTGAAACATAGTTTGATATTTTTAAGAAACATTATATTCATTTCTATTTGTCAGTTTTAAGTGAACCACAGAATTCCTACTTAAGATGGGAAGTTTTGTGGCAAAATCTTAAAGCAGAACTAGTCAATCTCTGATTATTCTTTTGATTCAGAGATGCCTAGAAAAAATTGCAGTTATAGGTACAGTGAGAAGATTTAGTACTAGCGTTTTTAATATTCAATTTTACCACAGTTTCAGGCTGTTTTGGTTTTTAAAAGTAGTAGTTCATGTAAATCTAGACTGCCCTGGTAATTGAAAAAAGAAAGAAAACTGCAACTTAATTTGTTTCCACAAAGGCTGTATAAAAACAGACATTCTATGCTGATGTTAACCACAGGAGGTCATGGTGAAAGATAACCCACTGATGTTCTGATTACCACAATGAGTCTGTGTAGGCATCACTGATGAATGGTTATTATTGTGTATTCACTCACAACTGCATCGCAGTCCATTATGAAAGTTTATAACGCAGTTTCTTCATTATAAGTAACATGCACAGCCAGACAACCCTGGGGAAAACATAGTTAAATAGCGGATTAAAGAGGTTATTTAAGTGGAAGAAATAGTCTACTATTAATTAGAGAAATGAATATTTTCAACTGTGAAAGCCTGGGTTTTCTGCCACTTACATTTGGGGTTATGGCTATCTAGGCAACAACATCAGGGCGAGGCCAGTTTTTATAAACTGTCCGTTTGAAAGACTGGGGAAAACAAATGTAGTATTTTCCCCCAAATCATCAAATTGTAGATTGGCATCCTAGCCACCTTCTATGGAAATTATTGATTCCAGTGGCATCACAGCTGTTACCTTTCTTTTAAGTAAAGAACCAGCTGTCACTTTCATTGGAATCAAATTATCTGGCAAACATTGATTTTTTAAAAAGATTTTATTTATTTATTTGACATAGAGAGACACAGCAAGAGAGGGAACACAAGCAGGGGGAGTGGGAGAGGGAGAAACAGGCTTCCCACCAAGCACGGCGCCCGATGCGGTACTCGATCCCAGGACCCTGGGATCATGACCTGAGCCGAAGGCAGACGCTTTACAACTGAGCCAGCCAGGCACCCCAAGCATCGATGTTGAATACAAAGTTAACATGTGTCTCCCAGTCCAATTTGAGAAGCATCTGATATAGAAGGGATTTGCCTCAACACAATAAAGGCCATATATGAAAAAATGACAGCTAACATCATACTCAATAGTGAAAAACTAAAAGCTATGCCTAAGATCAGAAACAAGACAAGGATCCCATTTTTACCACTTTTTCAACACAGTACTGGAAGTCCTGGCCAGAGCAATTAGTCAAGAGAAAGAAACGAAAGGCATCCAAGTCAGAAATAAAGAAGTAAAATTATCTCTGTTTGCAATTACATGATCATATATGTAGAAAAATCTAAAAATTTAACAAAAGATGGTAGAACTAATAAACTATTTGGTAAAGTAATAAAAATTGATTTGTAACATTAAAGAAAGTGGCATAAAAAACATACAAGGATCACTTGCATTTCTATACACTAACAATGAACTATACAAAAAGCAAAGAAAACAATCCCATTTATAAGAGCATTAAAAAAATACTTAGAAATAAACTTATCCAAGGAGGTGAAACATTTGTACACTGAAAACTATAAAACATTAATGAAAGAAAAAGTTTGTTTTAGATCTTCAAAAAAATTTAAAGAGATGTGAACTATATTTACCATATATCCTTAAGTAGGTGAGCATTCAAATGCTTTTGGAATAAACAAAATCAGGTGGCCACCTTTATGCCATTTATGGTAAGTCCATTTGCCTGCCATTTACTGAGTATGTACCAAGTGCCAGGTTTTGAACGTGGCACTTTATGGATTATCCTTTATCCTTACAATCAGCTTTAAGTTAAATATTTTCTTCCCTTATTAAGTAATTCCCAAATGGGTACTTGTAAACAAATCCTCTCATAGCACATTATCTATTCCATTACAGTTATTTGAAAACTGTGCATTTGTATTAATGGTAACTAAGTCCAAGGATCAAACTAGTAATGTTGATAATTCAATACACACATAATTATCTATTGGAGATACCTCTATATTATGTCAAAACATTAATAAAATGTAAAAAGAAAAGAACCCATGATGTAAATAGTAATTTAATAGGAGCTGCATTTGGGGCTTATTTCACCGGTCATGTGGGAGTGATTGTATAAGACAGTACTTGATTTCTACATCTACCTGCCAGATATTTCTTCACTTCTTCCTCAATAACGAAATCAGAATCTTGTTTTGTTCAATTATCTAGCCCAAAAGGACAGTAACCCTGTCCAAAATGTAGAGGTAAATATACTTTAATGAAAACTAATCATAGAAATCCCAGACCTCTCATAGATGACTAATTTAGGATGTGATACAGTTCAATAGGATGTGAAAGAATGTCAGCTCTGAGGTTTCTTGGCAAGGTTTCTTTGATTTTTAATGATTTAATTGGAATAGACAGCATACCCCCCTCCCAGTGGACATTGTTATATTTTTCTGTGACAAATGGAACTGCTTCTCCCATCTTGTGATAACAGGGTAGTTGGAAAGAGGACAAGATCAATGCACTGAAGATGGCAGAGAGAAAAAAGAGAATAGCCAAGGTTCTAGGTAATTTTTTTTAAACTTTTGATTTAACCGTTTATAACGTTTTACTATCTCAGGTTTCCTCAGTATACAATATAAAAATTTCAACTAAATGTATTTGATTTAAGCTTTTTCCTGCCTATAGCTGAGGGCATCCTATTTGTTATAGTATGTAAGTATTAAGCATACAGAGACTCTACTGAAAGAGGAAATTGATTTGATCTATTACTTGTTCTAGGTGATCTCTCTGGGATTCTGAGACCAGCAGTACTTTATTTACCTAATAAATAATTTACCCTACCATTTAGTTCTCAAATTCAAATTACAATCATTGAAGTATATAAAATATCTCAATTAGATTCAGATTCCCCAGAATATGTATGATTTATTTCCAACAATACCTTGAAAATCCAGGTTATTTCTTTCTGAGATTTCTCTGGCCACCATCAATATAGTTTCATATCCTAATCAAAGAAGATTCTAAAATAGTAAACAAGAATCTAAAGAAGGGCGCCTGGGTGGCTCAGTTGGTTGGGCGACTGCCTTCGGCTCAGGTCATGATCCTGGAGTCCCTGGATCGAGTCCCGCATCGGGCTCCCTGCTCGGCAGGGAGTCTGCTTCTCCCTCTGACCCTCCCCCCTCTCATGTGCTTGCTCTCTCTCATTCTCTCTCTCTCAAATAAAAAAAAAAGAAAAGAATCTAAAGAATATTTTAAACTTCAGTAGACATAGGGCACCTGGGTGGCTCAGTTGGTTAAGCAACTGCCTTCGGCTCAGGTCATGATCCTGGAGTCCCAGGATCGAGTCCCGCATCGGGCTCCCTGCTCAGCAGGGAGTCTGCTTCTCCCTCTGACCCTCCCCCCTCTCATGTGCTCTCTCTCTCTCATTCTCTCTCTCAAAATAAATAAATAAAATCTTTTAAAAAAATAAATAAATAAATAAACTTCAGTAGACATAGAAATAACTTCAGATTTATCTGATTTCAAGTCATTTAAGGATAAATAAGAGAAAGCAATTCCAAATTCAATAAGACAAAAACATGCAGCAACTCAAAGTAATTGAAATTGATTTGTAACATCAAAGAAAGTGGCATAAAAAACTGAGATGTGGAAACTTACATGGCCCTTAATAATCTAGTCTTTTTTTAAAACTTTTCCTCCCTTACCCCATGCAATGTATTCCCTGGTCTCTCCCTACTGTTTGCCTCAGAAAGAGAATTGCTTACCATTTTCTCATTGAAACCAGAGTTTTCACTCAGCTGAGATATTTCTCTTCAATCCAGCACCTTCTTCTTAGAATATTCATTTACCTAATTTCAATTTGACCAGCTTCTACTGCTTCATTTCTCACATTAGATACTGTTTTCTCCTTGATGCTTTTCCTGACCCACTACAACCTGTTAAGGTACTTTCCTATTTAGGGGTTCACCTACTATTTTTCCCACTATGGCATTATTCTATTATATTGAATTTGACTAATAAATAAACTGTGAGCTCTAGAAGAAGAGTGTGTGTTTGATTTGTTCACCATCTTACAGCCAGCATGTAACACAGTACCTAGGTCTTAACAGAAACTTCATAAATACCTGTAGTTTGAATGAATACATAATAACTACTCCAAGTAATGATGCTGGAATTTTAGAGTTTATAGGAAGAGAAGGGATTATACATAAAAATAATGGAATTGGAAGCTTTGAGAAGAAAACAAAACAAACTCAGACTCACTGGCAGATTATTGCAATGTGTTCAGGATGTGGTATCCTACAAGGTTGTAGGTTTAGTTTTATAAACACCAAAAGCTACTGAATACATTATTTTTAGCTTTCTAATATATATGAGATACCATGCTAGGTGCTGGTTAAATAATAATGAAAAAGGTCTTGGCATCTCTGCCTTTAAGAACTTTGCAATCTATGGAATGAGTACCTGAATAATGTGTTTCTGAGTAGGACTTTTTAAAAATATTTGCCGTTACCTTCATTCCTCAGCTTCCTTTTCTCCCCTAGTTCTCCTTATTAACAATTTACCCAAGGGGTTTATATTTAGATCACAGGATAGGAGAACTTCAATATTATGTTAATCTCTGCATTGCCTATTCAGTTTGGTAAAATCTACGTGTGCTCCATCTTGAATTGTTGACTTTGTAGTAGCTTTAAAAAAAAAGAGAGATAATGAAAGTGAAGAAATGTATTGGACCTTAAAGGGTGGTTGTAAGACCAACGTGAAGATGATCAAACTTTTAAAATAAAAACAGGTTGGTCGAAGTGGTGGAACGATAATGTAATTTAACTTCTCTTGGTGTAAATATGCTGAATGTTCTTGTAGAATTAACCCCGTCCCAGTGCTTGATTACTGTGAAAATATCGCACCTCTGTGCTTTATTGATAAATAAATGCTATGTAAGGTTGAACTAAGTTACAACTTCAGAGACTGATAAAATTTGTATTATGAATGCTAATTTTTACCACAGGTGAAGCAGCAAACAATAATAAAGCCTGGTTAATACAAGGTGCAAGAATAAGAAATATTTCCGTATTATAAACCAAAGTTCATTTTCTTGCTAATGAGGCTTAAATCCTAATTTCACATTCGGTATAGAGACTGAGCTCGTCATGTCCATAATATTATTGGGAAGGCAGGTACTTCAATTAGGGCAAACATTAAGCAAAAACAAACAAAACAAAATACTTGTATGCTTCGGAAATTAGAGAACAAATCTAGTTTTTCCTGTTTTGTGGCAAAAAATCTTTAGAATAATTTAACTAGATTATAAAGACCATTTGTAATAATAGAAATAAATGTCACTCATTATTTTGCTATTCTAAATTGCTGTTATAACTATATTTCACTTTTCAAGCTTTTACCTTTTAAAAAAGAACATTTTTTCTTGAAAATCTTTATTGTCTCTCTCTATATACCTATATATGTATATGTGTATCTATATACAGTTCATTCATACATGTACAAAGTTTATTTTTTTCCCTTGGTTTAAGATTTTATTATGCTGATTCTTGGAATGCCTATTAATTAGAACAAATACTATTTTGTATTAATGTTTTTTACAGATTTCAGATGGTATTTCCAAGAGGAAAAATAGACAACTGCAAAAGACCCATAGGTGATCCATGTATCAGAGTATACAGGTTAGAACTTTAACTGAAATTAGCATGTTTACCGAAATGGGGCGGGGGAAAGACTTTGGAAGAACACATGAAATGACTGCCAAGTTTATTAGATTGCAACATGGAAAGTTCCTAGAAGAGCCTGATATGCCCTTCAGAGTTTACTGTTGCACTTGAACAAAGACACTGTTGACTCCCTTTTGTTTGCTGAATTAGGAGTGTAGAAGCATGGGGGAAGAAGCTACTATAGACACAAGACAGTGCCACAGTGGGGTATCTTGTACTCCTCTATTAGGTGCAGGAAGAGTATGTGGCTGCCAAATGTACACCATTGTACATAGCTGTGCTCAAGCTGTCTTTAAGTAACCTGTCCTGATTTTATTATGAGCCTTCAGGAGCAGTAACTACTGCAGGCAGGAATCAAAAAGTTTAGCCTAAATATTCATAGCTCGTATCAGGAAAATATAAAGTGCTGAGTTTCTTACAGGGCCTCCAAATAGCCCAACAATATTCTGATGACATTAGTTTGCATTATGTTGAAGATTGCTATGGGTTTCATTACTTTTCTTTTCTGTTATTACCTTATTTTATTTTCATGTTAATAAACATTTCCTTTCAGTACTTGTCTTGAGCAAACCTATGAAAATTATGGTGTGAAGAAAATTCCGTATGTGCGATGCACTATTCGTATATAAGGATTTGTATGTCATATTTTCATTTTGTACTTTAAAAGATTTATTTTAGAGGTGATCTTTATCACACTATTGGGAGATCAATAACCACTTCTTTAAGCAGAAAGTAAAAATTATCTATTAATTTTTTAAAAAATTATCTTTGTATCATCACAGATCACATTACAAGTGGTGATTGCTATACCCCATTAGGAAAAGATACGTATATGTTAAATTGCATCAGCTCCAATGTTAGGAAGACCAAGACTGAATGTAACTTTCTATCACCTTTAATTCAAATAGTTGATAATTTATCCTGGGTAGTTGTTTAAACCTATCTTGCTCTGGGTACTGTGTATGTAATATGCAAATAAGGTTATCTCAAGATGAAATTTAACAGTGTCTTAGAAAAAGCAAACAGTACAGTGCCTGAACAGAGCGCCTAAGCAGTGCACAGGAATTCTTATTACCAGCAGTTCTTTTTCCTAAGCTGTTCCACTCTCTTCCTTATTTCCAGTTACTGAAATCCTACTTGTGGGCAAACTTAAATACTACTTCTATTTCCCAGCTGTAAGTAATAATTTCAATTGAAACTTGAAAATAATTTAAAATTATAAATATCAAAGTAATACTTGGAAAAAGTCAACTCCTTTTTAGGCCTTTATTTCAAGGTAACATTCAGTATTCAGACTCAAATATTAAGGAAAAATAAACAGGTAACTCACATAATTACTGCATGACATACTGTTCACAGAAGAGATATTTTTATGAAACTGATATTTTAATATTAGAAGTGGGGATTCTACTTTACATTTCATAATTTTCTTAAAGATATTATAAAAATAATACCCCACTCTTATATACAACACACAGCTACTGAAAATCCACTGCTCAGTACTTTCATTACTTTTAAAGAAAGAGGAAAAAGGACAGTATACCATTTTGTATAACTAGGGAGTTTAATAATTATAATAATAAAAAAATTCTCATAGAAAGAACAAAATTAGCTGCACTTGCAAAAGGAGCGTAAAACACATTAAAATTTGCTAGAGTAAGTGCTTCTTCCTTTTAATGAGCTGAAGCATATTCTGTGTCTGTACAATTGGATACAATCCTATCAGGACAGGAAAGGGCTATTAAAGCTGAAGAGGCCAGAATATAGCAAAATCTTGAATAATATTAAATGCTTAATAATATCTTCATGCATATAGAGATTCGTCTTGACATTGTTAGTGGATTTCAATGAAATGAATGTAATTAACATATCTGTAATTATTATTCTTATTTTTAAGGGAGAGTGCACCTATTTAATATGAATTTTAATTGTATATAAAACTTAATATTAAAAATATAATAATCATTGTTTTTATTCCTATAGGGAGATTAAATCAAACTAAACAACATAAGAATTTGGCATTGATAAATTATAAAGCAATAAATGCACAAGAAAAATGTGTCAAACATGATTTTGAAGGGTCAGAAGCAGTTTTCAACAAAGTCCCCATGTGACTAACATTTTCTTTCCTATACTGTTTACTTTAGTGTCCCTTAAGTTTATGTTAATAAGAAAAAACTGTGATCATTAAATCCATAAGCAGTTACAATCACTTGACAAAGTCAAATTTTAGCAGATAGCAACACAGGATGATTGAACAGATTCCCATAGTACCATGTGTCACTTCTCCAAAAGAGTTGTGGAATTCATAGATATGATATGCATTAATAATAAGGGACGCTGATGCAATGTTCTACCTTCTACATGAAACTGGTATTCTTGGCAGGGGTAAAATGTTTTTTATTTGAGGTTTTTTTTTTTTCCCCTTGGAAATGGATAGCTCAGCAGACAAAAGTGAAGTCAATGTTTATATCCTATTAATTAATCATAAAAAGGTCAAAAGCCAAACATAATTTTTGATTTACTAAATTACATTCTAAATAGTAAATATTTGCTTTTTCTTTATAAGTGATTTGATAAAAGCTTTTGAGGACAAGCTTTAAAATCCCAGAAATGTGTCATTATGTTGAGAAGGCATTGAATAGATTTTGAGAGATGACAAAAATCTCTGAGTAATGGAGATTTTAGGGTTCTAAGAGTTAGAACTATGGGGAAATATCTTCAAATACCAGGGCAGCTGCATCCAGTGGTTATAGATGAGCTCCATTCAGATCCTCCCTCTGATTAGTGCTGCTATGGCTATGACCTCTGGCGTTCTCTCGGAAGAGAAGAAGTTCTCTTCTAACCTTGACCAAAAGGTAGACATTTCCTTGGATAATCCTTTATAGAGCTGGAGACAGTTTAATACTTAAAGAGCCAGGGAATAAGAGAAGGAACAGGAGTCCTGATAATACCAAGAATTTGAATGGATTAGAAGGGTATTTTAGAGATTTTCAGAATTTGAGAGTGCAATGCACTGAATGTTTATGTCCCAACCCCCAATTTCTATGTTAAAACCCTAATTCCAATGTGATGGTATTTGGGGTTAGGGTCTTTAGGAGGTAATTATGTCATGAAAGTGGAGTCCCCATGAATGGGATCAACGCCCTTATAAGAAGAGGTCAGAGAGATAGCTCTTTTTCCATCACCTAAGGATACACTTTGAAGTCTCCTGTCTTTAAAGCAGGAAATGGGCTTGTACCAGATACTGGCATAGCTAGAACCTTGATCTTGAACTTCCCCAGCTATAGGGACTTTGAGAAATAAATGTGTGTTTTCAAGTCTCCCAAGTCTATAGAAATTTCTTACAGAAGCCTGAACTGACAAGACAGAGAAGTCTCAAACGTTATGAACTTATTAGATTTCCAGTATGTTAATAATGAAGACATTCAAACGGAATTACAAAAATTGGTTGTTCTTTGGGGCACCTGGGTGGCTCAGTCAGTTAAGTGGCTGCCTTCAGCTCAGGTCATGGTCCCAGGGTCCTGGGATCGAGCCCCGCATCAGGCTCCCTGCTCGGCAGGAACCCTGCTTCTCCCTCTCCCACCCCCCTGCTTGTGTTCCCTCTCTTGCTGTGTCTCTCTCTGTCAGATAAATAAATAAAATATTAAAAAAAAAATTGGTTGTTCTTTAAATGTAAACAAATTTACACTTTTCATACAAAATTATGATGACTGCAAATATAGCATCTTTTAGCTATGTCATTAATAATCTAAATTTTAACTTCCTTAGAAATATGAAGCTTAGGGCAAATGACCCTTTTTCCTGCTTTGTGTAGGTATTGGATTACATCACAGAATTTCTGCCTTATTGTGATCAAATCTTAAATATAGAAAGATGGTGTGCCTGGGTGGCTCAGTTGGTTAAGCTCTGACTCCTGATTTTGGCTCAGGTCATGATCTCAGGGTCATGAGATAGAGCCCCACATCAGGCTCTGCTCTGAGAGTGGAGTCTGTTTAAGGTTCTCTCTCTCTCTCTCTCTCTCTCTGCCCCCTTCCCACCCCCCCACCCCACCCACTCACACTTTCTCTCTCTAAAAAAAAAAGAAAACCTTTAAATATAGAAAGATATTCCACTGGGTTCTTTTTTTTTTTTTTTTTTTAAGATTTTATTCATTTATTCGACAGAGAGAGACACAGCGAGAGAGGGGACACAAGTAGGGGGAGTGGGAGAGGGAGAAGCAGGCTTCCCGCTGAGCAGGGAGCCCGATGTGGGACTCGATCCCAGGACCCCGGGACCATGACCTGACCTGAAGGCAGACGCTTAACGACTGAGCCACCCAGGCGCCCTCCACTGAGTTCTTAAATACCTGCCACCATGTGGCAGATGCTATCATTTTCACCCATCACATATGAACACCTCCTATTGCATGCAGACTTTAAATTTTCTACTGAAACCAAGGCTGGTTGCCATCTCCTTCTTCCTTATTACCTGCATATGATTTTCTGCCAGAGAAAATTTTAAGAGGAGAACCAGGCCTTAACAACATTTATTCAAAAAGAGACACCTATAGTAACAAGGAGGTCATTCCCTTAGAAGTGGCAGGACAGCCAAAAAGAACTCTTTGGTTTTGTGAAGCCAACAAGCCTCAAGTGCTAAGACTTTGAAGATCTGTACGCTTGAAATTTAAAGTTATTTTCCCCATGTCATGTGGAAAAATACCCGAGAGTCTTACCAATAAGTATATAATTATTGCATTACTGCTCACGGCTTACACATGTACTGAGCTACACTGATTTTGGGGTAAATTTCTGACCACAGGTCCTGTGACCTAAGTTGTCATATTCACTATCCGTTCATTACTCATCATCAGAGATTAAGCTAGAGCTGTGTGGGGATGTCAAAATATCATTGGCTAGTAATTTATGACTTGTATATATCATCTTTTGTACAAAGATGAATGGGGCCATTAAGATTATTCCCTTGAGTATTTGGAATTGGGCAATATTCAGTGACTGAGGCATCTAGTTTTGGGTCCAGAAGCTGGTCTAGTTGAGAGATTACTTGATTTACAAATAGTGTTGAAAGGGGTCATGGGCAAGCATACAAAGTGAGGGAGCAAGACCTATTAATAGGCAGAGGCATCTGGCTGATAGAGGAAGAACCAACTGGAAGAGCCAGAGACACAATCCAGGCCTTAAAACAGAGAATTGCTGCAGTTTTTGACAGTTTCCTATATCCAATTATCATATATTTTGTTAGTAAAAACTGATTTTTTTTTCCTGAGATGACTTGAATCTGGGTCAGGCCTAGCTTTTACATAAACTTGACTAAATCATGATCATTTCTTAGCTTTTACTTTCCATGCTTAACTAAAACAACATTTTGACAATGATCTTCAGGGACAAATTGGAGGAGTATTCTTTCTTCACCTCATTTTATGGTCAGTATTCCCTTGAGGACACATTTAGAAACAGCCAATTTAAATTTGATATCAAAGACATTGATGATTTAGCAGCTTTAACTTCAGTGAGGAGACTGAAGGATTCAGCAGCTGTGACAAGGAGATTTAAGGGTCAATGGCTACCCATTAGATTGTTTCATAAAGAAGAAATGAAAACTGATTGATGCAATTGGCACGTTAATGACCTGCCAGAAACTGTCCTGTTCAGGAAGCTCTGGACCCAGACATGAGCCACTTGGGTGACATCATGAAAGGAACCCAGTCCAAACACAGAATCTAGCTTATATTCCTCTGTAACTTACTAAGTACTCCTGGGTATCAGGTACTGTGCTAGGTGTTTAGCACCCATGGGAGGAAAAATCCAATCAAACGACAACAAAAACAAGACTACCTACAAAGAATTACACCTTCCTCTGTTTAGGGATTTGGATTTTGCAGCAAATCTTTTAAAGTACCTAAAACTACCTTGGAGTGATAAATGTAAAGCTTCTCTTGGTTTATGAAAGTTGTATTAAAATATAATGTTTTTCATGTCAAAGCTAATATATGAAATCATTAATAGTCCATAACATGTTAGCAAGAATTATTAATTAGGTTAGTGGATTATGAACAGAGAGAAAATCGTGCTACTGGTAAAATTTGGGGCATCAGAAACAGAGCACTGGAGAAATATTTATGACAGTGACCTCACTGAGGCTCTAGAGATCAAAAACTACGGAGAACTCATTTTTTTCTCCTAAGAATAAAGCACACTTGAATTTGGAACAGAGAACAAAATAGTTATAATGTAGCACCACCATGGAGAGTTCCAGAAAGTGAAGAAATGGCATGAAGGTACTGGGTATTGGCTAAGGGGAGGGATGTAATGGAGTAGAAGTTTAAGAGAAACAAGTCCTGAAAAATGAGTAACACTTAGCAAAACAGAGGCAATGAGAAGCCAGAAGAGAAGTGCCGGGAATCTAGGTGATATTCTGGCCTCATTTGAAAGATTCCATTGCTGTTGTGTGGACCATGCTTCTCTAAATTGTGTCTCTTCATGGAAACATTTTAAAAGTCATATGTTAACCCTGAGAACCACTGTGAAAAAGCATCTTCCCATAATGAGAATTAAAAACCATGAAACTAGAGCTTTCCAGTATCTTTTCCCTATGGGAGATTTAGGGTGAATCAGTAGTTTCTAAATGTGAGAAATTTAAATTCAAGACTAACATTATAATATTAATAATTATCTTACAGTGAAATGATACCTAGGATAGAAACTAGTGTTTATTAAAAACAAAACAAACAAAAACCATTGAGCTGCTTTTGGAAAAAGCAGACTTTCAAACTCAGAAGTATGTGTAATTGAATTATCAGATTAGCATCTTAGGGGCTAATTGGCTTTGAAACTATTTTGCTTTTAGAAAGACACCTTCTTGAACTCGTACCTCATCTGACAAAACAAACATTTTATGAATATGAAAAGCAATATAAATGCTGAATGACAATAATGCCATCTCCACATGACATCTGGGATTTTGTTTGGAAAAATTCTGCTTGTACATTACTGTTTCTTCTCTTCTGCATTAAATAAGTGAAATGAAAGTATATCAAGAGCAGAAAATGGAGAAACACAGAAAAAGTTTAAAGTCTGTTTGGTTATTTAATATATTAGAATTAATTGTTAAAGTGTTACTAGCTATAAAGCTGTAAGACCTACATGCCAATACCAAGTCAAATACACTAAAAAGACAAGAGTGTAAATATGGAAAGATGTCACCACACAAAAGATGGATGTCTAGTCAGCTGTGGGAGACCTGGGTTCAAGGTGGCAAAGTAGGAAGATCCTGAACCCACCTCCTCCCATAGGCGCATATGAAAGAATTTTTTTTTTTCCTTAATGGGGCTTGAACTCATAACCCTGAGATTAAAGACCCTGAGACCAGGGCTCAGAAGCTTAACCCACTGAGCCACCCAGGCACCCCTGAAAGAATTTCCTATTAAAAAACCCTTAAGGATGGCTGAATGAGACTACACATTAGGCAAACAGGAAGAAAACCACGTCGAAGGCAGTAGAAGAGGCTAGAACACAATCTCAGCATACACCCCACCCTGGCACAGCGACCCACAACCAGGAGAAATCTTGAAACCAGGCACTTCCCCCTGAGAAGAGATAAGCCCCCAAAATATGTAACTTTGAGAACCAAAGGGGCTTGCGGCCCGAAACCCAAAAGACCACAGCCATCTGAAAAAGAGCCAGGGTGCTTGTACTCACCATCCTGGAGCCCAGCACAGAGGCAGCCAACCTTAAAGTGAAAGAGGCTCACCTGCTTGTAGTAAAGCATCAGCCTGAGGAGAGGCAGCTAATTTAGTGAGCAATGTGTGCGGGGGAGGGGGGGGGTTGGATCTGTGATTCTATAAGAATCACCAAGAAGTCCTCTGAATTCTGCCAAAGGTCAAAGTAGAGTTTGGGATTATTCCCAACACCTGGAAAAGGAGGTCAGCTACCCATTTAAATCTTTAATATTGGAAATTAGAGGGCTATGGAAGGCAAGAAGTCAAAGCTGAAGCTTTAATTGAGTAGGAGAATATTAGATGCATGAGGGGAAGAAGATCAGTTCTTTGTTCCTCAAGGAAAAGGGGCTCAAATTAACATAAGCAGGAAAAGGGGATGTATCTGCTGGCTGACTAAAAACTTCAAGGAGTAAACGAGCTGGAGACCCAACGGGATCTAGACATTAAAACTATGTGATTAGGTATCTCTTTCTCCATCTCTTTTTATTTATTTATTCATGAGAGACAGAGAGAGAAGCAGGTTCCCAAGGAGCAGGGAGCCCGATGCGGGACTCGATCCCAGGACCCTGAGATCATGACCTGAGCCAAAGGCAGATGCTTAACCATCTGAGCCACCCAGGCGCCCTCTTTCTCCATCTCTTAATCCTACTTTTATCCATGTTGGCTACATTCTCAGTAGGTCTTTTGTGCATCAGAATATAAACAGCCACCACCAGATAGAATTGTCTTTCAAGTTAGAACACTTAGTGAAAGAGACTGCCTCTCTTCCAATAGTTTCAGCATAGGTTCCTCCAGGATTCGGATTTGCCCAGCTTGGTGCTGCCACTAAAGCAGTCACTGAATCTAGAGAATGAGGAATCTGATTGATGGGTCTGGGCTATGTTTCCACCTCTGCAGGGGCGAGGGGTGCAGGGTGAGCAGGTTACAAACATACCCAAACACCAAGAGAAGGTTCCTCAAAAGAAAGAGAGCCAAGAAAGGGGGCATGCATGATGGGTAGGCAAGGAATACAGCCTTCACAGTCCATCACAGCCTTGTTTCTTATAGCATGGTGTGCAAAGGGGCAGCATCAACATCACCTGGGAGTGCGAATAAATGCAGAATCACTAGGCTTACCCTAGACCTACTAAGTTAGAATCTGCATTCTAAAAAGATCCCCAGGTGATCTGTATGCATGTTAAGATTTTAAGCACACTGACTGACATTTCCACAGAGGATTACATCCATAACCAGTCTCTCCATCCCGCCTTCTCCCAGTTCATACTATTAATCTTTTTCTTACCCACATCCCTAGACTCTTAGGTTCTACTTAGTGGCACAAAGGTTCCAGAAAGTCTGATACTTTCCTCCTAAGGCTCTCATATATCACAATAGCAGAAATAATCCCGATGCAAAGTGACACTAGGGGGCAAGTTAAGGTTTGCTAGCAGGATTGATTATGGCCATCAGTTCCTTTCTCTAGATAAATTTTAATTTGATGCCATCTTCCGTTTTATCCTTTCTCAGCTTTTCTTGTGTTTTTGTTAGATTATCATACAATTTATGCACCTAGAAATTTAGAAGGATTATTGAATGTTCTTTTAGTCATAGTCCCTGCTCAGACCTCATATAAATCACTCAACTGCAATTGTTTTCCCTGCTATTGTCTGGGTAATCCCAAATACTCAGGCAAGGGTTGTCAAAAACATTCATTGTTCTTTTCCCTTCATGGTTTTGTTGTTGTGCTGCTGCACTTGCTCTGGGTTAATGTGACATTAGTCTCGGGAAGTTTTCATTTTGGCCATTATTAGCAATTTCACCGCATTTTTCTGTGGCAGCTCATAAAATGCCCTGGAGTGCCTTGTTACTCAGGTGTAATCACAGGGCTGAGGTGATGCTGGCTTTCCTTATGGTCCAGTTTACTAAGAAACATCAATAGTTTTGCAGAACCCAACTCTATGTGGCCAATATTGCCTTAAACACGACATTCATTTGACCCTTAACTTTAAAGAAATAGTAAATGGATCACTTAGTTTATTCTATCTTTTTTTTTAAAAAGATTTTATTTATTTATTCGACAGAGAGAGACACAGCGAGAGAGGGGACACAAGCAGGGGGAGTGGGAGAGGGAGAAGCAGGCTTCCCGCTGAGCAGGGAGCCCGATGTGGGGCTTGATCCCAGGACCCCAGGACCATGACCTGAGCTGAAGGCAGATGCTTAACGACTGAGCCACCCAGGCACCCCACTTAGTTTATTCTAAGGCTTCACTTTTTTTAGCCACCAGTGTTCTTGATTCCTCGCTTCTGAAGACATTTTGCTAAAATGTGTCATTCTTGGAAACCCCAAATAGCTTATTCCTTAAAGTAGAATGCTGACCCCTATTTTATGGCTTAATAGAAAAAGGGAAGTAGATACTTAGCCTAAAACAGTTTAACTTGGAAATTTAATGTTTATTTGTAATTACTTACCTGTATTTTTCTAATACTTGGATTACTACAAGAGCAAATAAATTACTCGAAAATAATCATACATTTTGGCTTATGCTGAGATGCTGAAAGGATCAAAATTTAAAATGGCTGTTTTATGCATTTTAATACACCCTTTTCACAATGAAAAAATGTTTTACTTGCCGTGTGTAAATCTCCACCCTCCCTCTCACTCCATGAGATAAATGACTAATTCCTGCTCCTTATGATATGATTAGTATAACTAATAATTTGAGACATAATTTGAAGACTGAGCAATATATGCACAAAGCTATGAAATGATTGTTTCACCTCTGCTGGGAAGTCATTTTATCCTTTAAGTTCGAGAGAAAGGGCAGGTAAAGTGGACAGACATTTTTCTCAGTAAAATATAGAATTGCTTATCAGGTTTTAGAATGTTAAACGGCCATTATCTTAATTTTTTAATTCAAATTTTAAAAAGTGTAAACAGTACTGTCTGTGAGTACAGATCTTAATCTGAATCATTCTTTAGTTTGGGTTCAAGGGAAACAGCGTGAAAGGGAATCTCAAATGCTTAGTATAAGTCAGACAGGTGAAGTAAAAGAAAAGTGGCTGAGAGATAATAGTTCTCTCAAATATTAACTAATTTAGAATTCCTTTTAGTATCCCCCTGTATAATTAGGGTTAATCAAATAGCATGGAAGGCACAATGTGAGTGTTTCAATCCATTCATTATTGAGGCATCTTTCATGGCTCATGGAGGTTCCCTAAAAGGAAAAAAAAAAAAGTATTTTCCCTTAATTGCTAGGCTTTTAGAATTTGTTGAGCTTTATTAGCAATTTCTGATCTTTCTTGAGTAGTCCTAGGTCAATGAGTCTTTGTTAAGATAGATCTTCTTTGCCATATACCCTTGAGAACCAGGGTCCAATATGATAGCCGCCAGACACATGAGGCCATCAAACAGTTGAATTGTGGCTAGTTCAAACCGAGGTGAGTCATGAATGTAAAATACACACTAGATTCTGAAAGCTTAATTTGAAAAAAAAAGAATGTAAAAGACCTTATTACATTTTATATTGATTACACACTGAAAGGATAATATTTTGGATATACTGCGTAAATACATCTTATTAAAATTCATTTCAACTGTTTCTTTTCACAGTTTAAAAGTAGCTACTAAAGAATTTAAAATTACATATGTAGCCCTCAGCTATGGCTCACATTCTATTTCTTTTACAGAGCTGATCTAGACCCTTTATTGTTTCTGAAAAAAAAATTAACTTACTACATAATTGCTTCATAATACTTAAATTCTTAGTTGATTAATGAAATATTTTTATCTTCAATATTTCTATTGGCAATTGTGTCAGAAGGGCATATGCATCTCTTATATGGTTTGAGATTAGGAGAATATATAAGGCAATGTATTTGGGGAGTGCTTTTTATTCATTGTTCAAGCTGTCAAATAACTGCAATATAGAGACTAACAAATGAGTTAATGTTTAAAAGAAAAAGAACAGAAAAATATTTCCCTGAGTACTCTTTGGAAATACCGACGACCTTGGCATTGAGTTACCACATCTGTGGCTTAGGAGAGGTAATTGTTTTTTCCATATTACAAAGCGAAACAGTCTCTCAAAAGGAAGATTAAAAATAAATGAGTGGCATTATCATTCATATTATTAAGCACCGATTTTTGTTAGTTGTTGAATTAAATAGCCAGTTTGTAAAAATTGAGTAATAAGAAAAGACCTAGTATAAGAAAATGATGGAACAGTTGGTTTCCTAGGAAGCAATTTGCAGAGGTATTCTGCCACGGAGAGTTGATGTTGAATCTTGCATTGTTAAGTGGCTTTGCTCAAAAATTTTATTGACACAATTATGATGCATTTTTCCATTAGAAAACCAATTTTCACTTAAGTGGTGAAATCAAGCTCCAGCTTGATTGTTATGGTGAGAAGGATTATGCTGTCAAATCAGTTGGATCCATGTGAAGACAATGTGTTTGTTTAGACAAATACTGAAAATTATTTGAGTGCAAAAGATCAGCATAACAATAAACTTCCAACTTCACTGAATAACCTTTAAAGAAAACTTGGCTCTTCTTCCTTAAATGAGAGTTTAAAAAGACTAGAAAACGCCACAAACAAAATTTTACTTTTCGTAATGAATTTAAAATTTTGATTTTTATTTTATATCAATTACCTGGAATACAGTATTGATGATGTTTTTACTGGTGTGGTTAATATTTCCAGTATTTCCAAGTTGTACACTTCCAATATTGCAAGACATTATCCTCAGAGCTTTTAATCTGGCACAATTCTTTTGTTGTTTGTTAAAGTACATCATAAAACCAGGAATGGTTAATGGGACAGATCTGTATCCATACACGTTTTCTCTGGAGCCCTTATGTTACCTCACGGCCACTGAATTAGGCCTTGAGATTTTTATCTATCTGGGAGCCTAACCTTTGATTTTTTCCAACAGATTTAGCCTCTCTGGCTTGTGGTACTGCCTGGCTCTAGCTCTTCCCTTGCAGATGAAGGAAATACTCAACAAATGTTTGCTAAATAAATGAGTGGACATCTCCTCCTCGAGACTTTTGTAAAGCTCTTGTTATTAGTGAGATGTATTTAGCTACAGTTTCTGTGAATTACGGAGTCCTGAGATGAGGACTGTAACATTTAATAAACTTGAATTCTGTGATGGTAAATAAAGTGATTTGGCAGTGCTAACGGCAGGAATTATAGAAATATGGGCTTTTGAATTTGCTTTCCATTTTATATAATCCAGAACTATAAGTCTGGGAGTATATGCATTATATAGACGTTTCAGGAACTGGAACATCCTAAAACTAGGATTTCCATTGGAAATAATGGGGTTAACAATCCACAGAGGTAGAAAAGCATAAAGAGAAAATGGATGGCAGCAGCAGTTCTAGCCAGGGGACAGTCAATGCTCTTTACACTGATACAGAGCATATAAGTAGTTATACAAGAGCTTAAGTATTAATTTCAGAGTATATAAGAGTATATAAAAGACTGGGTCCACACTAGTGATATCCCTAGGTTTGCAAAAATTGGGAAGGTGATGGTGGAGGAGAAGCTATCTACTAACACAGTAGTACTGAAAACATGCGCAGAGACTTCTAGTATTTTGAATGGTTTGTGGTCGTCCATCTGGCTGGAACATCATAGCATTAGCACGAAACTCGAGGATAAATTGCTGGTGGAATGTAGTCAATTGCTGGCAATTACTGGTTGCTTACCTTTCTGGGAATGTATGAGGTGGTGGGCATTGTGGAGATCTAATTTTAAAAAGGATGATACTTTGTGAGCTAGGAATCAGTGAGTATTACTTTCTGTCTTGACTAGGAGCTGCACTCAGGACAGAGAGATGCCAAAATAGGGAGAAAATTATTATTTTAGGAGAAGAGTACTATTTTTAACATTGAGATATAATTGACATATAAAATTATATTAGTTTCAGGGGTACATAGTGATTCGAATATGTATATATTACATAATGATCGCCATGGTAAGTTTAGTTAACATCCATCAACTATTTTTTTATGTTTCAAGCCCTATGCTAGGTAAAGCAATGGTGAAAAGAATCAATCCTCATTCAGTTAACTTTCCAATGGCAGAAAACAATACATTTATTAGATATACAATTAAATTAAATATTAAGTTTTAAAAAGCATTAATTAAAAGCAAATTAAGTCCTTTTATAAAACAAATTTACACTGGCAATGTGACAAGCTTTATAAATGTTAGGTTCATGGTGGTCTGAAAACTTTAATGAGATTTGACCCTGTCCCTTAAAATACATTTGGAATATGGAATTCTAGATCCTTTCAGAGACTCAAAAGGAGAGTGATCCGTGAGGAAGAAGATAGGAGGTATCCTAGTGGAGGGGGTAGCATCTCTAAAGACTAGATATCCTTGGGTACAGTGTCTCAGTTTGCTACAGGAGAATGTCCAGCAACAAGCTTTCCCGTGCTTTCCTTTTCATGGGTGATACATTGGAAAATTCATAAAGAGGTATAGATGCTTCTTTAATTTTGGTGAATGCTGTATCTTTGCATCTTTGAATAGCTTAAGACATAAGTAGCTTAGTCCAGTGCATCAAGCTGTGCCTTACCATCATTTGTTGTTTGTTTGTTTGTTTGTTTGTTTTCTGGAGCTAACGATCCCTGAGTCTACCAAGTCTCACAGGTAGGACCTAAAATACATTGTTATACCTACTAGAAGGCATGAGGAGTTGTCAAGCAGTGACCTGCCGGCCCTCAGGCAAGCATAAGACCCTAAGTGTGGCCAATTTTCCCCCTGTGCATAAGGAGCTGGTTGATTCCTGTTTCTTCTGAGATAACCAGGTCCGTACAAACAATGCAGGCAGGATCACAGCCTTGCTGGTGGACACTGTGGGAACAGCGACTCCTAGAATGCTGGTAGTGCAGCGACTCCAAGCATAGGGTTCAGAGGTCAGTGGTTCCAGGAGGCTTTTGGAGTGACTGCAGGTGAAGGGCACTCCTAGGCCAAAGAATGCCGGGGATGGCCAGCAATCCCTGTACCAACGGATGAAAGATGACTCCAAACTTTGCCTTGAAAGAGAGGAGAAGGCAAGGGGGTCAATGCTCAGAGAGGAAGACCCTTTGCTCTTCTTGGCTCCCACTTTTATTGGTCCTTCAGGATATCCTTATCACTGTTTCTCAAGCACATGATGTGTAAAAAGGGGTCTTACTGAAACTGAGAGGATTTACGGGAAAGATAAGATATGCTAATCTGCATGGTCTACTAAACGTAAGGGACAATGCATACATCTCTTAGCTCACAGGGAGGCTGCTTGGGCTAAGAGAGCTTCAGGGAAGGTAACTACCTGTGACATCCCAACGGCAGAGTGGTCACGTGGGCCCGGCATTCCAAAGGCCCACGCCCTTCTTGGAAACCCTCCCTGGCCCCCAGCGGCCTCTGTGTGACATTTTAGCAAGCCAGGTATTATGGCTGGTTTCATGCTCTACATTAACCCCAACAAAAGAAATCCAAAGAGAGCCCTGTTCTTGAACTGTGAAAGTCTGATATCTACACTGACCTCCATTTGCTGCATGCTGAGCCAGACCAAGGCTACAGTCTTCCTGAGAGACAATGACTGGTGTGGGCAGTGGTGAAGAAGTGACCCAATTTGGGGAACAATGCATTCCCCTTCTTTGCTAACCAAACACCAATTTCTTCAGGTAGGTATGGTCCACTTCCAAGGGTAAATCCTGATTGGTCAAGGTGTATCATGTTAATTTATGTTAATGTTCGTCACTGTTTGTTGCCCAATATAGGTCTATCATGAGGCAAAGTTTAATAAAATGCAAAAGGATGTCCACTGAGAAACTTCTGGGAAATATTTTCCTCTCTATTAAGAGGAAGACCTTTGAGGAGAATGCCCTCAGTTCCTAACTTAGATGCTATTCTGTAAAGCAATGATGCGTGCAGCTTAGTAGCCCTCTTTCTGTGATAAGGGGAGAGAGACTTCATCACCAACGAATACAACAGAGAAGAAAAACAAAGGAGACTTGAAGATATCACCAAGTTCCTGAAAATACCTTGGGACTCTCCATCTCCCAATGATGTCTTAAGTGAATGACTAATAAACAACAAATGCCCTGAGCTTTAATCACTGCCCAAAACATTGTCTTGATGGTGTAATTCCCAGCTTGGGGATCTAAGGTGCTTGCTCACATTCATTAAGCTCTTCCAGAATTCCAGAAGCCTGGGCATGTAGACAAAGTGCATTACCAAGTCAGTAGGATGGCCTTAGTTTTGGCCACAGTTGGCCTCATAAAGAAGCATGAGTGTGGTAAAGCTACACTGGCTGCTGTACCTAGGTCCTCAGCACTGGCTTTCAGTGCGCTGGCCCCAGACCATCTCTCTGGAAAAGATAAACGGAACAGCATTGAATGGATGGACAGTGTAGTGCCTACGCTAATGGTTCTTCATAATCTATTCATGCCTTCCCACTCCACTTTCTCCTACACTATTGCTCAAAGTGCTCTGTTGAAGAATATCAGTGGCTGGAGCTGGGAAAGGTTATAAGAAACTGATGTTTTGGGCGCCTGGGTGGCTCAGTTGGTTAAGCGACTGCCTTCGGCTCAGGTCATGATCCTGGAGTCCCTGGATCGAGTCCCGCATCGGGCTCCCTGCTCGGCAGGGAGTCTGCTTTGCCCTCTGACCCTATCCCCTCTCATGTGCTCGCTCTCATTCTCTCTCTCTCAAATAAATAAATAAAATCTTTAAAAAAAAAAAAAAAAAAGAAAGAAACTAATGTTTTCACAATGTCATTGTTGAATGCTCAGAAACAAACGTTTGTTATTCTTCTCTTTTTTTGCAAGGCTCTTAATGACAATCTCCTAACTAATTCAAGAAACTAGGGAAAAGTAGCTTTAATTTCTTTTTTTTATTAAGTTTTTTTTAATTTTAATTCCAGTATAATTAACATACAGTGTTCTATTAGTTTCAGGTGTACAATATAGTGATTTGACAACTCTGTACATTACTCAGTGCTCATCATGATAAGTGTGCTCTTAATCTCCTTCACCTATTTCACCCATCCCTGCCCCAAGTCCCCTCTGGTAACCCTCAGTTTGTTCTCTAGAGTTAAGAATCTGTTTCTCTGTTTGTCTCTCTCCCTCTCTCTCTTTTTTTCCCTTTGTTCATTTGTTTTGCTTCTTAAATTCTGTATCTGTGTGAAATCATATGGTATTTGTCTTAGCATTCTACTCTTTAGCTCCATTCATGTTGTTGCAAATGACAAGATTTAAATCTTTTTTATGGCTGAATAGTATTTCATTGTATATACGTACCACATCTTCTTTATCCATTCATCAATTGATGGACACTTGGGCTGCTTTCATAATTTGGCTATTGTAAATAATGCCACAATAAACATAGAGGTGCATAGATCCCTTCGAGTTAGTGTTTTTGTATCTTGGGGTAAATACCTTCTAGGGTGATCACAGGATCATAGGGTAGTTCTATTTTTTACTTTGTGAAGAACCTCTATACTGTTCCCCACAGTGGCTGCACCAGTTTGCACTCCCCCCAACAGTTTACAATGGTTCCTTTTTCTAGTAGTTTGAATTTCTTAACTGTGATCTCACAATGTCATGGCACTCAATAAAGAAGCAAGCTCAGTGGGGAAAGTAACTGCTGCAGGATCATGGGAAAACTTCAGGGTACTTGTCAGGAGATTTTAGTTCTTGTTCAGACCTGCTACTGACTATGATTATTACCTTGAGTTCTCGGTTTATTCATTTGTAAAATGAAGTATTTAGACAACTGAGTTTCTTCCACGAAAACATCGTAGAATTCTCCAACAGTCCTCACGAATTCGTTGCTCTACTGGAGGCTTCAAACCTAAGCTGTACTCTGTGTCGCAGCTCTAATATCTATTGTGCTATTTCATTTTTTTTTTTTTTAATGAGGAAGAATGTATATATAACTTTTGGTAGCCGTTGGGCTTTATATCAAGTAACTCTTGATAGTTTTATACCCGGAGGACATAATACATCAAAGGGGAGATCCACTCTGTAACTCTTGACATATTTTACATTGTCAGATCGATGCGTTTTCAGCTATGTATGCCACTACTAAGGTTATACTCAAGGTCTTAAGGTATATTTGGACTCCTTAAATGAAAGTGAGTTTTCTGTGTCTCCTAGTATTTTGTGTGTGGAAAAAAAATTCTGTTTTGCTTTGGGGTAGGAGTAGTTAATTGTTGCCAATGATGACAGACATTGTCTTTCTGTAGGACAAAGAGATAAGTGCTCAAAGGCTTTATATAAAACCTTTTATATTATATAAAATGATGTAGTATAATACTTAATATATTACTAATTACTAATATTATTAATAATAATCTTGGTATTGAATTTGTGCCAATTTGATTTATATTAATTAATGGCCAAAAGCTCTGTATTTTCATACACAGCCAATCTCGATATCCTAAACTAAAGACTTTCATGAAGTTGGTACTGATTTTTCTATAAGCCTATTAAGTACTGTAGACCTTAACTTACCAAAAGTAAGGGGAAAGAAGGGAAAAAAAGTGGGAAAAGAAGGACTATTATCATCCATATTATGCGTTTTCACCAAAAACAACTGCTGTGCCTTGTGAGAATCCAGGTAGTCAGGGGGATTTTTCTGACTCATCCAGAAAGAATAACTTGGGTTCTTTCCAAAGGACGATTTATTGTTCTCTGTGTAGCAATAAAGATTTCCTCTTCCACCAACAATTCAAATGAGGAACTGGCCAAGAAGCCAGAGATTAAAACGAAGGTGTTATATCCCCCCTCCACCTCCTTTTGGAGCTGGTTTTGCTTTTGGAGTGAACAGATACATTTTCAATCAAAAGCAAGGGTTTGTTTGTTTGTTTGTTTGTTTCGTTTTGTTTTAAGCTATTTACACAAAGCTGTTACTACCGAACACCTGAAAATACATTTCTTCTCATCCTAACTGAAAATGCACTGTTAGCATAATTTTTATTACTATTGCGCTTGTACTATTTTACTATTGTAAGACGAAGAATCGGTACAGTCTAAGTGCTTCCTGCAGTCTCTGCCTCGGCATGTTTGGAGTGCTTTGGCTCTTATTCTTGTCTTCAGATTGACATATTCTATACTGCCTGATAGGAATGCCACTATCATTGCAAAAAACAAATGGGGTTTTCAACTAAGAGTGAATGAGATTCTTGGGTTTGTTAAGACCCCTGCCCTGGAATGGGAGGGTCTCAGCAACCGTCCTCAGGGCCCAAATCCCAAGTCCAGATGACAAACTGCTAGAGTCATAGTAACTATGGGACATTCTCTAACTTCCCTCAATCAGAGGAGTAGTCCACGAAGGTGGTCTACCCATCCAGTTTTCCATTTCCCCATATGTGGGTTTTGAACATTCAAAGAGATCTATGGGCACTGGGAAATTTGGCAAAGGAAATCTCTTTTAAGGTGTGTTTTTTCTAGATGAATCCCAAAACGAGAGACGATCTCTCCAAGGTCATATAGCTAGTAACCTGCACTCATCCCCAGGTAAGTCTCACTTTAGAGCCTAGGTTTTGCACCCTACCTGTGATTTACCATTTATGCTTTGAGATAGTCTCACAACACCAGAGAATTCCTCAGAGGTCTTGATAAAATGAAGATTAAAGGTTATTTTATGCTTGGGGCACCTCGGTGGCTCAGTTGGTTAAGCATTAGACTCTTGATTTTAGCTCAAGTGATGATCTCAGGGTTGTGAGATCAAGCCTGACATCGGGCCCCACACTGGGTGGTTGAACCTGCTTAAGACTCAGAGCCTCTCTCCCTCTCCCTCTGCCCCTCCCCCCTGCTCTAAAAAGCAAAATCACTATATGCTTTTATCTATTTTATATATTTAATTTTCATATATGGCATGTTTTAAAATATTTTTCCATTATTTAAAGATAATTTGAAAATTCCAGAATATTTTTTCTCTATTTCTTGATTCTGTCATATTAGTAAATGCGTGGGTTTATGTGCCAGACTGACAAATTATTTTATCCCCCTAACCATCCAACCATCCATGCTTTGTTTTTAACATATATATTCATGTACATTTTGCATGTATACATGCATACAGAGAGAGAAAGAGAGACAGAGAGAGAAAAAGGAAGGAATACATGCATTTTTGTTGTTGTTGTTGTTCCTGGAACTTTAACCACCTGCTTCAGTTGTCCAAAATGTAATATTTTGGCTTAATATAAAGATGGCCTAGTTAAATCTTGTAGCATTGTCTGCTCCCTTTATCTTTTTGTCAACCAGCGAGCTTCAAGGGTATGGGAAAGACAGTATCTTTAGTAGCCATGTTCTGTGGGAACACGATTTTTCCACAAAATTCTGGGTGCTATTGGCAGAAATGGAGTGGATATTTGTTTGTTTCCTTCAAATAGGCTTTAATTATTGTTACAAGCACAGAACATAGCAAGCTGTTTTGGACCTACAGCATATGAAATTCTTTGATTTCATGGTGATAAAAATAACTGGTGATAAGACAGAAACCCCAGCACACTGTGACAATTGAAGGTTTGGCACAAGATAAAAGACCATCCCTAATGACTGCAGAGAATGTCAATAAAAAATGATGTACTTATTCGCTTTTAAGGTGAGGAAAAATTGGTTGGAAATGGAAGGCTTTCACAAATACCGATCTATTCATAATCAGTACAGTGCAGCGCCCCAGCACAGGGGCGCTAGTGCTGCTTCCTGCCTGTAGGTGGCAGCAGAGCACGTGTGGGCTTGTGGAGGCCTGTGGCCCGTATCCCGGGAACAGAAGATTTCAATAAAAGACCATAGGAGACCACAACCAGAACCTATGGAAGCCAAAAGGACAACTAAGGACTCTGAGGAATTGCCACCAAGCTAAAATTCAGCAAAAGACCCTCAGCTAAATCCCAAATCAATCACATGCGCACACATACGGAGCTGAGGACTAAACTGCAGAATTCCCTAGTCATTATGAGCAGGTAAGGAAGAAGCACAGGTCTCTGAGTGGTTGGCTTACAAAATTTAAACCTTTCAGAACATCTTTCCTCCTTTGTTGGAGACACTAGACCAGAAAGGAGATCTGCGTTCAAATTCTACCTCTGCCACTCATTTGCAGTACTAGCCTGTTCTCACATTTAGACCAAAGGTTCTTCCAGCTCAGGCATTTTAGGACTCCCCCCGCGGGTTCTGTCCTGGCCACACTGACCCACAGCTATTCCCTTTCTAAATACTACTCTATCTATAACAGAAATAACCTCATTTTCAGGGTTTTGGTTCACAGTCTCCATCTCTGGTCCAATGTCTATATGACCGGTTTCCTAGTCCTCACCTTGCTTCACTTCACCCCTGCCTTACCCGTGGTCTCTGATTTCAGTAGCTTTATCTCTCCCCCTGTGTTCCCTAAACAGGTTCATCTCTGGACTGATTTGTCTTGTCCTCCTCCCACTTTCACTCCCACCCTCCTAAGCCAAGCAAATTACCAGAGTTTAGATATCTTAACTCTAAAGGAGAACAGTACAAGAAAAAAATAATAACTTTATATAATATATAAATATATATATAATATATAAAAATATATAAAAATAATAAATAATGATGATAGAATGCAAGTTATGGAAAAAAAATGAAAAGCTTAAGGATCTTAGAAAATCTTTGTCGTTTAGTATAAACACTTTAGGTAAATCAGTTTAAGAAAATATGAAGTATTGGGGCGCCTAGGTGGCTCAGTCGTTAAGCGTCTGCCTTCGGCTCAGGTCATGGTCCCAGGGTCCTGGGATGGAGCCCCACATTGGGCTCCCTGCTCAGTGGAGAGCCTGCTTCTCCCTCTCCCACTCCCCCTGCTTGTGTTCCCTCTCTTGCTGTGTCTCTCTCTGTCAAATAAATAAATAAAATCTTAAAAAAAAGAAAATATAAAGTATTTGGTATTTATTGAAAACATCTGTGTTTAGAGGAAAAGAAAAAAGGTAACACATTTTTATAAAACATATTTGAATGTAAAGAAACAGATTAATTTATTAATTTTCACATCCCAAATTAGGTTTTGCAATGCACAGTCTTTTTTCCTAAAAATGGCAAAAAGCATTAAGAAATAAAATATGGGAAGTTTAATTTACTGGAAAGCCCTTGAAAAGAAGGACAAAAATCACTCATCACCGGGATTTCCTGTAAGAAACCTGTAGAAAGCTCTCTGGGAACTATGTGCCCTTGTCAGCTTCTGGTTCTTGCTATGTCTTGGCATCTCTTATTTCTCTTCCAGCTAATATTCTCTGGTATCACTTTCTCAGTAGTAACTGACCTTTGTTTTTATAAGTGTTTGCCATTTTCATAACATAAAATTGCTTTACACAAGTCGTTTTTGATCCACCTCCTATGATTTGTGTTGACATAGTCACATTTCGTAGCTGTGATGCCATGACCTCCCCAAGTGGAACTATGTAGCCGGAGGGCTCACACATCCACCTGCGCTGCAGATGGTCGCCGACTTCGGCAGTGGGCGCAACCATTTTTGTAAGGGATGATCTTTAGAAAAAAATCCTCATGATATAATGTGGCTTGGGGTGCTTAGCAGTTAAAAAGCCTCCTGCCTGAATACTTCCATGCACCTTCCTGGCTTCCAGAAGCTCCTGGAAGCTAGATTGTCCTGCAGACAGAGACTGAACTTAGATAGATGAGATGAATTAGATAAATCTAGATTTGAATTCATATTCAACCTTTTACAATCTGAGTGATGCTAGGCGAGCTGTGTCACTTTTCTGAGCAGCTATTTCCTTTTTCTTACAGGGGGAAGAATACCTTATAGTAGGGATTCCTGGCCTTAGCACTATTGGCATTTTAGGCTAGATAATTCTTTGTTCTTCTTTCTCCCATGCTCTGTACGATGTTCAGCAGCATCCTTAGCCTCCCCCTACCAGACCAGTATTACCAATCCAGTTGTGACAACCGAAAACATCTTCAGGCATTGCCCGATGTACCCTGGGGGCGGAAATTACCCCTGACTGACAACTGCTGTCTTACAAGATGTGAGGATTAAATATAATATTTGTGAAATGCTTAATATTTGGAAATAATTAATTAATAAGTGGCAGCCTCTTGGGCATCATTTTCAGCTCTGATATGAATTAATATTTTGGATACTGAGGATCAAACCACACAGACCAATGAGACAGGAGCCGGGAGCCCAGTGATCATGAGAAGGAATTTAAGGGGTCGCTGAGGTGGAGCGGGCATGAAAGCAATCTGGACAATCCACATTGGGCTGCATAAATTATAGTGTTATGCCGAACATCTAAATTACTGATATGCCCACCAGCCTCTTTGAATTAGGCAGAGAGAAGGATAATGCCCTTTGTTTTACAAGGGGGTAAATGATTTAATTTGGGAGGACAGGAGACTTCGGCATATGGCAGTAGTCAATGATAATACTGAAGAGTTTCTAAGAGTAACAAACCAAAAAAACAACCCAGAGACAACCAGGAGACTGTCTTCGTGAGAGAAATACATATTGCAATCCAGGATCTGTTATTCCTTCAGCAAGATCTTAAGAATGTTTCCCAAGAGAAGATTTCGGTTTTCAATTGTCTCTTCTCTGTTGTTGTTTTATTGTGTAGTATGTAATATTTCAAAATGATTTACAATGTAGTATATGAATTATAAGTTGAAAAATCCAGAAATCTGTGCCCATGTTCTCCTTTGCAACTATAAATATTTCCTTGGAAATCTTTGTGGCAATACACTATATACTCTGGGTATTGCTCTATGTAGTGTGGACAGTTCTATAAATTAGCTTGAAAGGAAAAGGGTAGTAAATGTGAGTCATGGCACCACATGCTGCTATAAACAAACTGGGGTGGGCTCAGTGACATTTTTAAGTCATTCAGAAGTGTTTTGTGAGGTCACCTGTCCTATTAGATGCATATTCTTATTAATGGTTTCTCTGCTTTTTTTTTTTTTTTAATGTGAGGAGACTGGGAGGAGCTGGGGAAGAAGTTAGAGGAGTGGAGGCGGGTGGGAGAAGTGTCAGCACTGGCAATTAAATTTATTAACTCAATTACCTGGGGTACCAATAAAAGCTGTAATCATGAGGCCATCTAAAAAGCATTAGCTGTTTTACTGCTAATGGGGCCCTTGCCAACATGAAATGGGACCAGATGCTCTTGGTGGGTGTCGGCAGCTGTTTGGTAGCACGGAATCAAATAGGTTGGACTGGGGGTAGGGCATCTGGACTAATGACAAAAAAACGCTTTGTATTTATAGAGTGTCTTTATTCAAGGAATACCAATACATACTTTGCAACAATGAAGACACGAATCCTTACTGGGCCTCCCCTGGGGAGATAGCCATAAAGACAGGATGATCATTTTATGGATGGAAAGAACTATAAGCAGGCGCACACGGAAGTATGCCTTCACAGGCCATCTGTGAGAGACTGGGCTGTAAAATCTTAGCTGACACAGGGCCCTGGTACACTACAGTCACCGTGGATGAGGACCCCCATGGTTATACCCCAGAGTCAGAGACAATCAGAAATAGACCTAGGTTTCTTTCTCCTTCCCAGCTCTGCAGCTGAGGTGGCTCTAGAAGTTTTCGTGCCCACTTTAAATCTGTCAGCCTAAGTATCCCGTGAGCCGCTCTGGAGGCGGCATCTACCCTGTACTCTGAGGTCTGAAATCACTTATTATTTTATGAACAGTTACCGGGTGATCCTTGAACTGCTAAGTCATCAGGGAAGACATCTGAATATTTAGATCCTTTGTTCATTTATCATATCTTTATTAAAATATACTAACTGCTGGGGCGCCTGGGTGGCTCAGTCGGTTAAGCAACCGACTCTTGATTTTGGCTCAGGTTGTGATCTCAAGGTCATGAGATCGAAGGGCTCCACACTCAGTGGGGAGTCTGCTTGAGATTCTCTCTCTCTTTCCCTTGGCCTCTCCCCACACTCTCTCTCTCTCTTTCTCAAATAAATAAATAAATCTTTTAAAAAAAATATATATGCTAACTGCTAAACACTAGGTTGGAAAAAGAAGGTCAAGGAAAATAGTATTGTCCCACAAAGAGTTGTCAGGGTGGACTAAAGGTCAAGGAAAATAGTATTGTCCCACAAAGAGTTGTCAGGGTGGACAAAAACAACCCTTACGTTTTATGATACGTCTGGGCAATTGTGATGGGTATACACAGTCTGACTCATGTGTGGATGGTGAGGAGAAACTTCTTGAAAGTCCTTAGAAAGGCATGCCTAAGCTAGATCAGAAGAGTGAGAGATAATTAGGTAAAAAGTGAAGAAATTAGACAATATCATTTGGATGACAGAATATGTCAAAAGGCTTAGTGGCAAGAAATAGCATTTTCTCTTCCAAAAACAACAAATGGTTCCAAAGGTTAGATGATGGGAAAGAAGAGGGAGAAGAGGGAGAAAAGGAAGACGGAGGAAGATGAATTGAAGAATTACTTAAAGGACTAGATATATACAGGCACAGGAAGGATTTCAGATTTTGTGCTGAGATCAGCCAAGGAGGACACCACAAGGTTAAAAGCAAAAAAACAAACAACAACAACAGCAACAACAGAGGATTTTCCCTTTCTACAGGTCACTTGGCTGGCATTCAGGAAGTGAGTAAAATTGGAGGTAAGACGGACACGTGGCAGCTGCAGTAATGCAGAACTGAAATGATGAGAATCTGGCCGCATGCGGGCAATCATGGAAGGGTTTAGAGATAAACAGCAAATGGAATCCTTATTATTTGGCGATTGTTTGGATGAGGGCATAAGATCTGAACTGCGCAGCAGTTCCTGCTAGGGTTCATAGGTCTATTTCTGATTCTCTCTGACTCTGGGGTATAACCCAGGGAGTCCTCATCCACGGTGACTGTAGTGTACCATGGCCCTGTGTCTTTGACATGCCTTGGACAACAGTATCTCCCTCTGGCTCTTTGTGCCTGGCAAAAACAGAGCTCAGATTGTGTTACCTTTATAATTCTAGGAAAGGCATTAACTTTCCATTCCTTGGAGATGGTAGGTTTCCTTTCGATAATTATTACACACATTAGCCTTGCAGATTGTTCAAACAGCTTAACAGGTTGTAAAACTGATTTACAGACTTAAAGAATTTCCAGTGCTCTTCCTACTTATGGAAACATAGCAGTGATCTCTCTGACAAGGCAGGGGTGAAGACAGGTAATGACTCTGATATTGTTCAACCTCTGCTTTTCATAAAGAAGGTACTTCTGCAAGAACTATATGGAAGTGCCCATCTTGCTATGCTCACTTCAGTAGCATTGAATCCTACACTAAGATTAAAATTAAAGAAAATTTATCAATTCAGAAGACAGAATGATAAGATTTGACATTTCTCTGTTAATCTATTGATAATGAGGTAAAGGTGAATATTTGTCATATTGATTATTTTCTTCAGTCATTATTTGTTTTTACTTTTTTATTTGTAGTGCATTTTACTTACGAAGTTTTTTTTCTGTGTGTGTGTGTGTGTGTGGTAGATACATCTGAAGGTGATCTTCTATTAGTCATGTCCTAATAAAATATAATAAAAGTGATGGGATTACATTGCATTATATAAGATACATTGCATTATATATACACACACACACACACACGCACACACACATTGCATTATATAATTCTCTGTGGTATTGAAGAAGTAAGCTACCATGGTGTTATGGGGCCTCTGAGAGAGCCACGTGCAGAGCAATTGCTGATGGTATCTAAGAGCTAAGGCTGGCTGCTGGTTGAGAGTCCGCAAGAACATGGGGACTTACATCCTATAACCCAGTGGAACTGAATTCTGCAAACAAGTACATGAGCGTGGAATAGGACCCTAAGCTCTAGAACACAGCCGGTATGACAACTTGACAGCACCCGGGTGAGACCCTGAGCATAGGAGCCATTTTATGCTGTTTTGAACCATGAAAACTGAGATTACAAATGTAGATTGTATCTACGGCAAAGTTTGTAGTGATTTGTTATCCAGTAATAGATAACTAATACAATTGTCATTTGATCAAACCTAGTTTTGTGTGATTTTTCCACTGTTTTAATTATGTAGAAATACTCTGCCCATATCAATACTCTGCCAAATCATCAAATAGTCACCTACTGGTGTGTTCAAGTTTAGAACAAATGCCTGGCTGGCACTCACTAGTAAACAAAATTAAAGAAGCCTCCATATTTCCATTCATTCATTCACCCATTCATCGATTCACTGATTCATTCATATTTACATAATAAAACTATTAACCTCCTTAACACCAACTATATATCATCCTTTCCAGATTCTGTCAGCTTTAGCAATGCCAACAAGCCTGATCTGCTGTCCTGACATTGTTGCTTTTGTAAAACGTTCAAGATTTTCATGACCTTTATTATCTCAAAATGTTTCTGTGATGTAACTTGGTTGGGGATTTTGTGTTGGGTGTTGGTGTGTGTTCTAAATGGTGCCTGTGCAATTTGGAGGCCTATTTCTGAAGTTATTGAAATGTTCCTTCTGATGTAATTTCTGATGTCATTTCTCAAGAATGACGCCATAATTTACCATCTTCTTGACTCCCATAATCTGGAGTTGAGAAGCTTTGTGAACTTAATACATTATTATGAAGACAGATTTCAAAGGACCTGGTGATAATTGCTCCCTTCTGTGCTGTTCTAATGTTGAGTTATGATTAGAAATTCCCTATATAGGTAAAATGCATTACTGAATAAAACTTCTAAGGGTGCTTCCTGACCAGAATTGCTCATAACGAGGCGAAATTGCCTGCCTTAGAGCTAGAAGAAAATAATATTTCAGATGGACACACAAATGAATACACACATTCTATAAATCCAGTAGCTTGAAAGAGATTTCGCTGAACTGATATCATTAAAAGAGCCCAACAATCAATTGTGCAGCCCTCGGCACCCCATGAAGCATTCCTGGGCCTTTGATGGTAATAAAACTCTGTTTGCATTTTCATGTTCATTAATGGAGGCATTCTACTATTGGGAAAGATTTAAATTTCCATAAAAAGGCAATGAATCTGGAGCTAGCATAAATGTGTTTATAAGATGACAAGTTATGATCAGTGCTTCGTTGGACATGGTGGTCTCCTCTTTATTAATCCTAGCAGCAGGTCATTGCATCAGCTGCTCATTAATCATTTCTCCTTCAGTGAAATGACTTTGAAAATGTAACAGTGCATAACATAGCTGTCGTTCCATAACAAGCTTGCTAAATACTGGTCTTGCATGACTCAAAGTAACTAGGCATTTGGCAAAGGATTTGCAACTAATTTGTGCATTTGGTATTTGCTTTCATTAACTAGTAAATAACAAGCAGGGTTCCAAAGGCTCAAAAAAAATTAGGAGTTTAAAAAATAATATATTACAATTCACTGTGATAATATCTCCATATTTCTTCCTAAAGAACGTTAAAACACCTCTAATATATTATATTAGTCATGGTTTACCTCGGTTCAGATGACACAGTTTGAGTATGACAAATCTACCACTCTTATATGAACTTCTGTGATGAGTTATAATAACATACAAGGCAATAAATGACTACTCATGTTTAATCTGGATGAGGATAAATTTTGAATAAAGAGAGAATTAACACTGGACCCAGTTGAGGAGGGTATTCATATATTATGCAAAAAAATTACATACAGATTCTCAATTGAATAAATAAAAGACATTAAGCATTGTCAAAAGCGTCTGGGCCAGAGTGAATCCATGTAAATAGATAACACTGTTAAAACTAATTTTTAAAATGAAAAACAAAATGGAAAAAGTATAAAAAATTTAAAGATAAATGCTTTTAAGTAAAAAGTATATAATATCCCAATGTGTAGGAATGCATTCAAAGTAAAATAGAAACTTTCAATAATTGTGTCAGTTGGTTAGGTGTCTGTCTTCAGCTCAGGTCATGATCTCAGGGTCCTGGGACCAAGCCTTGCCTCAGGCTCCCTGCTCATCAGGGAGTATGCTTCTCTCTCTCTCTCTCTGCCTCTCCCCAACGCACCCCCACCAACAAGTTCTCTCTCTCTCAAATAAGTAAATAAAATCTTAAAAAAAATAATTGTTTGTGTAATGAACTAGAACATAAAAAGGAGATGACATGCAATATATTTTACCTAAACTATACTGACATATATTTGCATCATGCCTGTCTTTTGGGGATATTACCTTTAGATATTGTTTATTGTTATTTTACAAATCTGCGTTTTATGATTTAAACATCAAATTGAAAGGTGACTGAAGATTCACCTTGGCTGTGCCACATTATATCATGGTTTCTATGAATCATCAAAAAAATTTTACTTGATCTGTTTGGTTTAGCTGCCATCCAGTGGATTTGTTACATAAAGATATGGATAAATTGATGTATTTACTACAATTATATCCTAATTAATCCTAGGATAGCCAATATATAATTAGAATCATGCTTATTTTATTTGCATCTTTGCTTATTTAACTAGGTGATCATTTTGCTATTGTGGTGTCATTAAGAGTGGTATCATTATGCACTCTATGCCTATTTGTTTCATTATTGGAAAATAAACCTATTACTCCAAAGGTTCATCCACTAAGTCTTAATTAGTATTTCATCTAAAGGCATCACTGTAAATTTAGGTATAAAATTCACATTTTTACTCATAAATAACTATAATTTCATGAAATCTTAATACCCCAACAGTGCCAAAGAAAAGTAGAAAAGGAACCTAGTTTTGAAGATGATTCAGGATAATTTTTCAATTGCAAGAAAAAGGATTAAGAGAGCTTTGACATTTATCTGGATCTAAAGTAACAGTAATAGATTTTGGACACATTTTAGGATTTACCATAATATTAGTTTCCATTTCCCTCCCCAACAAGTATTCTGTAAGTCTATGAATTTTAATTTGTTAATCACTCCACTCAAAAAAAAAAAAAGACAAATATCATCAACATACGACTTTATTCCTCATGTCTTTTTAATTTCATGAGATAGTCAAAAGCCACAAATACAAAAAAAAAGAATTAAAGTTTTCTAATTATTATGACTGTCATAAAACAAAACAAAACTGATTTCTTACAGCTAATATTTGTGTCACAAAGCTAACAATTGAGTTAGATTTGAGTTAGATGTGTGTATTTCAAGATATTACTATACCTAGAAGAACTGCAACCTGCAGTAGGGATTTTTATGTTCATCTTTCCTTGATCAACAGTATGGGTTGGAGAGTTCTCTCTCTCTCCATCTCTCCCTCTATATTAAATTTCCAAAACCTTGGAAACAGATGCATGAGGATCTGTGGTGGCCAAAATGTCTTCATTTTTAAAAGCTGATTTATTTTTATGCTTTGTTGTGTTTGTTTTGTTTTACTAAAAATCAAGGAATCAGAAATTAAGATTTTGAGTATAATTTATTTAACTAGGTGATCTTGCCAGCTTATTAGGCTTTCATATTTGAATGGAGCCTAAAATTATTTTTTTTCCTTAGATGACAGCATCACTCATGCATTAGAGTAGAATGGGCAGTTAGGGGTCTACTTCTGTTCTGAGTTTAGACACCCAGTCCAATTGCCAAATAAGTTTGAGTCTCCTTTTCACCATTAGTGGAATAAAGACATTTGAAAACACACTGGCTGTTTATTGGGTAAATCCCTGCCATATAACTCTTAAAGCGTTACAAGATAAAAGCAGAATAAGGAGAATTCCAACACAGGTCTCTCTCCTGGAACAGTAAGACAGACAAACAAACAAACAAAGAGGGGTGGGGAAAGGCTCCCGAGTATAGATGTGACTGAGGCTGTTTCATTTCTCTTTGGCTTCTCTTTCTTGGCTTTTCTTTCTTGGCTATATAACAGTAGAAATCCTCATTTGACTTCCACAAATTCATAGAAGTTACTACCATAATGCATTATGGGTTTAGGACTGAGCCTAAATTCAGGGACTAAGCTAATAAATCTTGATCCAAATTCCCTTTCAAAATTACATGTAGAGATCACCTGTCTGGAGTTTTCATTTTGCATTATCATAATATAACTTGATTGTGCCATGGTGTCATATATAATACCTATTTCCATTACTTCCCTACAATTTTCATATTTTTATGAGAATTTATTGAACTATAACAAAAATGATACACTTTCTGCAGTATCTACAAAGAATTATTTTTACTACTAAAGGAGCTAATCTAACGTTTAATAATTTTTGTTGTTACTAATAAAGACCTATTAAGAAAACTCTTAAGGGGAGCCTCGGTGGCTCAGTCGTTAAGCGTCTGCCTTCGGCTCAGGTCGTGATCCCAGGGTCCTGGGATTGAGCCCCGCATCGGGCTCCCCGCACAGCGGGAAGCCTGCTTCTCCCTCTCCCACTCCCCCTGCTTGTGTTCCCTCTCTCGCTGTGTCTCTCTCTTCAAATAAATAAAAAAAAAAAAAAAATGGAAAAAAAAAAGAAAACTCTTAAAACTTTGGGGTTATATGTGTTTGACTATTTTATATTCCTTATATAAGTGAGATCATACAGTATTTGTATTCTATTTAGCATAATGTCCACCAGGCCCACCCATGCTGTCAAAGGTGGCAGGATTTCCTTCTAAGGCTAATATTCCACTGTATGTATATACCATACTTTATTTTTTTTAATATTTATTTATTTATTTGACAGAGAGAGAGTGAGAGAGGGAACACAAGCAGGGGGAGTCGGGGAGAGAGAAGAAGGCTTCCCACTGAGCAGGGAGCCCAATGTGGGGCTTGATCCAAGGACTCTGGGATCATGCCCTGAGCCTAAGGCAGACGCTTAAGGACTGAGCCACCCAGGCGCCCCTATACCACACTTTATTTATCCATTTATCTGTTGATTTAACAAACAACATTTAAGTTGTTTGTAGGGAGGGGGAAATTGGGTGGTGATTGTCAAAGAGTCCAAAGTTTCAGTTATACAAGATAAATAGACATAATAAAGATCTGGAGACCTACACCACAGCATGATGCATATAACTAACAATATTATATACTTAAAATTTTCTAAGAGGGCAGATCTTATGTTAAGTATTTCTACACATATATGCAAAAATAGTAATAATAAACAAGGTGGGAGGAAACTGGGAGGTGATGGATATGTTTATGACTTTGATCGCAGTGATGGTTTCATGGTATATACTTATCTGCAAATTCATAGAGTTGCATATATTAAATATGTACACCTTTTTATATGTTAACCAATCTTAGTAAAAATATTTTATTTTAAAAAATATCCTCTGGTTTATTATGCTATATTTATGCTTCTCTGTGACTATTACCTTGGATAATCCCTTCCTAAACTGAATCTTGGTTTGACCATGTAATTTGTTTTGGCCTTTTGATTAATGGGTCAGTATCAAACATGACAAAGGAACAGACCCCTGAAAAGCACTTTCCTGTACTTGATCCTGGGGTAGCCTTCTGGGTGTTGAGAGCCATATAGCCCAGTCAGTCCCACTGCCCCATTGACAGCCAGTCAGCTCTACAAAGCAATATTTTCCAAATGACCAACAATTGAATGCAGATGCATGAGAAAGCATGTCCATTGCCCGAGGAAGAACCACCTAGCTGAGTCCAGTCCAAATTGATGACCGATAGAATTGTGAACTAAATAAATATTTGGGGCTTTTTTTTTTTTTCTCTGTTACTAAAAGTTGATGTGGTTTATTATACAGGAAAAAAAGTTAACTGATATCAAAATTGGTACCAGAAATGAGGCACTGCTGTAAAAAGAATATAAAACATGACATTGGCTTCGGGATCGTGTGACAGGCAGTGGCAACAAGGAAATTGTTAATGCAGTCCAGAAACACAGGGAAAAAACTCTTAGTGAAGGCTGAAAAATTTGATGAGGAAATTGTTTTTGGATGCTAGAAAAATGGCAGCTTGTGTGGGTAACAGTTGGCAAAACTGTCACTTGTAGTATTCTGGAATCTCAAAAAAGTTCCTAAAACTTTTGGGTCTGGTTAGAAATGATGTCAAAAATATCTCTTAGGTGAACCTAACCGCATAAAATAAGGTGTTATAACAGGTAGCTGAACTAAACAGGGGGCCATTTAATATGTAAGCAAAATTTAGAGGGCAGAGAGATGAACAGGACTTGCTGGGTTAGAAAATAAACTTGACTCTCAGTTCATCCTCTAGCTTATAAATGATTTTTAAAGAAAATGCAGTTTAAGGAGGAATATTCAGGCAAGGGTATGGCTGTACAAACCACAACCTTCTCTTAAAACTTCCCAACTATTTAAGTGAGTGCCTAGTAGTTTTTCAACCTCAGTACTATTGACATTTGGGACTAGATAATTCTTCATTGTGGGGAGTGTCTTGTTCATTGAAAGATGTTTAGGAATATCCTTGGCCTTTACCCACTAAATGACAGAACACCACTCTCATTCCAATTGTGACAACCAAAAAATGTCTCCTGACATTTTAAAATGTCTCCTGAAGAGCAAAAGCCCCCTCCACTGAGAGCAGATGAGTCAGACAAAAGGGATTCTAAGGATCTTTATGACATTGTCCATAGAAGCCTGAAATGTCCAGAGTGGGAAAAGGCTGATCTCAAAAAGAACTGTTGGTGCATTTTTGCTTCAATAGAGTGGGCCTCAATTTGATATGTAGAAATTCCACAGATTTTTAAGAGAGTTTTATTAACAAAAGACCATACCAGATTAGATAAAAATGGGATGATACTGCTCAAGTTTCTAAAAGACTTTTGGACCTTTCTGTGGGCAAGTAACAGGCTTAGAAAGCAACTACATTGTAAGTACAGAGCATTTTTTTTTAACATTAAAAATAAAAATGTGTGAGTGTGTGAATCCAAGAGTCCAGAGAGAAAAGCCAAGAATAACAGAAGATAATGGAACGGGGAGTCACTCTCAGGGAACAGAACTGGGCCCTCATAAAGGAACATTCTGTGTATAAGGACCTTGGCAACAGGTACCTTTCAAGACTTCAGAAGACTTATACAGCAGGCTGTCTAAGCCTTTTGTTTCCCCACCCGTTACAAACGACAGAATCTTTTGTGACTCTCCCATTCCTATTTCCCCATGGGGTGTACGTATGAGGAGGTCAGATAACTTGCTTTTTATTTCATAGATTTCAGAATCAAGAATAACTACATCAAAAATCTTCATTAAATTTGATTGTAGACTTCAGGGTCTTGGATTTTGAGATTGATTCCAGGATCATCCAGTGAGACTTCTGGGGGTCCTGGTAAGAAATAAATGTCTTTTGCTTTATGAGAAAAGTGAAACATTGGGGTCAGGGCACCCTGTGATAGATATCACTATAACATTATAATCATGGTTCCTTTTTTACTCATGCCTTGCATATTCATGCCTGCAATGGTCTCCTCTAACACTGAATCTTGGACTATCCGCATGGCTTCTTTTGGCCAGTGGCACAATAGCAAATCTACTTGATATGAACAGATAATTGAAAAAAACTTGCCTACTGGGGCTTGTTCTCTCTTGATGCTCTTTGACCCTCTACATTTCCACCTTGTAGAGATGGCTGTGCTGGCCTCCTGGGTGAGTAAGACATGGGACCAAGTCACTCTCATGATTTCAGCTGATGAGTCAACCCCCAGATGCAGAAGCAACTCAGAAGCAGAAATAGCAGCTAAACACAGAAGCATGAGCGAACCTAATCAAGACTGGCAGAAGAATAGCTTAGTTGAGCCCAAGTGAAATTATTAACCTACATACAAATCTTAGAGTAAAATAAGTGATTGCTGTGTTAAGCCACTAAATTGTGGATAATATAATCATTAAATAATTATTCCCAGAGAATCTGCTGCTAGTTGTAATTCATGTTAAAAATACTATAAGAATGTTAGATTTCCACACCACTATATTTCCTTTTTACTAATGTGTGCATAAAGCCTACCCACAGTAGCTCCTCAAAACATATTTAGTGAAGAAAAAATAATTATCAGCCTCTAATTGGTTTAGATAATGGTGTCATGTTTTGGGCTACCAAATTGTCTTCTGTGATAACTTAGAACATATTTCACCTTTAGATGGGTCCCCTATTAATTTCAAATGATTTAATCTCTCCCTTTCCTTCCTTCCAATTCTGAGACTCAGTGGTTAAAGGAAGCTTTTAGTAAAGCCTGTCAACATCCTCACAAGGTAAGATCAATGTGATGCAAGCAGTTGCTATTTTCCCTTAAAAATTATTCTTAATGATGAGAATGCCCTTTATTAACAAGAATATAGAAAGAGTTCACTTGCATAAGCATACTAAAAGGGAGCTAGAGAGGGCAGCTCTTCATCTTCATGTGGGAGGAAAATCCAAAATAGCAATATGCTCAATAGGCTATGTGCATGGTCTAATCACAGGGCTGTGCATGTCACTTTATTAATTAACATATAAATGGCTGCTATTTAAAGCCCTGTCTCTGAATGAATCACTAAAAGATACATCAACTAGATATTCCGATTAATGAGACGGCATTGCATAATATTATAGAAAATGTGTATCTCTATTAGGACACTGGGAAATTGGAGGAAATGGTGAAGAGTGTGGCAGATGTCTTCATCAGACAGAGCTGTGTGACAGCACCCAGATCCACTTTGACTGGAATAGCCTTGGGGAGTAGAAAATGAGCCAGGATAGGGCGGGGGATACACTTGTATATGTGTTACCTATTATGAAAGGATTTGCTTAATGCTTTTTTGTAGTTTGATGGGATTTATTCTTACAACAAGATCCTAGCCAGGGTCATTTCATTTGAAGACAGAACTGTATCTGAGAGAATGGGAAAGAAGGGATACATGGTCCCTATTATCTTACAAGATATTTGAAACTAAATAATTGCTACCTTTTATTGAAAAACAGCTTGTTAGACATTGTTCTGTTCTATTAAATACCATAAGCCAAGTAATATATTTTCATGAAATATATAATATCTTATAGAAATATTATAAAACACATAATATATGAAACTATATACCATGCTCCCAAAATTTTGGAATAATTTAATTTTTAGCCAAGAAAAATTTATTATTATTTTTCCTGGCCAACAACAATAAATGTAATATGCAGCAACATTTTTGTACTGAAAAGTGAAGAGAAACAAAGGATGGCATGTCCCTACCTGACTAAATTTGTAACATTAATTAACAAATTATTTTGTCCAGTTACATTTTTGTTTTTTAAGATTTTATTTATTTATTTGACAGAGAGAGACACAGTGAGAGAGGGAACACAAGCAGGGGGAGTGGGAGAGGGAGAAGCGGGCTTCCCGCGGAGCAAGGAGCCTGATGTGGGGCTTGATCCCAGGACCCTGGGATCATGACCTGAGCCGAAGGCAGACGCTTAACCGACTGAGCCACCCAGACGCCACTCCAGTTACATTATTTTTAAAGCTATATTGAGTTTTAAAAAATATATAGTTTAGGAGCACCTGGGTGGCTCAGTCGGTTAAGCAGCTGACTCTTGATTTCGGCTCAGGTCATGATCTCAGGGTCCTGGGACTAAGCCCCAAGTCAGGCTCCACACTCAGCGGGAAGTCTGCTTCAGGACTCTTTCTCTCCCTCTGCTCCTTCCCCTGCCTGCTCTCTCTCTCTCTCTCTCAAATAAATAAATAAATTTTTAAAAATATATATATATTATGTAACTTTAATCACATAAATTAAATATAAGATTATATACATTGACATCTTTACAATCTTAGAGAAACAATCTCTTCTGAGCTATATATAATTTTATAAAGATCAATATTTTATTTCATAGCAATAGTTGCATCTAGATGTTTCCTATATATGTCGGTGTCGGTATTATGCACATTAGATTTCTTTAATAATTCTAATTTCAAGTAATATTTCCCTGCCTTCTTGAATGGGTCATTAAGCCTGATATTAAACAATACTACTTAATTAGCTTAATAAGTATTGCCTAATACAAATTTTATAATTAGAGGATAAAACTTTTTTTTTCAATAATTAAAAAGGGATACACTGAAGACCTCTTTATAATCACATCAGTTTTTGTAGGGTAATATTTTTGGAATGTATGATGTTGACATATCTCTAGTTTTAGCATACATTTTTTCATCACGGAATCTTTTTTAAAAAAGGAACAGTGAGACACTCCTTTCTTACCATCCATGTTTGATTCAGATCTCAACAACTGCAAACATTTCATCATCATTTCTACTAAGAATGAACTCACTTCATTTTATTGTAACAAGTTATTTTTGAAGGTCAGTGCCTAATTTTGCATGAGACATTGAATGACACAGTTTTCATTTAAGACTGGCTTCCAATATTTATTCCATTAGTACATGTAGGTTCAATTTTTAACTTGTTGATGGTGGAACTGGATTTGATTACACTTAACATTGCTGCCTACCTAGATAATCTGATTCTGGGTAGATACATTTAAAAAAATATTATATATCAAGAAGGTGCTAATTTTAAAATTTTACTGATATAAACATTTTAAATTTCACCTAAGCTAATTTTTTTTGTAGTTTTTATATATTATGCCTTCTCCTGTAATATTTTCGGTCCTTGCAATAATCTTTAGTTCTACGTCTGTCAAGTAATTATTTCTTCTCCTTTATTTCTTTTTTAAATTTTATTTTATTTAAAGTAAATTAATTAACATATAGTTTATCATTTGTTTCAGAGGTAGAGTTCAGTTATTCATCGGTTGCATATAACACCCAGTGCTCTTTATATCATGTGCCCTCCTTAATGCCCATCACCCATTTACCCCATCCCCCCATCCACTTCCCCTTCAGTAAACCTCAGTTTGTTTCCTATAGTTAAGAAGCTCTTATGGTTTGGGCGCCTGGGTGGCTCAGTTGGTTAAGCAACTGCCTTCGGCTCAGGTCATGATCCTGGAGTCCCTGGATCGAGTCCCGCATCGGGCTCCCTGCTCGGCAGGGAGTCTGCTTCTCCCTCTGACCCTCCCCCCCTCTCATGTGCTCTCTCTCATTCTCTCTCTCTCAAATAAATAAATAAAATCTTTAAAAAAAAAAAAAAAGAAGCTCTTATGGTTTGTCTCCCTCTATGATTTCGTCTTATTTTATTTTTCCCTCCCTTCCCCTATGATCTTCTGTTTTGTTTCTTAAATACCACATATGAGTGAAATCATATGATAATTGTCTTTCTCTGATTGACTTATTTCACTTAGCATAATACCCTCTAGTTCCATCCGTGTTGTTACAAATGGTAAGATTTCAATTTTTTGATGGCTGAGTAATATTCCATTGTCTACATATACCACATTTTTTTTATCCATTCATCTGTGAATGGACATCTCAGCTTTTTCTATAGTTTGGCTACTGTGGACATTTCTGCTATAACATTGGGGTGCAAGTGCCCCTTTGGATCACTACATTTGTATCCTTTGGGTAAATATCTAGTAGTGCATTTGCTGGGTCATAGGGTAGCTCCATTTTTATTTTTTTAAAAGATTTCATTTATTTATTTGACAGAGAGATAGAGAGAGAGCACAAGCAGGCAGAGTGGCAGGAAGTGGGAAAAGCAGACTCTTTGCTGAGCAGGGAGCCTGACATGGGGCTCGATCCCAGGACCCTGGGATCATGACCTGAGCCGAAAGCAGACGCTTAACCAACTAAGCCACCCAGAGGCCCCTATTTTTAATTTTTTGAGGAACGCCCATACTGTTTTCCATAGTGGCTGTACTAGCTTGCATTCCCACCAACAGTGTAAGAGTGTTCCCCTTTCTCCACATCCTCGCCAACATTTGTTTTTCCTGACTTGTTAATTTTAGCCATTCTGACTGGTGTGAGGTGGTATCTCATTGTAGTTTTGATCTGTATTTCCCTGATGCCAAGTAATGTCGAGCATCTTTTCATGTGTCTGTTGGCCATTTGGATGTCTTCTTTGGAGAAATGTCTGTTCATGTCTTCTGTCCACTTCTTGATTAGATTATTTGTTTTCTTAGGTGTTGACTTTGATAAGTTCTTTATAGATCCTGGATACTAAGCCCTTTATCTGATACGTCATTTGCAAATATCTTCTATTCTGCAGGTTGTCTTTTGGTTTTGTCAACTGTTTCCTTTGCTGTGCAAAAGCTTTTTATCTTGATGAAGTCCCAATAGTTCATTTTTGCCATTGTTTCCCCTGCCTTTGGAGACATTTCTAACAAGAAGTTCTTGTGGCCAAGGTCAAAGAGGTTGCTGCCTGTGTTCTCCTAGAGGATTTTGTTGGATTCCTGTCTCACATTTAGGCCTTTCATACATTTTGAGTCTATTTTTGTGTATGGTATAAGGAAATGGTCCAGTTTCATTCTTCTACAAGTGGCTGTCCAATTTTCCCGACACCATTTGTTGAAGAGATTGTCTTTTTTCCGTTGGATATTCTTTCCCACTTTGTTGAAGATTAGTTGATCATAGAGTTGAGGGTCCATTTCTGCATTCTCTATTTTGTTCCATGGATAGATGTGTCTGTTTTTGTGCCAGTACCATACTGTCTTGATGAGTACAGTTTTGTAATAGAGCTTGAAGTCCAGGATTGTGATGCCACCAGCTTTGCTTTTCTTTTTCAACATTCCTCTAACTATTTAGGGTCTTTTCTGGCTCTATACAAATTTTAGGATTGTTTGTTCCAGCTCTGTGAAAGATGCTGACAGTATTTTGATAGGGATTGCTTTGAATGTGTAGATTGCTTTGGGTAGCGTGGACATTTTAATAATATTTGTTCTTCTAATCCATGAGCATGGAACGTTTTTCCATTTCTTCGTGTCTTCCTCAATTTCTTTCATAAGTGTTCTATAGTTTTCAGAGTACAGATCCTTTACCTACAAGCTGGTTCTTTGAAGGAATTAATAAGATTGATAAACCTCTGGCCAGACTTATCAAAAAGAAAAGAGAAAGGACCCAAATAAATAAAATCATGAATGTAAGAGGAGAGATCACAGCCAACACTGGAGAAATACAATCAATTATAAGAGAATATTATGAGCAATTATAGGCCAAAAAATTAGGCAATCTGGAAGAAAAGGATAAAGGCCTAGAAAAATATAAACTACCAAAATTGAAAGAGGAAGAAATAGAAAACCTGAACAGACCCATAATCAGCAAAGAAATTGAATCAGTAATCAAAAATTTCCAAATAAACAAGAGTCCATGGCCGGCCGACTTCCCAGTGGAATTCTACCAAACATTAAAGAAGAATGAATACCTATTCTTCTGAAACTGTTCCAAAAAATATAAATGGAAGGAAAACTTACAAACTCATTCTATGAGGCCAGCATTACCTTTATCCCCAAACCAGACAGTGACCCCACTAAAAAGAATTACAGACCAATATCTCTGATGAGCATGGATGCAAAAATTCTCACCAAGTTACTAGCTAATAGGATCCAACAGTACATTAAGAGGATTATTCACCATGACCAAGTGGGATTTATTCCTTGGCTGAAGGGGTGGTTCAACATCCACAAAGCAATCAATGTAATACACCACATTAATAAAAGAAAGGACAAGAACCATAAGATCCTCTCAATAATGAATAAAAAGCATCTGACAAAGGACAGCATCCTTTCTTGATTAAAACCCTTCACAGCGTAGGGAGAGAGGGTACATATGATACCTCAATATCATAAAAGCCATATATGGTAGACCCACAGTGAATATCATCCTCAACAGGGAAAAACTGAGAGCTTTTCCCCTAAGGCCAGAAACATGACAGGAATGTCCACTCTCACCACTGTTGTTCAACATAATGCTGGAAGTCCTAGCCTCAGCAATCAGACAACAAAAAGAAATAAAATGTATCCACATTGGCGAAGAAGAAGTCAAACTTTCACTCTTCACAGAAGACATGATACTCTATGTAGAAAACCCAAAAGACCCCACCAAAATTTGCTAGAATTGATAGAGGAATTCAGCAAATTCAAAAGATAGAAAATCAATGCACAAAAGTCAGTTGTATTTCTATACACTAACAATGAAGCTGCAGAAAGAGAAATCAAGGAATCGATCCCATTTACAACTAAATCAAGGAATCAATCCTATTTACAACTGCACCAAAAACCATAAGATACCTAGGAATAAACCTAATATTAGTCTTTCTTTTAACTGTTCCTTTCAAATTTGTTTCTACTTTCTGCTTTCTCTAAGACCATGTCATATAACTTCTACACATACTCTCAGCTACCCAGCATGGAGATATAATATAAATCATTAAAACTTTTGCAAAGGTGATCTGGAAAGAAAATCATGAGAACATGCTCCTTTTAATGAGCCTAGTTATCTTACCTCTTTATTACATTGTTATCATTTGATTAGTTATATAATACTCTAACAGATTTAAAATTGGACATATTAGAGGAAATTTAACATGGAACTGAAGGCCTTTGGTGTGTATGTGTGCCTGTACATGTGTACAAAGTCAAGTGACAAATCCTAGGCAGAAAAATCTAAATGTAGACTACCAGTTGTTTCGAAAATCATGGAGCTTATTTTTGAGAGTCTTGTACTGAAGAGTAGCATGATTTACAGTTCACCAGAGTCTCTAGCAATGCTATATAAATACTTCATGAAATATTCTACTGAGAGTATTAGCATTTTGAGATACAGCAGAAATTATTTATATGCCTTTCCTTTTGGTAAACAATTTGTGTCAGTAAATATGAAGACATGAAGGACTCATATGTTTTGTTTATAGTTGGGAAATCTTGCTTGGGAATTTACTATAAGCTGAGGTTTTGCCTGCTGAGATTCTATTGAGCCTTCATTGCAATTGAAGCAAGTTCTTTTTTTTTCTTTTTTTAAATATCTCAAGATTCGTACCATTAGGAAATGCTGTATATTTTGCAATTTGAATTTGTTCAAAGGCATTTTTTTTTTACAAATCTTCAGTATTTTAAGAAGTTAACTATTTCCCATGGACCAAAAGCACATTTTCCTTCTTCACTCAACTTCAGAAAAGAAATAAGAAAACCTACTTACATGAGGTTGGGGGAGGCTGAAAACTATCATTCCAAATAAACATAAACACCATACCCAGACTACTGAACTTTCAATATATTCAAAAATAATATTTATATATAATAGACATAGATGTCTCTAATTTCTCCATTGTCCTTAATCCTTTGAACACATCATATTTCTAAATTAACACCAATTTTAAATAATTACATTTATTCAAGACTTCAGGGAGAATAAGATGAGGAAAGATGGCCTGTTTTTTGCTCTAGTCCAAGCAACCAGTTTAGTGCCATGGACACAAAAATGAAATACCATGTGGTGCTTGCCTTTGGAGTACTTTTAAGTTAGTAGGAAAGAAGAAAAAAAAAATGTGTATATCATAATGGAAAGAATTAAAAAAAATTGTTATGACACACAAAAATAAAAATAATTGTTATGATGATAAAATAAAAATAATTGTTATGACAAATGATACTGCAGATAACAAGGAGGAATGATTATTTCAGAAAAAGAGAATTAGAAATCCCTTCATGAATTAATAATGTTAATGTCCAGAAATTTCTAACATATGCCCAACTTAAAATGTTTAGGGCAAAGATAATTCTATTCATGATACCAAAGTAAACATAAATAAATTTTTTTCCCTAATTCAATGTATTGTTTTAATACATATTCTTCTAGACTCTTTTCTTGATTCTAAAGAGATATGGGAATGACAAGACAACATGATTGATACATGCTTTACATGTGTTAGTGATTTAAGTTTATATTTAAATTTATCATCACCTTTATAATTGGGAATTCATACATGATGTTTTAAAAGAGCTAAATACAAATTTTTTCCTGTGTCATAATTTTTACTTATCAGTTTAATTTCCTCTGTGTCCAGGTAATACTTGGAAGCATTATATGTGCAGTTATTGAAAGTGAAAAGTATGTCTTTAAGTCTAAATATCTGAAGGTACTTAAAAAAAGTCCACTTCTCCATCCCTTCCTCTAGATCAGCTCAAAGATGATCATTTAATAGACTCCCATATATGTAGGTACCTCTGATCCCTCAGTGTGACTACTGGTTCTCAAGAAAGATCTGAAACCTGAGAGAGTCTGCTTGGTTTGAGGTTTTGTTTATTTGTTTGTTTTGTTTTAACTGACATGTCCAGCAGCCATTATGTAGAGAGAATTTTTGTGCTTGTTACATCCTGCCAATCTATGGACAAGAAAAATCACATTCTTATTCTTTCTTAATAACAAACAACCAAACTTGAAACTAAAATCAAACAAAAAAACAACCCCCCCAAAAAAACAACCAAAACCCCTCTTATTTCCAATTCTGTTGTTATTGTTGTTTGATTTTGCATAGATTAACTTTCTTGGATTAATAGGTCATAGAGTGAAAGAGTTTATAAACTTAAACACTATACTTATGGTCCTTAGAAAAAAAATTGAATCTTGATATCTTTATTAGGGAGAGTTGCAGATAAAGATCTCTCATAAGTAAGGTCTCTGTGGAATATGACTCATCTCTTTTTTATGAAGGAACTAAAGACAGAATATTTGAAATTCCAAACTGCTTTGATGGTTGAATCAGTGATGTGGAAATCCTTGCACATAAGAACATTGTGAGAATCATGATATTGAAAACTACTATTGATCCACTTGTGTGGGAGTCTTGAGCAATGTACCTATAATTTTTCAGTGTCTATTGTAAGAATTATAAATTCTGTATGACCTACAATCTCAAGGAAACTTGACACACCATCCATGTTTGTGCTTAGAATTTACTTATTTATGTGCTTATTTATGATTTGGTCTACAAGAGAAGTGTTTGAAAGACAGCATTCCAGTGGTGGGAAGGTCAAGTATTCCACTCGAAGAATAAAGGAATGTGGGATACAGATAAGTAATTGCCATGCTTGGGTGATATATTTAGCCGTTTTGTTACAAATTCTATTTTGCTCCTACAACACACACACACACACACACACACACACACATATACACAAACACACAAAACTTCTAAACCTCTGGATATTTGCATTTTTCTTGTAAGATCATAAAGGCAATAAACATGCTTCCTGTAGTTTCTAGACTTGGTGCTAAAAGCTGTGATTTAGGAAACAATCAACATTTAAGTAGGGAAAATTAGAACATAAAATAACTTGTTGTCACATAAATTATTTTTATGATATACTACTGTAGCTATGTTATGCATAGGCATGTTCTCATTTAAAATTGGGTTGCATGAATATTGTTTATGCCTTGACAATATGCATGTTTTTTTTTTTTTTGCTATAAAAAGATCCTAAATGCTTTTTGCATATTCCATAAGCACGTCCTACAGAGCTCTTAGTAATAAAGCACTGGCTTAAAGGTTAGAAGAGTTACCATAAATTTGTGACTGTGCCCTACTCTGATCCTCTGCTTTCATGGCCTTTAGGCACTTAATTTTTTTAGGACAAATAATGTGGAATGGCAAATGATGATCTATTCTAGGCTAATTCAAGGACGCAATACTGAAATACTGACACATGTTTAATGTTATTGTTATTGAATAATGGTATAGCTCAGTTTATTAACATAACATTTCTAGTAACTTTTTCCTACCATGGTATATTTTGGTACTTCTCCCACGTGACAGAATTTGTAAGAATATCTCCAACTAAAATTCCAGGGGCAATGGTTCATGTTTCTTTCATGGGAAGCTACAAGATCAAAAACATTACAGTTAAGCCAGGCCCTACTTATACCTTTTAATAAAAAGCTCATTTAAAAAAAAAAAAATGTTGTCTTACTGACAATGCTTTTAGGTGTGGTGTATTGTAGGATGTTTAAATTGGGGTTGGACTATTTACAGAATGTCTCTACGTTAGGTAAGAATTATGAAATAAGATGGTGTGAGGTATTGATATCCTGAGATTATCAAACAGTTTAGGGATAAAAGTAGAGATGCCCTGTTGATAATAAACTTTCTATATTCTCCAGTTGGCCAAGTTTCACATATGGCTTAAATTATTCTCTGCCATTTTCTCTCTCTCCTGAATATGTAAATTGAATGCGTGGATGCAAAGTCTTAAAAATTATACAAACTTCCCACTTACAATAAACTTTTTCTGCATCAAAATTTTTCAGGCATAGTCACAAAATTGGCCCTGTGAAACTTGAGAGATGTCTGAGTCAAAAAGTTTTGCTTTTTTACCAGTCTTTCTCCTTCCTCTTGGGGTAAATATACTGCATTGCCAAGAAAAAAAACTGCCTTTATCCTTCCAAGTTCACCACTCTCTCCACTGCTATGTAACACCCCTCCACAATAGTTCACGTGGCTCTGGTACTTTTCAGCTTATGAAGTGACTATAGCACTCCATTTGATGTACACAACTACCCTTGTGGTGAGCTAAAAAGTTAGCATCTATGCTGTATGCAGATGGGGAGGCTGAAGTTCAGATGGCTTAGTGAGTGATAGAACTGGAACTAGAATCCATATCTAGTAAGTAATTTTGATGCTCTTCAGATTGTTGCCATGCAGCCCATCACACCCATCCTGCACTCATGCCAACCCTAGAACTGTAGAACTGGAATGGTTGCTTATCCCAGGGTTGCTTAACTAGTCTCAGTACATCTGCTTAAATACATGCCCCCTTTAGGAAAATTAGAAAAATGTGCTCTCAGATGGACCCTGCTGGTGCATTACTAGTCTACCAAAAAGGGGTGTGTGTGTGTGTGTGTGTGTGTGTGTGTGTGTGTGCATATTTTTATATAAAAAAAAAAAAATGCGGCTTCTGCTCTGGTGAGTCGGGACCCAGCCTGCTCATGACATAACCAGAGCAAGTAAGAGAGCACAAGATCTCTGAGTGAGCTTCAAAAACAAGGGGCTTTCCTTCTCACTGCCTGTGCCGCTTTTCAGCCTGCTCATCTCCACTCCAGTCAGCACTCCCTTGTACCTCACCACATTTAACACCTTACCAAGACAAAAATAAACTTGTTCTCAATTTCTGTATTATAGAACTTTGTCAGTGGTTCTGTCAGGTATATTGCTCCCTCTCATATCTGCTTTTTCATTTTCAAAAAGCTAAGACATTTTTGAAAATATAAATGAAAATATGTATGAGCAAAACAAATTTTTGAAGATGAAAAAATATGATTTTACCATAATTAGATTCCCATCAGTAGAACTTGAGGATCAAAGGATTAGGCACAAGTCCAGGATATGGGCATTCCTTGTAGTTCAGTCATTCAATTTTTTTTTGAATTATACCCCTTCAATCTCCAACTTCCTTTTTCTGTGTTCATCTTTTATGTTTTTGAAAGATTTAGTGTAATTCTGTGGATTTGGAAAACAACATAATTGATGGGTTATTTGTATAAACAAATCCACATTAATGCAAAGTTAGAAATATGTTACAAATGAGTCTGATTTCTCAATTTGGCTTTCTTAAATGTGACTGGTAATTGGTCTTAAGAAACAACTCACTATTTCCTCTTTCAAGAGACTTATGACAGTTGAGCAGCAATCAGGAATGAATAAACCCAAGGGCGGAGAACAATCTCGCACACCCCAACAGAAAATAATTGCAACATTCATTTCTAAAATCTGTAGCAAAGCTTTGAACAGATTCTCTTAAACTCTATTACAGCATGTACCACAATATGGGTTCTATGAAGATGAAATATAACAACTCACTTTGCTAAATTAAATGTAGACTTTAAGTTTTTGAATCAAACAACTGCCTTGATTATAAAGTCAATATAAAACTAAAAACAAACATTCAAGAATGTGTCAAATATGTCCATGTATCATGCAACAGCTATACTTCAGTGAAATAAAAATGCATCGGAATTAATATTTTTAAAATCATTTTGAGAGGCAAGTTAACTTTCTAGTTTTGAATACTATACAATTTTCATATCTGACATCAACTCTCCTTCTTTGTGCCCCATAAATGATTCCCAAAAATATTTTTAAAAACAAACAGGAAAAGGTAAAGCAGTATTTATTTAGAAAATTATCCAATAGCTAATGATATTTCACATCAGATATTAAAACAGAAAAATAAAAGCGTCAGCTTTCTAAGGTTTTCGTAATATTTTATTTCAGTATCACCAACACTATGGTTGGGAGTATAGTAAAAAGTATTTATTGTTGATGCTCAGTCTTTTTTAGAATCCTGAGTTTTGTGGCTTAATATATAAAAGGTCTTAACAGTGGGCAATATCCTTTTTTAATTTTTTTTATTTGGCGGTCTACAAAGAGGATGTCAAAATTAGGCAAGATAGAAATTAAGTTGACTCACTAGAAACCAATAGGGATGCTGTTAATTAGAACATTGACTCTGATTTAAAAATATATATGTCTTATATGCAATATACCATATAACACCATATAATTATATATAATATATAATTAATATATAATGTTAAAATTATATATTAATAAATTAATAATATATCAATATTAATATAACTGTTGATATGATATGTTATCAATACATGACTTTTATAAAGTATGTTATATAACATATAATGATTATATATAATATATAATATTATATAAAATATATATCTTTAATCATTGTTTTTGTCAAGCAGGTTAACTATAACAAGCAACATCATAAATTAAGGGGCCAAACAATAAAATTTTATTTTGTTTCCTGCTTACATAATGATCCATTCACAGATATTCTTGGTTGAGTAGCTCCCTTTAAATTGCCATTTTATGTCTTAGGCTCCATCTATTTTAATTCTACCCATCTTTAAGTTTGGGAAGTTCTTAATTTAACAGTCAAACAACCTAAGGCCTTAAGAGTAGGAGGACTGAGAATTGAGACTTTAACCAATAAATGTGTTTCCTTGTAAGAAATATGGGGAAAGACAGAAAGCAAATCTCTAGGTTTACACTTTTGAGGGTTATACCATGGAAATATGAGTGCCATTTGATTTGGACCATTCTATCTCCGTAACTCCTCTTGTCCTATTCCCAATAGCCCTTCTATGTCCTACCAACCTTTCCCAGGAACCTCCCATCAGTAGAACTTGAGGATCAAAGGATTAGGCACAAGTCCAGGATGAAGTTCAGATGGCTTAGTGAGTGACTGGCTCTTACCTTGTCTCTCTGCATTTCTGCCTTAATAGAAAGAAGATAGCTATCTCCACTCATTTTGCTACACTAGAAAGACCTGAAAATTGAAATCTCTATAAAATTGTGCAATTGAGTGCTGGGACAGATAAAATGTGTAGAGGACAGATGCTGGAACTTTGATAATGGCTTGATATTCTACTAGAAAAATGCCTAATGTATTTCTTTAAAAAAAAAAAACTTTGGGGTGCCTGGGTGGTGCAGTCGGTTAACCAACCAATTCTTGGTTTGGGCTCAGGTAGTGATCTCAGGGTTGTGAGATGGAGCCTCCCAACAGGCTATACACTGAGTGTGGATTCTGCTAAAGTTTCTTTCTCTCCCTCTTCCTCTGTCCCTCTCCCCATGCACTCCCTCTCTCTCTCACACAAATAAATAAATCTTTAAAAAAATAAATAAAGGGCGCCTGGGTGGCTCAGTTGGTTAAGCAACGGAGCCCAGGGATCGAGTCCCACATCAGGCTCCCTGCTGAGCAGGGAGTCTGCTTCTCCCTCTGATCCTCCCCCCTCTCATGTGCTCTCTCTCATTCTCTCTCTCAAATAAATAAATAAAATCTTTAAAAATAAATAAATAAATAAATAAATAAAAAATAAGACTTTACTTTTCAAGAGCAGTTTTAGGCTTACAGTAAAGTTGAGAGGAGGGTACAGAAATATCTCATATACCGCCTGCTCCCACACATGAATAGTCTTCCCCATTGTCAACATCATCAGTACAATGGTACATTGTTTACCTACACTGACACATCATAATCACCCAAAATCCATAGTATACTTAAGGGTTCACTCTTGGTGTTGTATATTCAATGGGTTTGGACAAATGCATAACAACCTATATCCATTTTTATACCTCCAGAGTATTTTCACTGCCCTAAAATACTCTGTGCAATGCCTATTCATCTCCCACTGACTCCCCACACTTGGCAATCACTGAGCTTTTTGTTTCCATAGTTTTGCCTTTCCAGAATGTCATATATTTGGAATCATACAGTATGTGACCTTCTCAGATTGGTTTCTTTCACTTAGTAATTTGTATTTGTTTCCTACATGTCTTCCTGGCTTGATGGCTCATTTCTTTTGACTGCTGGATAATACTCCATTGTTTAGGTGTACCACAGTTTGTCTACCAATTCTACTGCAGGACATCTTGGTTGCTTCCAAGTTTTGGCAGTATGAATAAATAAAAATACTATAAACATCTATGTACACATTTTTAAATGGGCATTAAATTTCAACTACTTTGGATACATACCAAGGAGTGTGATTGTTAGATTGTAGGTCGAGTAGGTTTAGTTTTATAGGAAACCACCAAACTGTTTTCCAAAGTGCACCAGTTGGCATTTCCACCAAAATGTATGAAAGTTTCTCATTCTCCATGTCCTCATCAGCAATTGGCATTGTTAGTATTCTGGATTTTGGCTATTTTAATAAGTTTATATCTCATTGCTTTAATTTTCGTTTTCTTGACATAATATGTGGAGCATCTTTTCGTATACTTATTTGCCCTTGTCTATCTTTGATGAGATGTCTGTAAAGGTTTTTCACCCATTATGTAGGAAAAACTTCTTCTGTGTTTTTCCTGTACTACTCACACAGAACACTTCACTTCTGACATTTCTGGTCACCAAATGTGTGACTTTTTTCCTCCCACTAGGCAATTCTCTACAATACCAGCTGGGTGTCCTGTAATTCAAATGAATTCTGACACTATCTGTCTGGAGTAGCATCAGATCCCACAAGTTGGAGTCTCAGTCTCAAAGACTATCCCTAATCCCAATTTCAGATGATAGTCACAAACCCTGGGTCCTCACCTGTATTTCTGATGGACTGGCTATAAATTGGGACTCTAGTGTCCCCTTTCTTGGGTTAATCAATTTGTTAGAATGGCTCACAGAACTCAGGGAAAGCTCTACTTACGTTTGTTGGTTTATTATGTAATAAAGGATATGATAAAGGACACAGAGGAACATCCAGACAGAAGAGATACAAGTTCATGTGAATATCTGTAAAATAACTTGTTGGGATTTTGATTGAGATTGCACTGAATCTATAAATTAAGTTGGGAAGAACTGATGTCTTGACAATATTGAATCTCCTTATCCATGAACATGGAATATCTCCTCATTTATTTAGTTCTTATTTGATTTCATTCAACAGAGTTTTGTAGTTTTCCTCCTACCAATGTATGTTTTAAAACAAATTTTTTGATTGTCAAATAATACATTTTATTATGCTAAACAATTAAAAGCATGACTTTTGAATTGTTCACTTACATGCCATTTTTATTAAAAAAAGCTTGTAATTTAATCTTATAGGGTGGCATTTAAAAGATAATTCAGAAGTAGTTATAGTCCTTTTAATCAGTCTCGCCTGCTTGCCCCAAAATATCAAATAAATGTTAAGAGAAACATGGTGTGGTGGTGGTGGTAGCAGTAGAGGTAGTAGAATAATCTTTAGATTATTTGAAAGTTACAAATGCAGTACTTTTTATGTAATGGTGGAACATTTCAAAATGGCTGTCAATATAAGACCTTTAAGCAACTCAGACACTAAAACAATTATCAAAAAACCAACATTTCTAGAGTGACATTCTTTCAAATATAAGATGATATTCAGTTTGCTGGCCAATATGTATTTCTCACATAATACACAAACTAGGTATTTATAATACTGTTGTTGCTCTTTATCAAAACATTTGCACAAAGAGTGATACATTTTCACAAAGAGTGTCACAAAGTGAAATGCAGATTAAACCCACATGACTCATATTAATAATCATAGTTCATAAAACATCCCCTTATGCAATTCCTGATGAATAATCTTCATAAACTTTAAACTGCTGGGGCGCCTGGGTGGCTCAATCGTTAAGCATCTGCCTTCAGCTCAGGTCATGATCCCAGGGTCCTGGGATCGAGCCCTCCATTGGGCTCCATGCTCCGCAGGAAGCCTGCTTCTCCCTCTCTCACTCCCACTGCTTGTGTTTCCTCTCTCACTGTGTCTCTCTCTGTCAAATAAATAAATAAAATCTTTAAAAAATAAAAATAAAAAAATAAACTTTAAATTGTTGCATGACAAGGTTTGGATACTTTTATTTATCTCGGCCTGAACATTTTAAGTTTCTGTTACCAAATGGTTTAATTACTTTAAATGTGATTGGCAGTTTCCATTGCTATTATAGTTTATTTACATGATTTTTATATGATGGAAAGAAAGAGACTCTTGAAAAAATGAAAATTGTTATTTTAAGTGACTTTTAAAAAATTAATAACTCTTTATGTCTGCACAATGTTCTTCTCTTCCCTACCAACAAATTCATCAGAATGACTAACTTAATTGAGGCCATCTTACAAGAGATTTTTATTCATAATTCTATTGTTGCTATTTAAGAAACTTAATATGTAGAAATACCTGTTTAATATATGTAGACATTTTTAGAAATAAAATGATACACAGAATGATGGTACTAATGTTTTTATTTAATTCTTTCATTAATTTGTTTTGCTCATTTCATAGTAATTTGTTTCTAATATGGACAGAACAATGGAAGCACCAAAAGGGTAAGTGACTGACCCTTATCAGATAACTGTCATAAGATCAAGACTAATGCACACATTATTCTTTTTTTTTTTAAGGTTTTATTTATTTGAGAGAGGGCATGCTTGAGAGCACGAACGGAGGGAGGGGCAGGGCGGAAGAGCGAGAGAAAAGCAGATTCCCTGCTGAGTGTGGAGCCTGACTCCTGGCTCAATGACACACCCTGAGATCATGACCTGAGCCAAAATCAAGAGTCGGACACTTAACCAACTAAGCCCCCCAGGCGACCCACACACATTACTCTTCTAATTTTAGTTTGCACTATAGGCTTTCACCAACTTCATAGGATGATAGATCATTTTGTTTTAATCGCCATGTTCACACTTTGAATTATCAGGAAAATATTTTATTTTTTTAATTATTTTTTCCAGAATTTTATTTTTTTTTTAAATTCCAGTTAGTTAATATACAGTGTAATATTAGTTTCTGGTGTATAAATAAGGACTCAACACTTCCATACAACACCTGGTGCTCATCACAACTGCACGCCTTAATCCCCTCACTTACTTAACCCATCCCCCTACCTATCTCCCTGCCGGTAACCATCAGTTTGTTCTCTATATTTAAGAGTCTATTTCTTGGTTTGCCTCTCTCTCTTTTTTCCCTTTACTCATTTGTTTTGTTTCTTAAATTCCACATATAAGTGAAATCATGTGGTATTTGCCTTTCTCTGACTGACTTATTTCACTTAGCATAATATACTCTAGCTCCATCCATGTCGCTGCAAATAGCAAGATTTCATTCTTTTTTTATACGTATTTTTATTTCATTTTTATACATATTTTCATACATTTTTTTGCATCAATCGACCTTTAATGTCCAAAAGAGACATGGATGCAGAGCATAGGTGATGGTATATATATACACACATGTATATATAGTCTTTGACAAAGCAAGAAAGAATATCCAATAGGAAAAAGACTCTTTTCAACAAATGTGTTGGGAAAACTGGACAGCCACATGCAAAAGAATGAAACTGGACCACTTTCTTACACCATATGTAAAAATAAATTCAAAATGGATAAAAGACCTGAATGTGAGACTTGAAACCATAAAAATCCTAGAGGAGGCAGTAACCTCTTTGACATCAGCCATATAGCACCTTCTATTTAGATATGTTTGTTTTATTTTTTTTATCCTGTCTTACTTTGGGTTACACATCTAAAATGCTTCAGATATATTATAAGTTAGTATGTCCTAAAATTTCCTTCTATATAATTAAAGGCCTAGGTTTATAAATAAGGTCAAGTTTAGGCCACACAGGTGTCTTTTGAATCTGTTGCCTCCTTCAATATAAGAACTAACTTTCCAACTTGAAACCATCAATATCTTTCACACAAATTATCACAATGACTTTCTCACTGATCTCCTTGCCTTCATCATTCTAATGAAAACAGTCTGAAATATCATTTTAAAATGTCTATCTGATTATCTAATTATGTCATTCCTCTGCACAATATCTTTTTTTTTTTTTTTTTGCTTATTTCTTCCAGGATCTGGCCCTTTCCTGCTTCTGCTTTTCCAAACAATTGACTGTATCTACTAACTTCACTTACTACATTTCTGATATATTAAATCTGTGGCAGTCCCCTCTCATGTTGAGATGTTCCACATCTACATTTGTTGATCCCTGTGCCTGGAACACTTCAACTGTTTGGTGATCTACTGATTATTTATTGAAGTTCAGTTGAATGATCTTCTCCGCAGGTAAGCTGTTACCTACTTTGAACCATATTTGCAAACATACCTCTACATGTAACATTACGATGATATATTATAATTATCCCTACCTGCTGAATTTTCTTGAGGATCCACTAGTTTGAATATTCTTGAGGACAACAAGTGCAGTATTTATTTTTGTTTCATAAGTCCATAATCATGAAACCTGACACACAGTAGGTGCTTTATAAACATTTGGTAAACAAATGAATATTGCTAGAACACCATTAAAGTCTGTAGGTCAGAATATGTTATACTCTTAAGTGAGGCCTGGCTTTTTTCACAATAATCACATTTTAAGAATAAGTCACACTTTGAAACTAATAAATTACTTAAATTAAAACTTGTTTTTTATTAATATTGATATTCAGAGAGGGCAAATAAAAGATTCCAGAACAGTTCTTAATTAATATTCATATACAAGCTCTGGTTTCAAAACACAAAAATGGAGGAGAAATAACAATAAAACCTCAGTACACTAAAATTTCATTATACACATTTTGTATTATTCAAGTAATGTTTATGATTTTGAGCTTCTGTTCAAATTTAATTTCATGTTTTCTGGCAAAAATATTCATCTATAATAACAGCTGTGCTCTTCAAATGTAAGTACTATTTTTTTGTATCTTGAACCTGGCATTAGTATCTGTGTGAAGAAGAGGATTTGGAAAACATATTTGAATTAGTCTATTTAAATAAACAGTGATATGTTCTGTAGGTGTGGCTTACTGAGTAGAAGGGTTACTTATCTGTAAGGTCAGATGTGCATGAAGGCTGTTTTGTTGTTGGGTAAACTGAATTCCGTATCTGATGTACTTTTAGGATAATAGCCTAAATGTTAAATTATACATATGTTCCACAGAATTTAGTGTCTATGGTTTAATTAACATCTTCAATATTTATTTCAGTGTTTTTAGCACCAACCATGTTAGAGAACAAGTTAAACAGCACCAACCATGTTAGAGAACAAGCTAAACAGATTTCCCGGATGGAGCTTTTGCTCTGGCAGTTGCTGTTCCTTCAAGAGGACTAGGAACTGTATACTCATTAGGAGAGATTTTATCATACATATTTCTCATTATTATTCACTTCACTATTTGAGAACACGTGTAAGAGTAAAGTTAGGGGAAGGGTTTCTTTAATGTGTTTTCTTCTCTCTCTCTTATTCTTTCTCTCTCTGTGTCTCTTATAAATGCTCCTGTTTTCTTTTGAATCATTAAAATACTATGAGTTTTTAAAGTAATGCTTTCCTATGTCCACAGATTAAAGGATGCAAGTGTGAAGCTAATAATATGTGAACACATTTATTAGGAAAGGTAATATTATGCTGCTATTACCCATGGTGTGTGTCCTTTAAGCAGTCAAAATCCAACATCTGACAACAGAAATATCTGAATATTGAACTGAAAAGTCATCCGTAAACATTTAAAATCATGCAGAAGTACAAAATAATCACTGAGAAAAAAAGTTTACAGATACTCCTCTGAAATCAACTGTTGACTTTATATATTTAAAAAAATAGCACTTCACGTGCCATCATACTACAGACAAGATTGCTTTTTATGTACTCAATGCGTCTGCTCTCTTTCTGAAAACCAAAAAATGATAAATGCACTTCTTCTAAAACAAGACAGGACCAGCCACTTTGTACTTTGGCCTTATGTTTACTCCCCTTAGGAGCATCTGACCCTAGCAGCAGGTGCTTGGCAGTTTCCTGGGGTGCAGGGCCAGTGTGTTCCGCACTCACCCTGGAAATCATCTAGTGGAGCTCATGTGACAAATGATGCATGGAAATAGAAGGAAAAACATCTCCCATAGTGTAAGCCTTCTGTTCTCTTAAGCCACATACATTAAAAGAGAAAGAGGTATCTGTACAGTATTGTTTTCCTTTAGCCTTATTTCAGAACATTGGGTTGAACTTCAGAGGAGATAGCTGCATTATATCTGTTAGGATGAGAAAATCTATTTAAAAGGATATTCAAATAAACTAGAAAAGAACAAAGACATAATAGGAAGCTATATAAATGAGCTAGTCTGATCATCAGGTAGAGCTTATCTTGCAGAGAATATGAGACCTGATTTTCCTGTTTGGTTTTGTGTTCTCCATTTCTAGGACCATGGATCCTTAAAAGGACTCTTTGCTCTTGAGACCAGATGTCTAATGCCCAGGCTGACATGAATTACTTTAGCACTTTCTTATTGTTTAGAATTTACAAACATTAACACCTTTTTTATTGAAAAATGCTCTTTTTTTAAAAAAGAAACTATTAATTACAATTGCTTAAGAGCTTATCTTACAGTTAAAAAGATAAATTAGTTCTTTTTGGAAAAGAACGAGGTATGTGTCCCATCCTAAGACTGAGGAGGCTATGCATATATTAGAATTTAAGAAATATATTAACTACAATTTTCTTTTTGAGATTTTACATTACTCTTCTTATTTTAAAATATTTTGAAAGTCATTAAATTAAGCAAGCACAGTCAACATGGTCTTTTAATACTTATTTTTAAGGCATTCATATTATTAAAAACCAGACATAAATGTCTAAAAGATATATCTATATGAAACATATAATACAATTTTATACAATTTTTTCAAAGGGGTGGAGTAAAGAAAGTCCACAGAGCCCCATCCTACCAGGGCTAGATTAATGAAAATGAGGCCCTATTTCAAAAAAAATATGAATATGAGAAAACATTGGTAGTTTTGGTAGGGGAAGAGAGATTGAAAGAATTAAAGAATTTTAGGAGTTTTCATAGAAGTAACAATGATCTGTTAAGGTCTTAGCAAATGGTCAATGCTGGTAATGTTCACTCCATGGAAACTAGCAACAGCAGGACTTACTGCATGCTTCCTATTTGCCAAACCCTCCGTTAAATACTTTTTATGGGTTGTCACACCAATATGCGGTGGGTGGACTCCTAAGTCAAGTCAATGCTTACTGACCCAAGAGCACATGTGCTAATCCCAAAAGGACCCCCTAGAGATTAAGTAAAATATAAATCTTGGATCTCCTTGTGGTAGAGATAATCCCAAAATACACAACAGTGAATGATTAGGCACAGGTCTACATGATAGACTATGCTGCAGGATAAAGGGAGGAAGGAAGTCAGCAAACACTAGACTGATTAGGAAAAGTTTTTTGGTGACCACTGAATATGGGTAGCATCTACTCTTTGGTGTTAAAGATGGTGCAGATGGTGGAAAAAGAGAATTCCCAATTTAGAAAAATACAGGAAACAAGGCACAGAACATAATGTACCCATGAGACTGCATTTGATTAAAGAGTACTGGCAGGATTCAACTCAATTGAAAATTGCTTGAGGCCCCCCTCCCCACTCCTTCTATAGTACAACCCAACAAGATATTGTGGCAGAAATCACTATGTTGTGAAATAAATTGCTGGTGGAAACAACCTGAGGAGAGTAAGCTATTTGGAGCTTATTCTTGAAAATGACTCATTCAACTCTGTATGATTTTTTTTTCTCAGTCTAAAATGATTAGCTACATGACTTGAATAGCTAAACACATTCAAAGAATAAAAATGTGTTTGTATCTGGGAAATAATGGCAAAATGAAATGGGCAATAGGACAAAGATGCAGGCATTTTCAGGAAGAATTTTTCCCTGATGCAAAACATTTTTCCTGGAGTGACCACTCCCAATTGGGCACGATATTACTGTCCCTTTCACTTGCTTCTTCAGAGGTGAAGAGGGAAATATTAGACAATTTAATGGAAAAAGAGACCAATTCAGTGAAGAATAGTTCAATGCAGGACAAGATTAAAATTTCAGGTTCATCTGTAAGACACGAAATTACTCACTTATCTTACCATAGGAATCTAAAAATAGATCCATCCCTATTTTTTTTAATTTCATGAAACCAAATTTTTTAAAAAGTTATTTTTAAGTCAGTGAAGTCAGAATAGAAAAAAAAAATATTACCTAGGTGATTTCAGATTAAATAATATGTCCTAGAGCAATGGAGTATATGTTTGATTAAAAAGCAATGTGGCTGTGGACAACCTTTAATTTTTTCCAAGAATGAATAATAAAAGAAAAACACCGCCACTCTTCCTTCTCACATTTTTTTTTAGCATAATGGATATTTTCAGTATAAAGTACATGATCTTACAATAAAGGGTTTTGACTTAGGTTGTATAAATTAAATTGTGTAAACTTGCTACATTTTTCTTATTTTCATTATTTCTTGGTAGAAAAGCAAAATGTTACAGTGACTGACCTTGGTCTTTGGATTGGACTGGGAACACTTGATCTCAGCCAGTGGTGTGAAACCATTTTACAATCTTAGTAATTGTGAGGCAGAATACTCTATTTTGACTAGGGCACCAAATGAAATTAGACTTATTTTGTTTCCTTTATGGACTTCAAACTAATTTTCCCTAAATTCCTCTTCTCTATTCTTTATCAAAATCTGAAATACATTCCCTAAATTTTCTATTCATTTTCAAGGATTAGAGCAGTTTCACTTGAGTTATTTAAGAGTCCTAACAATTTTTTTTTAAAGATTTATTTATTTATTTGAGAGAGAGAGAGTGAGTGAGCAGGGGGAGGGGTAGAGGGAGAGAGAGAGAGAATCTCAGCAGACTTCCTGCTGATCACAGAGCCCCACGCCTGGCTCAACCTTATGACCCTGAAATCATGATCTGAGCCAAAATCAAGAGTTGGATGCTTAACCCACTGAGCCACCCAGGTGCCCCTAAAAGTCCTAACAAATTTAATTCAAAACTTTAACCTCTCCACCAATTCAAATTTAATAACCTTTGTAACTCAGGCCATCCCTAGGATTCTCAGACCAACAATAGGAAAAGGGGCAGGGTCTTTTTTTTTTTTTTTTTTTTTCTCTTCTTACTATATTATACTTACTTCTCCACTCCAGCTATTTCTGGTTTCTATGGGATCTGGGGCAGGGGACAGAGTAAGGGTAAATTAGACGGAAAAGTCAAATTCTTTGCTAGGTGCTGATGTACTCTGGCTCTATGTGGTGCGTGACCAAATTCTGGCTATCTCTTGCATGAAGCTCTTTTGTGTAATTTTGAGACCCTTCCTTGAACTATTACCTGCTGTCCATAATACTCTATTCAAATGACTTCTTATACATTCTCCCAAACTCCTGCCCTCCAACACTATACCTCCAGCCTTTCTAGTAGAATACCTGCACCTGGAAGGCAGATATCCTGGGTCAAATCTCTGTAAGATAAACATATATATCAAAGAGCAAAGGCCACTGGAATTCAGGCATTGTTGCCCTAACAGATCCTGGGAGCACAGGTCACATTCACCACTCTCCTCTTTCCTTGTCCTGTTCCATAAGCATTTACAACCAACTGTTCTACTTGAGAATTCAAGAGAGTCAAGTCCAAATCTTCATGTCCTACTCAAACTCTAGAGGACAATATCACATTTACCAAATATTCTTCCATTGTGCTTAGTGATGTGCCACAACAGGGTCAGATATGTTTTTATAGACTAGCTAATGTCCAGCCAGAAAGAAAATCCTGGAGTCTACTCTGGAAACCAACCCAATGCCACCACCACCATCACAGTCTCATCGAGGAATTCCCTTGATGCTCACTTGGCTTGAAGTGGGTGAGGGAGTATGCCCCAGTCCTTTTTATTCCCACTAATTGCTGTAAAGAATTACCTTTTTCTCCTCAATGAATCTCAGGCCTTCTTTGATTTAGCCAGCATAGTGGTAGCTGCACTATTTTTGATACCTCTTAACAAACCTTGAAGTGTGTGGCCTAGAAATGTGGAAATTCATTGTCCATGGTGTTAAGAATTGCTGCCTCAGATAAAAATCTGAGACAATCGAAAGTGTCCTATCCAAGCTTCATGAGATTTATTAATATTTTTGCCAAATCATTTGTTTGAATATTGTGAGAAACATTGATCTAGACAAACCAGAGTTGTAGACGCTAGAGATTTCTTTTTTAAGTGAAGGTTAATTGTAAAGCCTTTATTACTTAAAGGAATTATAGTGAATAACCCAACTCTGCTTGATTTCAGAATGAGCATACATAAGAACAATATGCCTCTGTCTTCTTCTTGGAAACTTTAATCTACAAAACCAGTGCCGTGTGACAATGTTTCCAAGCACAATAGTCAGGCTTAATTTGAAAGTATGGTATGTGCTTCCCAATAGAAATTTTAAAAGCACTGCTACTGAATTCTCAAGAAATTGCTATATGAAAATTTTCTTAATGTTTCTCAGTGTAAGCTCTCTAAACCCATGTCTCTGGCAAAAATGAATGGCTTATTTATAGACTTTATAGGATCATTTCCATTTTACAATTTAATATAGCCAAAATTTAATATTTTGATTCTTCATGATTATATACTGTGTGTGTGTGTGTGTGTGTGTGTGTGTGAGAGAGAGAGAGAGAGAGAGAGAGTTATTCAACATCCTTGACAATTTCTAATCTCCTTTAATTACCAAACACAATATTTTGGAATCAATCTCAATATGAGCATCAAACTTAATGAAAAACAGAGCATCAAAAAGTAGATAAATGGCTACAGCTTTCACCTTCACTCTTGCTTTACACATTCATCCAGTTCATCAATTCACTGTGGGGTTTAGGAGGCTCATTACAGCTGGTGACTAACTATTAATGGTAGCAATGATTATGATATATCAACATTTATTTATTGGATTTTTTTTTTTTTAGATTTTATTTATTTGAGAGAGACAGAAATAGTGAGATAGAGAGCACAAGTGGGGAGAAGAGGGAGAAGCAGGCTCCCCACAGAGCAGGGAGCCCGATGCGGGACTCGATCCCAGGACCCTGGGATCATGACCTGAGCCGAAGGCAGACGCTTAACCAACTGAGCCACCCAGGTGCCCAATTTATTGGATATTTTACAGAGACCAGAAAACTAATATCACCTGATATGAAATGTTTCCATTTTAAGCTGATTAGTTTGTAATTGTTTTTCACATAAAGAGTAATTTTAAAAAATGAGGAACTTCATTTTTATGGTAGGGGTTTAATAGATGAAAATGTTCAATTGAAAAATAAATCAAGATGAAACCACTGTATTTTTTTCTTTCACACCATTTTTTAGGAACATGTGATATAATTATTTTTAGATGGCTCTGGGTAACTTAAGGGTCATAAAACACTAACTTTTAAACAAGATAGAATCATTATATATTAAAATGTTCAATTGTGTAAGTATTAGTATGCATTTGATTATAATAATTCAGAATCTAGACTTAATATCTTAAAATTATACTTTTATTGCAAAAAAGATGTGCATTTTATTTAGAACCTAAAATTAGATTGCAGAATTATTTGATGGCAGATAGAAAAAAAAAACAAACCTTGACATCTATCTTTACCTTTTTTTCCTACTAAGGTAACATAAATTTATCTAAAATTTTAAATTGTTCAGAGAACTTTTCTCATTTTGTTTTCACTAGGTTGATGCAAAATTTGTAGGAAATGAGGATAAGCTCTCATTTTTTAGTTGTGGAATTATAAATATTGGGTGAGGATTTTGTCCTCCTAACTCTTAGTATACTTCTTTTTCCTATGCTAATTAAACTGAAAAAAGTAGATGATTCCATAGCTATTCACCAAATTATATAGAACACTGTCTTACTCTAGCAATGTGCCTAATATACGGTGAAAACTGCATACATTTGTGGGATAGATGAACTTACTTCCACCCCAAACTTAATGAAATAGGAAAATACCAAAACCCAAGGTGGGATATTACTTGGTTCTTACTATAAAAATGTTTGTAATAACAAAATGAGACATTAAAACATGGAAAAAATAATTGCAAGCCACTGTGTGTCAACAGTGGCTTTTAGTAATGTTATTTACTCATTATTCTATCTTTAGATAACAGATTTCATCTATATCCTCTCTTATGCAATTCAAAAGATAAGCCAAAATCAGTATAGAAATGCTACTCTTAATATATAGTAAAAGGCAAAGAAGAAAACCTATAGAATGTAGCAATGCTTATTTGAAAGACATTTCTATGTTATCTAGGGAAAAAATATGCATTCAATGTATATCTGAGTGTAGTAATTTCATATCATCAAATATTATATATTTGTTTATATCTCATCTCTACCTAAAATATATTTAAATTTATTTATAATAAATGATATACTTAAAATGAAGGTGTTATGATATATATAGACCTAGCAAACCAAGGCTACAAAAAAAAAGAAAGAATATAACATACAAACCATAAAAGGGTAATGTTATTAGTCTGACTTATATTACCTTAGGCTCTCACCATCCCTCTTAGAAGAGTCTCTCTTAAAGGAAACTTCTGTCTTATCAGGATGGAAGAACACACAAGCTTGTCTAGATAGATTACAGTTTCCTTTGCACTAATTTCTACATAGGGCCTCATATAAGTAGCATCGTGTGATGACATATCAAAGACTATCATAAAATATGTTTATCTCAAATACAGTATATATTTATGCATTACTTCTTATAATGTTCACTGATAATGTCTATGCCATAGTATTAGAATACAATTGGAATTCATACCCAACTTCCCCTTAAAATTATGCTCATTAGGCGAGTGTTTCAACAGGTTTGCTCTATGTTCATATGAACTTGTAAAAAAGGAACAGTGATTATGTAACCAATTATGCTGCCTTAGTACTTTTATCACTTGGGTATATGTGTCTAGCACCTCTGGTTGCAAGATAAAGAAACCAATTCATATTACTGATAGCTTCTTAAAGGATATATGGTTTAGATTACACGGTTTAGTTCTTGGGTCTGTTTTAATGCTTGTCTCTTCCAGTGTCTTGCTTTCAAAGAATTTGGTATGGAGCTTCTTGCATTGTTGCCATTGCTTCTATAATTGGACCTCCTGATCTTTAGAATAACAAGCTGGTTTAGATGAAGTGAAGGAGGGACTTCACGCTGGGTCTATGCCAAAGCCTCTGTTGTACCATTAAGATGATTCTTTTAGGTCTGCATAGTTTTACCTCATCATATCTCTCTAATACCTTTCAATTTCAGCTTTCTTATGACATTATGTTTTTAGTGCTTCTTTCTCAGATTCCTCTAAATAATTTGGACCAAATTAATTTCGATCCTTTTTTTATACTGGACCATGCTCTCAGTTGTTAAACAACTTATGGCTTCCCCTGACTAGGGCTCCTTGCCTCATCCCCTCAATATAGGGAGATGAGCTAATGTAATGTGTTCTACACCTCACAGATGATAAGGATATTTTAAAGATGTTTAGATGAAGATTTCGATTTGGACCTTGATGTCAATGCCAAAGCCTTTTTAAAAAAAATTATTTTTTTTTTATTCTTTTACTTTTCCCCCTTTGAATCTTTTCTGTCCTTCCTATAGATACTCCCACACACCTAACTTCCTTACTGCCCATAACCGTTTATCTGTCCAATTCTATTTCCACTGTCTTCCATTCATTCAAGTGCTATCCCTTACCTTAGAAATTTGTTTATATTTAGCCAGTGTGAAACCAACAAAAAAGAATGGTCCATAATCCTTTGTTTCTATGATGGACTTGAAATTTTGGTGGGTGTAGATCTTAAACTGGGACTTGAGGAGATTGATGCACAGAGCTAATTGCTTGACTGCATGAAAGATCTCTAACAAGGAATGAGACCAACTACTTATAAAAAGAACAATTTGCATATGAGTTAATTTATTAGGTAAACTAGAAATTAAGAGAAAAGTTCTAAACTCTATTAATTATCTGGAAAACTGGTAATATATGGGAATGGTTATTGACTAAAGGAGTGAAACGATTTAGATAAGGTAATTTATTATAAGATCAGACACATAAAGATCTACAAATAAAGTCAACTCAACATGCACAGATGTGGAATGTGAACAGAACTTCATGTCTATCATACAGCACTCTGATTAAATACATGGATTATGAGTCAGTTACCAGTAGTATATTTTTGTCAAAGAACTGAGCAAAGAATGGAACTGATTTATACAAATTATATAAATAATGTGATCTCTGTGCTTGTAATTCCACTTGAAATTTTTTTATTTAGGGCTATTATAACTGTAAATGATAAAATACCAATATAAATTCTATTTTTAGATTGGAATTTGGGGCTTATATAACTACAGTTCATAGTGACAGATGTGGCTAGCTTTAGTCAGTCTAGATTCAGGATCTCAAATGACAGTGTCAGAACACGATTTCTTTCCATTTTGTAGCTCTGCTTTTCTTTTTGTCTCCTTCAAGTTAGCTCACCCTTCAAAAAGTCCAATATAGTATTCAAAAGTTTTGTTTTAACATTACATTATCTAACAATCCTACAGAAATTATGTGCTTTATTTTGAATAATGTCAACAAAATTATTGAGTTAATTCCCTGAGCTGACTTGGATCTTGTGTCCATCACTGAAATAATTGTGTCAGCCCACAGAGTGGAAGGTACTGATTGGCCAGGCCTGCATTCTGTGTGTACTGCTAGGTAGAGAAGATGCTGATCTTTGGAGCATGACACCACTGCCCCTCCCAAAACCACATGAAATGAGAGTAGTAGAGGGATGATTTCCTCTCCCCTCAAGTACATAATTCTTATTATGAACGAATGAAAATGTGGGTAACTCAGAATCATTAATGACCAATTCAGAAATTAATGTATCTTGATCTCTATCACTAAAGATTAAGTGATAAAAGCCAGATAAGAGATTTGACCAAGGTCATTAGATGGCTCTCTAGAATTAATGATAGATTCCAGATGTTCTGGTCTTTAGTCAGGTGTCAATTCCTTTTGCCTCCTGTAAAGCACTATTTGTGATAATACTGGGATCTGGGGGTTGGATCTTAGTCATATTATGTGGTTGTTGTCTTTTAAAATTCATAGTGTTCCACCTCTGGTCAAAGAATTTAGACTTGTGCAAATTTAAACACATTAAAATAATAGAGAAAACGGGTAATAGAACAATAATATACAAAAATCAGAATGTACTGAAAAATGTACTTGATCCCATTGTCCCCACTTGGGCATCCTGCAACTGTCTGGCTACCAAGTGATGTAAGAGCTTTAATGTTTAGTGGGTACAGTTGATTTCTCCCCAGGACACCACCTTTGGTTCTCTAGAATATCCCAGATAGCTGATAAGGTCTATTCATGGACAATATCTATTAAAAATAAAATTGAGTAAGTTACTATATTATTTTATTTCATATTTATATTTTCTAGGGCATTCAAGATTTTAATGGTCATATTGCATATCTTTTTTTCTTGGTGTTACTATAAAAATGATACTTAGGAAACAAGTTTTGTTTATACAAATTTATAAGAAACACATGCTAAACAGTATGTAAATAGCTATCATAAACATATCATAGTTGTTATACCGAAGTCAGCAGATTGTTCTGGCTTCATAATTATCTGGTGGAAAAAAAAAAAAAAAAACTGATGAGATCATGGATTTCATTGGTGATCACAGGGTCCAGTCCATATTTCTTACTGCTTATGGTAGATGAAATTACATGAAGAAAACTGAGCTATCACATAGAAATTTAAACATTGTAATTAGGTATTGCAATACCTCTCTGCCAGGGGAAATGAAATATAAGGTTTAACAGTTTCTGAATCTTTACATTTGTTACACATTTTCTTAGTAACAAGGGAATGTAATATTCTATTCTATTTAATTCAGAAATCCTTTCATTCAAAGAGAGAGATAGTGATTGATGACACATTATGCTGTCCTTTCTTCCCCCAAAACCATCACTATTTCTATGGCTCTGAACGTGTGAAACAGATGATTCTAATGTCTTTATCCTTCTTTCGTATACTTTTGCATTTAGTTGTGTGTAGACACAAGTTGTTGAGAGATTCTAAGTTATTGCTTATTCAGGAAACTCTCTAGAATTCCTGAATTCTCATTGTTATCTGTCAATCTATATAGAGGCTCAATTTACGGCCTTTCAGAATAAACACTACCAGTCAACTCCTAAAAAAACCACAAACAGACAAAAAGAACAACAAAAGGGGAGGGAAAGATGGTGGAGGAGTAGAGGACCCTATTCCAACCAGTCCCCTGAATTGAGCTGGATATCTACCAGACCACTCTGAACACCCATGAAATCAGCCTGAAATGTAAGAAGATATATCTGGATCTCTACAAACAGAATATCACAGGAGGTTGGTTTTGAGGTATGAAGCGGGGAGCCGTGATTCCACGGGCAGATATCTGAAAATAAACGGAAGGGGAGGGAGTCATCAGGATCCTACCCCACCCGTGTGTGAAAGCCTCCCACACTGGGGATGGGGCACAGACTTGCAGACCAGTAGCGGTGGGGAAAGGACTTTAGGGCAGCCCCCCAGACTGAAACCTGGAGTGGCGGAGTCACACGTATGAACTGGGGCCAGCTGCCAGTTTTAGAAACACAAAGGGCAGAGATGTGCCCCGATCTGGATGCAGGACTGGGAGTGCTGTTGAGGGGCACACAACCCAGGATGCTGCAGTTTTTAGCAGCATAGACAGAGCAGAGATAGTGTGGCCTGGAGAGCTCATTAAGAACAGACTGCAATCTCTCTATTTTGAGGCAGAGGGTTGGAAATGGTCTCTTCTGCTCTGACTCTTGGAAGAGACACGGAAAGCTGCCAGGGAAAGCTGCCAGAGAATTAAAGCCCCCAAAAAACGGTTTTCACTGAACCCATCCCCCACATAGGGGGCAGGGCAACTCTGCCCAAACAGGGTTGCCTGAGTAATAGCACAGCCAGGCCCTCCCCCCAGAAGACAGGCTGGGAGAACAAGAGGCCAACAACCCTAAGGTCCCTATAAAACACGTGCATCTTGCTTGGGTTGTGGTCAATAATTTGGACCCTGTACATTCCCTTAACCACCCCTCAATAGAATGACTACTAGAAGGAACCCCCAAAATAGGAAAGACTCAGAGACTATGACTTCTGCCACAGATCTACAAATGGATACAGTTATAACCAAAATGTCAGAAATGGACTTCAGGGTAACAGTTCTGAAGCTGATAGCTAGAATGGAGAAATCGATTAATGGAAACATAGAGTCTCTAAGAGCAGAAATGAAAGTTCAACTGGAAGAATTTAAAAGTGCTATCAATGAGACCTAATCTAATTTAGATAATCTAACAACTAGGGTAAACGAGGCAGAAGAACAAATTAGTGAACTAGAAGACAATTGATAGAAAAGAAGGAAAAAGAGGAGGACTGGGAGAAACAACTTAAAATCCATGATAACAGAATTAGAGAAATAAGGGAGGCCATGAAATATTCCAATGTCAGAATTATTGGGACCCCTGAGGAGGTGGAGAGAGAGAGAGAGAGGACTAGAAGATATATTTGAACAAATTGTAGCTGAGAACTTCACTAATCAGGGGAATGAAAAAACATTCGTGTCCTAGAGGCAGAGAGGACCCCTCCCAAGAACAAGGAAAACAGACCAATGCCCCGGCATGTAATAGTAAAACTCACAAATCTTAGAACAAAGGAAGCCATCTTAAGGGCAGTTAGGGGGAAGAGATTCCTTATGTACAGAGGGAGGAACATCAGAATAATGTCAGACCTATCCACAGAGACTTGGCAAGCCAAAAAGGGCTGGCAAGACATATTCAGGGTACTAAATGAGAAGAACATGCAGCCAAGAATACTTTATACTGCAAGGCTGTCATTTAGAATGGATGGAGAGATGCAGAGCTTCCATGACTGGCAGAAACTGAAGGAATGTGTGACCACTAAGCCAGCTATGCAAGCAATATTAAGGGGGAGGTTCTATAAAAGGAGAAAGACCCCAAGTCTGATATAGAACAGAAATTTACAGAGACAATCTATAGAAACAAGGACTTCACAGGCAGCATGATGACAATAAATTCATATCTTTCAATAATCACTTTCAACGTGAAAGGCCTAAATGCTCCCATAAAACGGCACAGGGTTGCAGATTGGATCAAAAGACAGGACCCATCCATATGCTCTCTATAAGAGACTGATTTTGAACCTAAAGATACATCCAGACTGAAAGTGAAGGAATGGAGATCCATCCTCCATGCCAATGGACCTCAAAAGAAAGCTGGGATAGCAATTCTTATATCAGACAAATTAGATTTTAAGCTAAAGACGGTAGTTAGAGACACAGAAGGACGCTATATCATTCTTAAAGGGTCTATCCAACAAGAAGATCTAACAATTGTAAATATCTATGCCCCCAACATGGGAGCAGCCAACTACATAAGCCAACTGTTAACCAAAATAAAGAGTCACATTGATAATAATACGTTAATTGTAAGAGACCGCAATACTCCACTCTCAGCAAGAGACAGATCATCTAAGCAGAAAATCAACAAAGAAACAAGAGCTTTGAATGACACACTGGACCATATGGACCTCATAGATATAAACAGGACAATCCACCCTAAAACAATCGAATACTCATTCTTCTCGAGCGCACATGGAACTTTATCCAGAATAGACCACATACTGGGTCATTAATCAGGTCTCAACCAATACCAAAAGATGGAGATTATTCCCTGCATCTTCTCAGACCATAATGCTTTAAAACTGAAACAGAATCAAAAGAAAAAATTTGGAAGAAATTCAAACACTTGGAAGCTAAAGACCACTCTGCTCAAGAATGTTTGGGTCAACCAGGAAATCAAAGAACAACTTAAACAATTCATGGAAACCAATGAGAATGAAAACACATCGGTCTAAAATCTATGGGATACTACAAAGGCGGTCCTAAGGGGGAAATACATAGCCATCCAAGCCTCACTCAAAAAAATAGAAAAATCCCAAATTCACCAACAAACTACACCTTAAAGAACTGGAGAAAAAGCAACAAATGATGCCTAAGCCAAGCATTAGAAGAGAAATCATTAAGATTAGAGCAGAGATCAATGAATTAGAAGCCAGAAACACAATAGATCAGATCAACAAAACCAGAAGCTGGTTCTTCAAAAGAATTAATAAGATCGATAAACCACTGGCCACACTTATCCAAAAGAAAACAGAAAGGACCCAAATTAATAAAATTATGAACAAAGGGGACAGATCACGACTAACACTAAGGAAATAGAAAAAATTACTAGAAATTTTAATCAACAACTATATGCCAATAAATTGAGAATCCTGGAAGAAATGGATGCCTTCCTGGAAACCTATAAACTACCAAGATTGAAACAGGAAGAAATTGACAATCTGAATAGGCCAACAACCAGTAACAAGATCGAAGCAGTGATCAAAAACCTCCTAAAAAACAAGAGTCCAGGGCCTGATGGATTCCCTGGGGAATTCTACCAAACATTGAAAGAAGAAATAATACCTATTCTCCTGAAGCTGTTTCGAAAAATAGAAACAGAAGGAAAGCTTCCAGAGTCATTCTATGAGGCCAGCATTACCTTAATCCCCAAACCAGGCAAAGACCCCATCAAAAAGGAGAATTTCAGACTGATATCCCTGATGAATATGGATTCCAAAATTCTCAATAAAATCTTAGCTAATAAGATAAAACAGTACATTAAAAGGATCATCCACCATGACCAAGTGGGATTCCCAGGGATGCATGGGTGGTTCAACATTTGCAAATCAATCAATGTGATAGAAAACATTAATAAGAGGAGAGAGAAGAACCATATGGTCCTCTCAATTGATGCAGAAAAAGCATTTGACAAAATACAGAATCCTTTCCTGATTAAAACTCTTCAGAGTATAGGGATAGAGGGAATATTCCTCAAGTTCATAAAATCCATCTATGAAAAACCCACAGTGAATATCATCCTCAATGGGGAAAAGCTGAGAACCTTTCCCTTAAGATCAGGAACACGACAAAGATGCCCACTCTTGCCACTATTGTTCAACATAGTACTAGAAGTCCTAGCAACAGCAATCAGACAACAAAAAGAAATAAAAGGTATTCAAATTGGTGAAGAAGAAGTCAAACTCTCTTTTCAGATGACATGACACTTTATGTGGAAAATCCAAAAGACTCCACCCCCAAGTTACTAGAACTCATATAGCAATTCAGTAATGTGGCAGGGTACAAAATCAATGCACAGAAATCAGTTGCTTTCTTATACACTAACAATGAAACTGTAGAAAGAGAAATTAGAGATCGATTCCATTTACAATAGCACCCAAAACCATAAGGTACCTCAGAATAAACCTAACCAAAGAGGTAAAGGATCTATACTCTAGGAACTACAGAACACTCATGAAAGAAATTGAAGAAGACATAAAAAGATGGAAAAACATTCCATGCTCATGGATTGGAAGAATAAACATTGTTGAAATATCTATGCTGCCCAGAGCAATCTATACCTTCAATGCCATCCCGATCAAAATTCCAACATTTTTCAAAGTGCTGGAACAAACAATCCTAAAATTTGTGTGGAATCAGAAAAGACCCCGAATTGCCAAGGAAATGTTGAAAAAGAATAACAAAGCTGGGGGCATCACGTTGCCTGATTTCAAACTATATTACAAAGCTATGATCACCAAGACAGCATGGTACTGGCACAAAATAGACATATAGACCAATGGAACAGAATAGAGAGCCCAGATATGGACCCTCAACTCTGTGGTCAAATAATCTTTGACAAAGCAGGAAAAAATATGCAATGGAAGAAAGACAGTCTCTTCAATAAATGGTGCTGCGAAAATTGGACAGCCACATGCAGAAGAATGAAATTCAACACTATACACAAAGATAAATTCAAAATGGATGAAAGACCTCAATGTGAGACAGGAATCCATCAAAATCCTAGAGGAGAACATAGGCAGTAACTTCTTTGACATTGGCCACAGCAATTTCTTTCAAGATACATCTCCAAAGGCTAGTGAAACAAAAGCAAAAATGAGCTTTTGGGATTTCATCAAGATAAAAAGCTTCTGCACAGCAAAGGAAACAGTCAACAAAGCAAAGAGGCAACCCACAGAATGGGAGAAGATATTTGCAAATGACAGTACAGACAAAGGGCTGATATCCAAGATCTATAAAGAACTTCTCAAACTCAACACCCAAAAAACAAATAAGTCAAAAAATGGGCAGAAGACATGAACAGACACTTCTCCAAAGAAGACATACAAATGGCTAACAGACACATGAAAAAATGTTGATCATCATTAGCCATCAGGGAAATTCAAATAAAAAAACACATTGAAATACCACCTTACACCACCTAGAATGGCAAAATTGACAAGGTAAGAAACAACAAATGTTGGCGAGGTTGTGGAGAAAGGGGAACCCTCTTACACTGTTGGTGGGAATGCAAATTGGTACAGCCACTTTGGAAAACAGTGTGGAGGGTCCTCAAAAAATTAAAAATAGAGCTACCCTATGACCCAGCTATTACACTACTGGGTATTTAGCCCAAAGACACAGATGTAGTGAAAAGAATGGTCATATGCACCCAAATGTTTATAGCAGCAATATCTGTACTAGCCAAACTGTGGAAAGAGCTGAGATGCCCTTCAACAGATGAATGGATAAAGAAGATGTGGTCCATATATGCAATGGAATATTACTCAGCCATCAGAAAGGATGAATACCCAACTTCTACATCCACATGGATGGGACTGGAGGAGATTATGCTAAGTGAAATAAGTCAAGCAGAGAAAGTCAATTATCATATGGTTTCACTTATTTGTGGAACATAAGGAATAGCATGGAGGACATTAGGAGAAGGAAGGGAAAAATGAAGGGGGGTAAATAGGAGGGGTAGACGAACCATGAGAGCATATGGACTCTGAGAAACAAACTGAGGGTTTTAGAGGGGAGAGGGGTGGGTGGATGGATTAGCCCGGTGATGGGTATTAAGGGGGGTATGTACTGCATGGAGCACTGGGTGTTATACACAAACAATGAATCATGGAACACTACATCAAACACTAATGATGTACTGTATGGTGACTAATATAACAATAAAATTAAATTAAATTTAAAAAATTCTTAAGCCCACGAAACAAAAAAATGAGCCTAAACAAAGAAGAAAATAGAAGGGAACAAAGCCCACGAAACAAAAAAATGAGCCTAAACAAAGAAGAAAATAGAAGGGAACAAAGCCCACGAAACAAAAAAATGAGCCTAAAAAATTCTTAAAACAAACAAAAAAGAACAACAAAAAATAAACACAAACAAATAAACAAAACACTTGCATTTGCCCATCACGTAGTTTGGGACAGAACCATGGGCTGGCATCCATACTTTAACTGATATGTTCCTGAGTTTTACAACATGAATATGTTGTCATGTTGAACTCCCGTATGCTAAATCTATCAGGTATTAAGAAAGGAAAGTCCATTTTTCAGGGCTGGATATTCATTTTAACCATTTGGTTTTATTGTATCTCCCCTGACCCTGACATTTGCAGGCTGAGCTCTGCCCAAGCCTGCCTGGTCAAGAGATGCTAAGTACAACTTAAAAGTCCCAATAACTTTGATTCTGAACATTTAGTGAAGAACACAGTAGGAAATCATTGAAAGTGTATGTACTTTCCATTGTCAAGACTGATGATGTGGAGTGCTGCCCAGAACAAGTGGAATCCAGCACTCCTCCTTTACCCTGGCAATTGGCAAAGTAAAAATAAATTTTACCTGCTAGAAGCTGCTTATATCCTCATGGCCCAAAGCCATGCATTATTTAGGCTTTATAATGACAATACAAATTTTATAGTTAAGTGCCTATGAATTGCAAGGCAGAGTAAGCTAGTAACATATGACTTGAGTGCCCACACAATGCTTTTTATCATATGAATTCCTCAAAAAAACTGGGATTGAAGAATGAGCTTTTGACAGTGTATCTTCCAGTAATTTAAGCCACTTGATGCAGTATTTCTTGTTGCTAATAATTAATCTTACCTCTTGCCACAAGAAAGAATTGAAGATAGATAGTATCTCTCAATTTTCTGAGAGTGTGTTCAAGTGCTTCTACTAAAAAGAAGCAATAAGAAAGAGACCGACAGAGAGAGGTCTGGTACTTTGTTAATCTCTGAATACCTCCCTAATTATTTTGGGAACTAAGCTTGGCAAATAAATAAGCTCACATTGCGCAGATGTGATGCTGTCATGACCCTTCAGGAGGCCCACAACTGGAAAGTGTTTTAGGATTGGAGCCACCTTCAGATAATGCTGTAGTTGCTATAGGAATATAATCCTGAATACAATTCTGCAGCACTTTCTCTCCCTTGGGGTTGAGATGAACTCTCCAGTGGCAAAGCTTACACTGCTCCATATCTCTAGAGTAGCAATAAATAAAATGCACATAGGTATACCAAAATGTTCAGACTGATCCCATATATTTTATAATAAAAAGTAGTCTGACATATTTATTTTGGTAATTATACCTCATCCATGCTAGAGCAAGGCTCAGAATAGTCTTTAACAATGACTCTAGAATTGATTTTCCTGTTTGCCTCTTCTGGAAATTTAAGGATGACAGAACAATTCTGACTGCCTTTCCAGAAATTAGGGGACCAAAATATTGGACTGTTACAAGATCTATTAGAATTTTGGAAGTTTTACTCAAATGTACATATGTGTTTTCCTTTTTCAATATTTTTGAGCAGTATGTGGAAGCTAACGATATGGCATCAAGTCTCTGATAGTCCAGAGATGAATTTGTCTCAAGGCCTCTGGGTTAACCAACATAAACTGCATTTTGTTGATTTTTCTAGGAACTAAGACCAGATGCTTGGAAGGAGCAGTGGTGAACCATCTCTGGAAAGTCTTCCTTCTGAACTGCACCTTGGATGTTTAGCTTTCCAGTGGAGATGTACTTAAACCCTCTCTTGAGTTCCATAAGATTTGTGTTGATGACAGTGGGAGGGGACATAAGTGAGAGAAAGGAAAATAAAGTAGCTAGAAATAAAATTACACAACAATAATCTTAGCATCATGTATTTCTGTTCAGTGTTAGGCCTTCATAATGTGTCCATGTGACTAAATACTAATAGAAGTCTCTCTAACTCACCTGGAACCTCCAACAGGTGAAATGGATCCTCTTCCTGTTCTTTCTTGGCTATGGTATTGCGGATTGTTTTTCAGGTTCCGACTTGCTTCTTTATGGGAGGAAACTTGCTGTTTGACATTGTAGTAGTTGCTCTTATTTGAATATGGAGCCAGAAGGGGGCAATGTAAACCTTACATTTTTAAAATAGGTAGAGGTTTGTTTTTATTTGAACATTTTTTGTTTTAATTTGGAGATTTTGTGCTACACATACTACTTTGTGTTATATAGATCTCAACTAATGTTTAGCATATTTTCAAGATTCCAAATCTTATTTAATATATGCTTTTATTAGCTATTAAATAATAAAAATAGGAGAATAACACCAACATTCTTGTATTTTGTTGGGAAATATCCTGTGAAAAAATGTCTTCATTTTCAATGCAAATACTTGCTTTTTTATTGTGTTATGCATAAATCAAGGGCAAAAATGACATTGATTTAAAGTAACAAAACAAAACACAAAGTTAGGCACAGTGAGTTAAACCGTTTTTGAGATGCATTTTATTCATGCAAGGGTTCAGGCTAATATAAAAGTGTGTATCACCCATGTAGTTTTGGAGGCATGTAAATTTGGAAAACAATGCCAGTTGTGACTTATCAATTTCCCTAGCATATAATTAGAGTCAATAATATGGAAATCTAATTTGGGCGCCTGGGTGGCTCAGTTGGTTAAGCGACTGCCTTCGGCTCAGGTCATGGTCCCGGAGTCCTGGGATCGAGTCCCACATCGGGCTCCCGGCTCAGCAGGGAGTCTGCTTCTCCCTCTGACCCTCTCCCCTCTCATGCTGTTTCTCTCTCACTCTCTCTCAAATAAATAAATAAATAAAATCTTTAAAAACAAATATATGGAAATCTAATTTGGTGCTGATCACTTTCCATGCATTTATTGTTTCCTAAATTTACTATAATGTCTTCCTGGCTCTTATAATACATGGCTTCCATGTAATCGCTAAGATTCTATTTAAAAAGCAAAAGCTATGAAAAAGAGCTTCTTCATTGTCAATATTCAGCCTGTATTTATCCTTGAATCTGTCTTCTTCCAATTCTGCTAGCAAACCCCTTATTTCCTCACAGGGCTCTTAACTATTATTAAAAAAGACATCTAAGATCTTTTATATAGAATGGAATTAAAGAATATTACTTAATTTTACTGGTAAGTCAGATATATCATTAGATTTGCCCACAGTTTCTGCACTTCCATGAGTTTCCCCAGAGCTCAGCCCAGGGGCACTTCTGACAGACGGGAGTGCTAAAATTCTTGCCTCACCAAATTATCAAGAAGGAAGCCAAAATTTCCTGAAAGAGTTGAACCACTAGGCTTCGTCAGGCAGTAGCCATGGAAGAAAGGAAATTATACATCATACTGGATATTATCCTAGCAGAATTATTTTACCGATGTTAATAACCAATACGCAGAAGGACTTTCTTGGTCAATAAATAGAGCAGGATTTTCTAATGACATATTCCCTTTGCCATATGAGTGATGCCATATCTAATTTTAAATCTATTTTGCATTTATCATTTTGAATAATAATAATAGTAATAACAACAATAACATTTAAAGGGTACAAAAATACCTTTTCACAAAAGAGAAAAGTAATTTCCCTTTCTCTCTTGTCTTCCAACACCCTGTTCTCCTCCCCTGAGATGACCACTGTTAATAGAAATGTGCTAATTAGCTGAATTTGAAAACATTAATATTTTTTAAAGACCTATTTTTTGGAGCAGTTTTAAATTCACTGCAAAAAGAAGAGGAAGATACAGAGATTTCCCATATATCACCTACACCCACCATGCATAGCTTCTCCCATTATCAATATCCCCCATCAAAGTAGTAGATTTGTTACAACTGATTAACCTATATGAACACCTCATCATCCAAAGTCCATAGCTTACATTAGAGTTCATTTTTGGTGTTGTACATCCTACAGGCTTGGACAAATGCATTGTATATATATTGTTTATATAGATAGATAGATAGATAGATAGATAGATAGATAGATAGATATACACCCATTACTGTGGTATCATACAAAGTATTTTCACTGTCTTAAAAGTCCTCTATGCTCTGCCTGTCCATTCCTCACTTCCTCCAATCCCTCGCAACCACTGATTTTTTTTTTTTGGTCTCCATAGTTTTGCCTTTCCTAGAATGTGTCAAATGGTTAGAATCATAGTTTGTAGCCTTTTCAGATTGGCTTCTTTCACTTAGTAATATGCATTTAAGTTTCCTCCATGTCTTTTCATAGCTTGATAATTCACTTCTTTGTACCACAGTTTATTTATCCATTTTCCTACTAAAAGACATATTGGTTGCTTCCAAATTCTGGCAATTATGAATAAAGCTGCTATAAGTGTCTTTATACCGATGTTTGTACAAACATGTTTTCAATTCCTTTGAGTAAACAGCAAGGGGTGCAACTGCTGAATCATATAGTAAATATATGTTTAATTTTCTAGGAAATTGCTGAACCGTCTTCCAAAATGGCTATACCATTTTGCATGCCTATCAGCAGTGAATAAGCATATGTATTGCTGTTCATCCCTGTCAGCATTTGCTGTTGTCAGTGTTCTGGATTTTGACCAATACAATAGGGGTATAGTGGTATCTCGTTCTTTTAATATGCTTTACCCTGATAACTTATGACTTGGAACATCTTTTCATATGCTTATTTTCCATTTGTATATCTTTTTTATTGGGATGTCAAGGTCTTTAGCCCATTTTAAAATTGGCTTTTCTTATTGTTGAGTTTTAGGAGTTCTTTGTATATTTTGGATAACAGTCCTTTATCAGATGTGTCTTTTGTGAACATATTCTCTTCATCTGTGGCATGTCTTCTCATTCTCTTGATACTTAGTGCAGAGCAAAAATTAATTTTAATAAAGTCAAGTTTATTAATGCTTTCTTTAATGAATCATGCCTTTGGTGTTTTAATTAAAACATATTACCATACCCAAGATCATCTTGGTTTTCTCCTATGTGATATTCTAGGAATTTTACAGGTTTGTGTTTTACACAAAACTGTAGTGGAAGAAAAATAATTTTCACTTTATCCTTCTAAGTTCTTGGCTCTGCCCTTGTAACAAAAGATAAATAAGTAAGAGAAAAACAAACAGAAGTTTATTAACATGTATATCTTATATATACCATGGGAGATACCCAGGGGAAAATGAGTATCTCTCAAAGAGGTGGCTTAGAATTTTGGCTTACATACGATCTTCACTAAATCAAAGAAAGAAGGGTGTGGGGAGACCAGTTATGAGGAGACCAGGAAAATTATGGCAAACAAAAGTAAGAATTGTTATGGAGATTTAAGTTGGTGCCTTCTTCACTGATAGGAGTCTCAGATGATTTAGTCATCCTTCTCTTCCTTATATAGAGAAGGAGCGAAACTTTCAAAAGAAGATTTCCTTTTAAAGTGTAAATTTCCTTTACAAAAAAGTAGCTTCTACTCTGTTTTCAGAGCTTTTTGTGACTGTTGCTTTTCAAAATAATCAGCTCAAAATAATTCTTATGCCAAGGGTGGTATATTCTTCACCCTTCAGGTCTATGATACATTTTGAGTTAGTTTTTGTGAAGTATGTAAGGTCTGTCTTTCATTCTTTTTTTTTTTTTTTTTGCACATGGATATACAGTTGTTTTAGTACTATTTATTGAAAAGACTATCTCTGTTCTATTACATGGCCTTTGCTCCTTTGTTAAAAATCAGTTGACTGTATTTATGTGGGTCTATTTGTGGGTTCTCCATTATATCACATTGATCTAGTTGCATATTCTTTTCCCAATACTACACTGTCTTAATTACTGTGGCTTTATAGTGAGTCTTCAATTTGAGAAGTGTCAGACCTCCAACTTTGTTCTTCTTCAATATTGTTCTGATTTTTAAAAATGTGTTTTCCTCACTTCAGAGACATGTTCAGTATAAGAATTTTACCTATATAATGGACCTAGAGGGTATTATGCTAAGTGAAATAAGTCAGACTGAGAAAGACAAATACCATATGATTTCATCCTTCTCTGGAATCTAAAAAACAAAACAAATGAACAAAGGAAAATAGAGACAAACCAAAAACCAGACTCTTAACTAGAGAACAAACTAATGGTTACCAGAAGGGAGGTAGGTGTGGGGATGAGTGATAAAAGTAATGGGGATTAAAAGTACACCTATCATGACGAGCACTGAGTAATGTATAGAATTGCTGAATCACTATATTGTACACTGGATACTAATATAACACTCTATATTAACAACAACAAACAAATGAATAAACAAAAAGCAGAATCAGATCTATAAATACTGAAAGCAAACTGATGGTTGCCAGAGAGAAGGAGGGTGGGGGGATGGGCAAAAAGTGTAAAGGGCAGTGGAAGATACAGCTTTCAGTTATGGAATGAATAAATCATGAGCACAAAAGGCACGGCATAGGGAATATGGTCAATGGTACTGTAATAGTGTTGTATGGTGACAGATGAGAGCTACACTTGTGGGGAGCATAGGATTATGTATAGAGAAGTTAAATCAAGACGTTTTACACCTGAAACTAATGTAACTTTGTGTGTCAACTATACTCAAGTAAAAGAAAAAAAAAAATTTTTTTTAAATTACCTATAGAGGTAAGGACATTAGGCCCTCTCCCTGCTTTTTTGGCTCCTCACAAAAAATACATTTTAGTTTGCAACTGATGCATTTGTTAATACAAACAAAACTGAGGCACTAATAAAACAGTCTAAAGAGGAACAGTAACCCCTGTCTTGATTCGCAGAAGTGAGGAAGAGAGGGGGCCTGGCATTAGCTCTGAGTTGTAGCCTCACACATCCTCCGCTCAGTGCAGAGGAGGAATACCACCTCTGGCAACCGTGAAAACACGGTGGAAGATGAGTATTATCTGGCAGGGATTCTAAGATATTACCTGATGACCAAGAGAACTGAAGCCTGAAAATTTGTTGCTTTCACTGGCATCATTACTTACATTCTTTGATTTCTGCCCACCTCGGGCATGTGTAATCTATTACAACACCTTTCCTCTCGATTATGCGTGCAGTTGTTGATTCTCCTTCAGTTCCTAAACTATGATCTCTAAAAGTCCCTCATGTAACTTACTTCTCTCAACATCAGAAGTCAGCTAACATGTGAAATGGAATCAGTTTTTCTATGTTAGCACTTACCACCCACAGGAATATCAAATCAAATCGTCTTTATACCTGAAGGAACACTTAAGAAACTCCTTCCTTTAATGTTATAGGCACCAAGGAGTGTCAATGGCCCAAACTACACGTCTAAATCTCCATTTGCTGCTGAGGCTACACCAGCACCCCTGAATTGAGCGAATTGTCACAATTACGTATGCATTTATTTTCAAGCCCAAGATTAGATGACAATAATTTACTTTCTTTGAGGCTATTTATCTTTTAAACCCAAGAAAATAGGCTTAGAAAGAATGCATTGGATCTGTTGCTGAAAAATGCCCTCAGCATGAAACATACACAAAAATGTTATCATCATGTAAGTTCTACCACTACCACCAGCCCACACTGTTCCCAGAGATTACCCGAATAATTTTTTTTTTGTAATTGATTGTCCCTCATGCCTGTATTTTTGTAAAAAGCTATCTGTTTTATTCATAATTTCAAATGAATTAGTTGGGAAATGGATATGTAATCTTCTGTTCTGCTAGGATAATATCATACTTTGGCTACACTACATTTTCATTTCCGTTCTTTTCTCAATTAAAATATCTAGAGTTAAGTCTATTTCTTCAAAGGGGATGTCTTGATTTCTGTCAGGTGAAATGTTTTTTCATTGTTCTCTGCTCTTGTTTTTACAAACTTTCCCCTTTGTCTCATTCTTTAGAGATATATTTCCCTACCTCCCTATTTGGTTTAACAGAATTTATTGTAATTTCTCTCATCTACAAGAAAAAATATTTATGCTTAAGAATGTTTCACCGCACAAAACAGCTACTCTTCAAATCCACTGTTATTGTGGGAGTCTGTTTCTGAGAACACTGACAAGGAGGCAAAGGAGAGAATTTCCCAGAAAACAAAACCAAACAAAGTGGGCTGGTGCTCTTCAATGCAGCACAGTTAGTTATTTATTTTTATTTGATAGATGAATCTCAGCCATTAAGAGATTGGTATAAAACCAAATACTGTACATTTTGTGACAGAAAGCAAAATATCCTTAAAATTTAAAGATTTTAGACAAAGATCCAAGACTACTTGCGCATGGGAAAGGATGTTTGGATGATGTATATATGACCCCTGAGATACTCAATCTAACTCTTCCTTTAGGAGTAATTTTCTAGGAAATCTAAAGAAAGACTGATTTAGTCAAAAAAACACCTGAATTTCAGCAGGATGCCTCAGAGTTCCTACTGATGTTTTAAAAATTGGTTAATTAGTAGTGAGAGTCCCATTAAAGGAGTTATTTATATAAAGAGACTGGACCTCCAACTGGCAGAAATATCACAGCAAGAAATCAAATAGATTTGCAGTTGAACTTAATCAGATTTAAATTTCTTTCTAACATTCATGACCTTAGGTGGTCTTGTTGTTCGTTTCTTTGTTTATTTGGAGACTTTAAACTTTTACATGAACTTTTCATAACTTTTATTGTTTTTTCATTGTTCCCTAATTGGAACAGAGAGTTGTTATCCCTTAGCCAGAATTCCATATTCTTCTTTCAAAGTTTAACATGGGTAAACAATCCCTATTTATTTTTGCTTTTTTTCTTTCTTTACTTTTTTTTAGGTAAGTTCCATTTGTCTTTGACATTTTATGTATACATTTTCTCTTAATCTACTTTAAGTGCTATATTTTTCAAACAGAAATTTCTAGATTTCTAAAATAGTAGATTTCTAGGTTTAAAAAGAAAAACTACACATGGTTTTATTATTTATAACATTAAAAGTGTCAAATTAAAAAAATTCCCTGGTGTATTTTGTTGGCACTGAGATGGCAGTTATTTTTCTTTTTCTACACATAGATCTTTTTAAATATGTTAGTGGGTAGATCAAGGAAAGGTATGTATTTGTAATTATAAAATAAACTGCTAAGCAGAACAAAAACAAAACAGCTGATATTCAAAGCCATTTGTTACAGTATATTTGAATGTCTATCATTTGTACTCTCAACTAAGGCAAAGAGCTGAGGATGGTGTGAAAAAAGGCTTGGTTTAAAGGCTAAGGTTGTGTACTCTCTGACTGGTTGAAAATCAGTCGTCAAAGGATCAACTGCCATTTAACAAGTGTTTAAAAATCTGAAAATAAACTGAAACCTGGGGTAGAAGTAGTGATTGTAATGCTTGCAGAACATAGCCTCCTTAAATGCTAGGACATTTTTGCTTATTAAATCCTTTCTTGGCTAGCTTTCCTGCTGTGTACCACTCACTATGAAAAGCAGGCACTTGCAAGGCACAGCTGGAGACCAAGTATAACAGGATTTCAGAACCTAAAACATTCTAAAATTTTCTATCATTTCCCCCACATGCTTACTTAAGAATGCTAAGGCTTCCATTGCTAACCTTTTTATGTGTCTGTGGTTTCTGATTAATTACACTACTTGAAATGCTGCTTGAAAAACATAAGTCATTATAATGATAATATCTGGAAGGTATAAAATTTTTATTCTACAGAGTTTAAAGTGTGGTGGTTGGTTCTTGTTGTAAAGGTAAAACTGGGGGATATATATTTGTTACTGTTTGGAGGTGTGTTAGTTAATTGTCACCAGAATTAATTTAACAAATTACTTTACAAGATATTACAGATTATATTAAAGAAATAGACATTTTTATGGGTTCAAGTTATTTTTTGTATATATAAGAAGATGGTTGGATTAGACTGTCTTTGAGTCACTTTTTTATAACACTTTTTGATTGTAAAAATAAATATTTAACATTATTCTCAATCATAAGTAGCAAAGTCTCATATCAAAGCTTTTTTTCCCCAGATCTTTCTTTCTTTCTTTGTCTCTCTCTCTTTTTCTTTTTCTCTCTCTCTCTGGTTACAGAAAGTTGCTGGAGGCAAGTACAAAAGTTCTTGTAGGACATTCATATATGTACTGTAAGTCCTTAAAGTGATACAGGTCCTTTGTACAATACTAAAAATAATTGGAAGTTCATACATAAAAGTATATGGAAAGAACTCCTGGTTTCAGATCTAACATGTAAGGAGCTTGGAAGTCATCACGCCCTTCCTTAAAATAAGGTAAATCTGGAAAAACTGAATCAGTGATTTTTCTTGGAACCTGCAGAGAACTGAAGTCTTAAAGCAAACAGCCACCTGAAAATCTGGAGAAAAGGGCACATGCAGAGAGACACAAAAACCAAGACTTGCTTATCTAGGGCAGAAGCTGCTGGAGATACAAATTGGTAAGGACATTTAATGGTAATTTTGATGAACTGCTGGGAACTGAGAGTAGATTAACAAGAGTGAGAAAATCCTGGAGGTCACAGTCTTAGGGAAGCCCCCACATTTTCCTGGGCTTTTTTTTATGGGTATCCCACCAAGTGTTTATAGTATGAATCCAAGAACCCAAGGAAACCTGGGACCCATGAGGAGGAAGAGGAAAAATAGAAAAATCCACTATTTTACTCTTATCCTTCACCACCCTTTTATCAGTAATGAATAGAGTAAGCAGGCAGAAAGTCAGTAAAGATATATAAGACCTGAATAGCACTATTGCTCAACCTAATTTAAGGGATATTTATAGACTGAATCCAACAACAGAAAAATCCATATTCTTGCCAAGCTCACAGGGAACATTTACCAAGATAGGCAATGTTCTGTACCATGAAACACAACTCAATAAAGTTAAAAGGCTAAAAATCACACAAAGTATATTCTCAGAACAAAATGGAATTAAACTGGAAATTAATAACAGGAAGCTGAAAAATCCCCAAATAGACATAAAACAACACATTTCTGAATGAGCTTGGTTCAAAAAGTCCCAAGGGAAGTTTTAAATATCATGACTTAAATGAATATGAAAATAGAACTTATCTAAATTTTTCTTAAAGGGACATTTAAAGCATTAAATTAATACGTTATAAAGTAAGGAAGGTCTAAAATTTTTAACCTAAACACCCACATTAGGAAAATACAGAAAGAAGAGAAATATAAATTTAATTAAAGAAAAAAGAAAATAATAAAATTAGAGCATGTATCAACAAGTTGAAAAGAAATCAGCAGAGAAAGAGAAAATTAAACCCAATATTGCTACTCTGAAAAGTTCAGGAAAATTGATAAACTTCTATCCAGGCTAATCAAGTAAAAAGAAGATACAGATTACCAATGTTGGTAATGAAAAAGGGGTCATCACTACTACTGATTCCACAGACATTATAAGGATAATAAGGGAATAATACAAATAAGTCTATCCCTATATATTTGATAATTCTTTTCATTTTTTTCATTTGATAATTTAGATGAAATGGGCCAATTCTTTGAACAACATAAACTACAAAAACTGATGCAAAGAGAAATAGGTAACCTGAATAGTCTTAGATATATTAAAGAAATTTAATCAATAATTAATAATCTTTTAAACAAGAAAACATCAGGCTCAGTTCATTAATGATTCATTAATGAATTCATCCAAAATTTTTAGGATGAAATGATAACAATTCTCCAAAATATTTTCCAGATAATAGAAATATATGGAACATCTGAACTAATTTCATGAGGCCAAAATTACCCAAATATGAAAACCACACAAGAACTTCACAAGAGGGGTGCCTGGGTGGCTCAGTCGTTAAGCGTCTACCTTTGGGTCAGGTCCTGATCCCAGGGTCCTGGGATCGAGCCCCACATCGGGCTCCCTGCTCCACGGGAAGCCTGCTTCTCCCTCTCCCTTTCCTCCTGCTTGTGTTCCTTCTCTCGCTGTGTCTCTCTCTGTCAAATAAATAAATAAAATCTTAAAAAAAAAAAGACTTCACAAGAAAAAACTATGGATTAATATTTCTCATGACCATAACTATAAAAATACTTAGCAAATAAATTCAGTAATATATAAAAAGGAAAACACATGATGACCAATTGGAGTTCATAAAAGGAATGGTGGTTCAACATTCAAAAATCAGTCATTATATTTCATCACATTAATAGAATGAATAAGAAAAACCATATCTTCATATCAGTAGAAGCAGGAAAAATATTTGACAAAATTCAAAACCCATTCATGGTAAAAACTAAAAAAATACAAGGAATAGAAGGGAACTTCCTTAATTCAATAAATATTATAAATGAAAATCCTCTAGCTAACAGCATACCTAATAGGGAGAGACTAAACATTTGCTCCCTAAGATTGCAAACAAAGTATGTCCTTCCTAATAAGAAGAATAAATAAAAGGTGCTAAGACTAGAAATAAATAAATAAAACTGTTTTTATTCACAGATGACATGATTTTCCATGTGGTATTCCCAAAGAATCTGTTAAAATAGATAGCTTGAAACTAGTAAACAAGCAGAACAAAATCACAAGATATAAGATCATTAGACAAAAGTCAATAGTTTTTCCATATATGAAGAATGAAAATTTTGAATTTGATATTATTTTATTTCATTTTAAAGTTTTATTTATTTAAGCAATCTTTACACCCAACATGGGGCTCAAAATTACAGCCCCAAGATCAAGAGTCACACACTCCTCTGACTAAGCCAGCCAGGCACCCTGAATTTGATATCATTTTAAAGATTTTTAAAAATTTATTTGAGAGAGAAAGATACAGAGAGAGAGAACATGAGCAGGGGGAGAGGGAGAGGGCGAGTGAAAAGCAGGCTCCCCGCCGAGCCAAGAGCCTGATATGGGGCTTGATCCCAGGACCCCGGGACCACGCCCTGGGCCAAAGGCAGACACTCAACCATCTGAGCCATCCAGATGCCCCAAATTTTGCTATTATTTAAAAAATACTGTTTAAAATAGCACCAAAAATTTGGATATTTAACTATATATCTTGTAGTATATGCATAGAGCTATATAAGGAAAACTATTAAAAAGATAAAAAAAATAAACATCATCTAAATAAATGGGAGATATTTTGTGTCCATTCATCAGCATTCTCAATATTGTTAAGAATTGCAATTATTCTCAACCTGACCTACAGATTTAATACAATCCCAACTAAAAGTCCAGCAAGCTTTTTTTTGTAGATATCAAGCTACCTACTCTAAAATTTATATGAAAAGTCACAGGACATAGAATATCCAATAAAATATTGGAGGGGAAGAAGAATAAGAAGGAGGAGGAAGGAGGGGAGGAACAGGAGAAGGAGGAAGGTGAAAAGGAGGTGAACAATAACATAAGCAATGTTGAGGGAATCACATCACCTTATTTTAAGATAGTATAAAACTACAGTGATCAAGACATGTATTGATGAAAAAATAGACACATAGATCAATGAAACATAATAGAGAGCCAAGAATAACATAAATATATTCAATTGATTTTTAGCAAAGGTGTAAAGACATTTCAATGGAGAATAGATACTTCATTTCAACAAATGATGTAGAAACAATTGATCATCCATGTGCAAAAAGAATAAACAGAGATGATGACTTTATGTCTTACACAAAAATTAACTCAAAATGTATCATACACCTAAATGTAGAAGGCAAAACTAAAATTTCTAGAAGAAAATGTAGAGGAAAATCTATATGACTTTGGTTTTGGTGATGACATTTGGATATAATGAAAAATACTATTCTTGAAAGATAAAAATGATAAGTTGGGCTTTCATAAAGCTAAAGATCTCTGCTTTATGTAAGGCATTGTTAACTGAATAGAAATATAAATCCCTGATTGGGAGAAAATATTTGCTAATCATAAATTTGATAAAGGACTTGTATCCAAAATGTACAAAGAACACTTAAAACTCAACATTAAGAAAATAGCCCAACTAAAAATTGGTAAAGGATATACATACATACTTCATCAAAGAAGATATACAGAAGGCAAATAAACATATGCAAAGGTGCTCAATATAATTTGTCATTAGGGAAACAATTTATTTTTTTAAGATTTATTTACTTATTTTAAAGAGAGAGAGAGAAAGAGAAAGAATGAGTGGGAGGAGCAGAGAGAGAGGGAGAGAGAGAAACCCAAGTGGACTTTGCACTGGGCGCAAAGCCTGACCAGGGGCTTGATGTCACGACACTGAGATCACAACCTGAGCAGAAACCAAGAGTCCAATGCTTAACCAATTGCGCCAGCCATGCACCCCAGGGAAACACAATATGAACAGCAATGAGATACTACTACACATATAGTGGAATGGTGAGAATTAAAGAAAGACTGACAAATTAATAGCGAGTGAGGATATGGAGTAACAGAAATTCATTCATTGCTGGTGGGAATACAAAATGGTGCAACCACTTTGTAAGAAAGTTTCTTACAAAGCTAAACATACTCTTACCATATGATCCAGCAGTTGTACTCCTAGGAATTTGTCTAACTTGTTTGATAAATAATATCAACACAAAATACTCCATGTGAAAATGTTTATAGGATATTTATTAATAATTGCAAAAATCGGCAAGCAACTAAGATGTCCTCCAATAGGTTAATGGATGAATGAACTGTGTTAAATACATAGAATGGATTACTGTTTAATGATACGATGGAATGAGTTAACAAGGCATGCAAATACATGAACCCATATTGCTAAATTAAAGAATCTAGTATCTGTGATTCCATTTATGTGGAATTTTGGAAAAGACAAAACTATAGAGATGGTATACAAATCATTGCTTGCCAGGGTTTTAGAGAGGATGGAGGTATGAATAGGTGAAGTAAAGGAGATTTTTTTTATGGTAGTGAAGATATTCTGTATGATACTGTAATGCTAAAAACATGACACTATGCATTTGTTCAAACAAGTAGAAGTTTCCAGCTCAAAGAGCCAATGTCAATGTAGGCAAATTAAAAGATAATATAGGAGATTGGGAATCCCAGAATGGTATGCAGACAGTGACAAAAGAATTTAACTGTACAAAAAAATGTATAAACTAGCTTCACTGAAGGAGCATGGGAAAAATGTGCTGATCTGAATGACTGAAGACTTTAAAGATAAAAAAAAACTGCACATAAACACTGTATTCTAATAGGTAAAGTTGTTCCTAGGGGGTCACAAGTTAACGATTCTTAAACCATCATCAACTGTACGCCATATGTATACTGACTTTGAAAACCAGTATGTCACATAACTGGAAATGAACAGTTATGTACATAGATAGCAGATGATGGGAACTAATTTTCTCACTACTGGAATATCAGGTTACAGACAAGCAAGGCAGGAGGATGAAGACTAGAATGATCTATATGGTGCTGCGTTAGAGTTGCAGACATCAGTATGGACCCATGTTGACTTTAATATAGATACAGTTGTTTGCATGTAGACATATTTATAGATATGTATATATAAAAGGATTAGTATGTACATGTATTTCCTTATTTTGTCAGTTGAGAAGGCCTAAAAGCAATGACACTCCCTGGCAATATCCATACTCAGAGCCTACATCTTGATTTTTTTTTTTAAGATTTTATTTATTTATTTGAGAGAGAGAGAGAGAGCACATGAGTGGAGGGGAGGGGCAAAGGGAGAGGGAGAAGCAGACTCCTGACTGCGCAAGGAGCCCAGCACAGCCATGGGGCTTGATCCCAGGACCCTGAGATCATGACCTGAGCCAAAGGCAGATGCTTAACCAACTGAGCCACTCAGGTGCTCCTATATCTTGATTTCTAACACCATTCTCCAATAAAATAAACCAGGGGGGCTTGGAGAAATGACCAATCCTAGGACAGCAGTGGAGAATATACAAAATGAGCCTGGAGCACCCTGTAATTTCAAAATTTCAAGAAGTGCTAAAAACGAACAAGAAACCAAATCAAGCAAAAAACCTGATGTGATTTCATCATAGGAACTAAGAAACAAATGAAAGAGCTCCCAATGGCCAATGCTGAAACAATTTGAATTGCAAAATAAATAAAGTCATATTAGATTACATTCCAAAATATAAAATACATATCCATGAGTCATTACTGATATAAATAAATTATTGAATAAAAAATTAAACTGAGGATACAGACACCAAACTTCAGTGCAGAATTAAAATAATTTATGTAGCTTCCTTCCCCTCATATGGATAGATACTAGCCCCTGACTCTTTCACTGCAAGCTGGATTTGAATATGTAGTTTTACAAGGGGGAAACCTCTCAATCAGGTGATCAATGTTAATATCAGTAGTGATGTCATATTGATAGTATATACCTTAGATATGATGGGATGAAAATAGCACTTTACCTCTGTGTTCCTTCTCTTAAAATCCCATAGCCACAGTATAATCATGAGAAAGACACCAAACAAATTTCAATCGATAGCCATTTTATAAATGTATTAATATATGTACAAAATATAAATGTATAAACAAATGTATAAAATATCTGACAAGTGCTCCTCAGAAATGTCAAGGACATCAAAGCAAGGAAGTCAGAAAAATTATCATAGTCCAGAGGAAACTCAGGACACATAACAAATAAATGTAACATGGTATCCTGAATGGAATCCTGAAATAGTAAAAGAACATTATGTAAAACTAAAGAAATCTGAACAAACTATAGTCTTTAGTTAATAATAATGTATCAATATTGGTTCCTCAATTGTGACAAATATACCATACAAATTATTGAAAACAAGAGTAGAGGAGACTGGATATGTTGTATTTGGTGATTCTCTGTACTATAATCTTAATTTCTCTGTAAATCTAAAACTGTTTTTTAAAGTTTATTTAAAAATCTATTCCTATTTCCCTCTTTAAAAAGCATATTAAAATTCTATCACTTATTGCTTATTTATATCATTTTGGGTATTATCATGCTAAAATAAAAAATTAGTAGCTGAAAAACTGTGTTACATCTATACCATGAAATTCTATTCAGCAATAAAAAGAAATGAACTATTTTACACACACAAATTGGATGAATCACCAGGTAGTTATGCTGAGTGAAATGGAGAATAGAATATGTTTTCCATGCCCCAAGGAAAGGTGTGCAAGGTTATGAAAGAGACACACAAGGGATCCTAGTGGTCATAGAACTGTTCTGAATCTTGACTCTATCAATATCCATATTCCGGTGGTGAAATTGTATTAGATTCACAAGACGGTAAACTAGGTAATAGGTACATAAGATCTCTGCCTTCTTTCTTACAGCTGCATGTGAATCCATTATTATCTCAAAATAAAATCTTACTTAAAAAAAAAAAAAAGAGTGTCCAAATAATGGAAACAAACTAAAGCTAATGAAATTAAATGAATTATCAGTCAGTGGTATAATCACTAAAAGAATTATTCCAAGAAAACTTATAGTGCTATTTGGTATTATATCTGTGAGATATAGGTAAGTGTGGAAGCATGAGAATAATCCTCTGTTTGCCTCTATTTCCTGTGTGGAATAGAAAGCAGAGATCAGTTGAGGATGGGGGTCAGGGCAAATGTGCTCGTGCTGAACTGGGCGAGTGTCTGAGTGCAGTGACCATAGAAATAAAGCAAGATTACCAGGCAGCACTTGGGTCACACCTGAGGCTACTGAGTGTGTATTTAAAGTGAGAGGAAGTTAGCAGTTGTGTGTTTTTCTTAAGCAAGGATCATTTGTGGATCTATGTAATAGGTAGAGAGATGGCTCTCAAACAGAAATTGGGTTTGCCAGGCTAGTAACACAAATCAAGAAAGAGGTAAGGCAGTTAAATTTGCTGCAGGACAATGATAATAATGGACCATGAAACTTAAGTTGGGTAATGAAGGTAATGTGAATATGAGGCTGTAAATTGGTAGTGAAAGAGTCATTGGATCAATGGATTACAGGATCAAAGTCCTAAAGTTGAACTCCCATCCGCTGACCAGAGAGGAACATGGGCAACTGCCTGCTTTGCTACGATCTTTTTTTTTTTTTTTTAATGTATATCATGCAGGCTTCCTAAAATCTCCTGAGATCTAACAGCCTTTGGCATGCCTTACATTCTGAAGTCTCTACAGTAGTTGTTTTACATTTATAAGTTGCTGTGATTACATTTGTTATTCATTCACAGGACAGAGCTTCTTAGTAATTTTTTTAACGTGGTTGTCTATAAAAATAGCCCACCCGGGCAGGTTATATGGCTCCCTCTAAGACAAGAAAATATTATATGTAACACATACTTCTTAAAGATTCTATCTGAAAAATGTGAGTAGCATATATTTATTTTAGATTCAGTAGTAATAAGTACCCTAGAAATAAATGGATGGAAATGACATCTGCATGGGTTAGCTAAGAAGTAATCTTTTTTTTTTTTTTTTTGGCTAAGAAGTGATCTTATAGCATATTTGTATATAGCAAAGCTAAGGCATAGAATAAAAAGTTATTAAATTTTTTGCATCTATACCAGCAGTACACTTGCTTTAGAAAAGAATTAGGAAGACGGAAAAAGCTAATTGTCTGTTACTAGAGTGTAGAAAGGAAAAAAGAGCAATTTAAATGAAATAGATCTATAAATAGTGCTCTGAATGGACTACTTCTTTGTGTATATTTTTTAAGTAGTTGATTTTTTTGTTTTTAGGATTTTATTTAGGGATGCCTGGGTGGCTCAGTCGGTTAAGTGTCTGCCTTCAGCTCAGGTCATGATCCCAGGGTCCTGGGATGAAGTCCCACATCGGGCTCCCTGCTCAGCGGGGAGCCTGTTTCTCTCTCGGCCTGCCACTCCCCCTGCTTGTGCTCTCTGTCTCTCTCTCTCTTTCTGACAAATAAATAAATAAAATCTTTAAAAAAAAAAGATTTTACTTATTTACTTGAGATAGAGAGAGAGAGGGGGCATGAGGAAGGGGAGGTAAAGGGGCACAGGGACAAGGACTTAAGGCTTGATACCAGGATCCAGGGATCATGACGCCAGCAAAAGGCAGACGCTCAACCAACTGAGCCACCCAGAAGTCCCAGTAGCTGATGTTTTTCAAATGCCAATATAACGCTGATTTTTTAAATAAGGCATTTTTCTTCTCATTAGTTTCATTATTCAGTAACCACTCTGTGCAAGAATTTGATCTGGGTAATATGATACAGTAACAAAAAATACTAGTATTTAGTCACTGCCACCCAGGAGTTTTAATCTGCTATGAGAAAAAGAAACATGACTTAATGCATGCATATGTTTATTTTAGCAAACATTCATGGTGTGTCTAATAAGAATTGTGCTGAATACCAGGTATTTAAAAACTGAAATATGCATTTATTCATCTATTCAACAAAAAATTATTTTAAATTCCTATGGTGTATCTCATGTTGCTCTAGGTGCTATTGAATCTACAGTCAACAAGATTGACATATTTACTGATTGTGAAGAGATCATGTTCTGAAGCATAAACAAGAACAAAAACAAATTATGAGATTATGTTAAATCTTAAGGGAAATAGAAAAGAAAACAAGGAAAAGTTGACAAATAAGTTCAGGGAAATATTTCTCTTGTTTGAAGAAGATGGGAGTGGACATGAGGTAGGGATCATATCATTCTCCATAGATTGTTGTGTATGTCCCAGGTTTTTATTTATTTATTTATTTGGGGGTTGTAGTTTTGCAGGCATTTATTACATTCTTATGATGTCTTTTTTTTTTTTTTTAAAGATTTTATTTATTTATTTGAGAGAGTGAGAATGAGAGACAGAGAGCACATGAGAGGGGAAGCAGACTCCCTGCTGAGCAGGGAGCCCAATGTGGGACTCGATCCCGGGACTCCAGGATCATGACCTGAGCCGAAGGCAGTCGCTTAACCAACTGAGCCACCCAGGCGCCCCACATTCTTATGATGTCTAAGTGGGGCATTCATGGACCTATGATGAGAATGATGTGCCATCATAAACCAAGAATAATGACTGATCCAGTTTGGACTGTATCTGCAGTCCACAGACAGAGGGAGAATAAGAGAATGAGAGTGAGAGATCTATCTTTTCTATGTTCTTTTTCTTCTTTTATGTTTCTTTTAGATTGGCTGATTCCTTCTTATCCACTTTAGTTGAGATTCTTGGAAATTTATTTAACCATAGGCATTTTTTTAAAACAAAGTTTTATTGATACTTTTACTCTCCTCCTTCTACAAAAAAAAAGGGGGTTAAAACAGATTCTTATTGTCCAAACTCATAAACTATTATTCTCATATATTTTGGTTCTCACTCATTTTTCTTTAACTCCCCAAATATTTACTGCTATTATTCTCTCTAGTCACTTGTTTAAATCTACCTGTATATGTATCTCTTTTCTTTCTCTTCATTTCTTATATCTCAAACCTTCCACCTGAGATCATTTTTCTTCTAGAAGAAAAACATTTAGGAATTTCTTTATTGAAGGTCTGTTCTGTAGATTTTAGACTCCTACCCTTCCTATCTGTTTGCTTGTTTTTGTCAATTACAAGGTTTCAGTTTAATACATAAGAAATTATGATTATATTGCATACAGATTATAACTCAACAGGTCTGGGTTGTCCAAATTTTACACATTTCAAAGAAAGGTTTGGCTCTTGCTCATCTCCTGGGAGTTAACCTCTAAGTCTTTATCCTGTCTGTACAGATTGTGTTTGCTTAGAATATCCTGCTTTTACAGAATGGTTTGTTTATCTGATTCTGTGGGCCATACCATACAGTTTATGCTAAGCATGTGATTTATGGTGGAAACCTTGGACCATGTGGAATCAGACTGACCTCTGAAGGGGATAAAAACTGAAGGTCAGCCATGAAGGTGGTCAGTCATTCCTACATGACCAACCCCCAATAAAATCCCTGGACACCAAGACTTGGGTGAGCTTCCTTCCTTGTTTGGTAATACTCCTTGCATGTTGTCATGCATCATTGCTAGGAAATTAAGTACTTTCCATATGACTCCACTGGGAGAGGACAACTGGAAGCTTGTGTCTGGTCTTTACCAGACCCTACTTTATGCCTTTTTCTATTGATAATTTTAGTCTATCTTTTACTATAATAAACCATAACTGTGAGTAAATTGTTTTTGGGTACTGAAAGACTTTCCAGCAAATCACTGAAACTAAGGGTGGTCTTGGAAACCCCCAAACACGCAGGACATATAAAAATGTGTTCTTCTCAGCTGAACAAATGTGAAAGATTGCATTATCAGATAAGACTCAGACAAAACATAGATCTTAACCAATATCAAGCTTTGCTGATAATTTCAAGGTTATAGGTAATCAAGATAGAGACAAAGCAGGTCTAAGACATTGCACATAGCTATCGAGGTCTTTTTTTCCCTTATTGGATATGAACAATCTGGTCCAGAAAAATAGGTGAGATTAGCAAGTAACTTCATAAAGAGGGGAAAGCATTTAGGTTGTGAAATATCTCCATTTTATACTCTAGATAATGTGACATTTTCCAGGCATCTATGCCTCACAAACCATAGAATTTGAGTTCATTTACTCTATCTAATCCTTAGTCAAGTACATCCTCCTAAGACCATTCCAGAAATAAGGACTATTGTTCCTAGAAAATACTAGTGATTTATTTAAGAGAAGGATGATGGACTTGATCACCTGCTTTCTTTTTTTCCTCCTGCAGCCTGAATAAACATAGGACAACTAATTTATATCCTACTTCCCCAAAATAAGTTATGTGTGAAATACAATGACATTTGGCTCAGGACTGTAATTTGTATCATCTAAAAATGATGTTAGATGTTTGTGGGCTTTATAAAATGTGGATGTCACTCTGCACTGGTTTGGGGAAAATCTCAATTATTATCTTTTGTAACTTTGCCTCACCCCTTCTTCTGAAACTCCAGTTGGATTTTCTCACTTTGTCCTTCCTTTTACCTTTCATTGAATAAATATGGCTTTGCCTCTTTGGGATAAATTCTAGATAATTTCTTTTCAGTCTGTCTTCTTCTTTTCTTAGTTTTCTCTATAGAAGTAAATAATATTTGTTAAAAAGAATCAGGTAAGTTAAATTGCCACAGTTGTATTTTTATTTTTAGTAGTTTTGCTTGGTTCTTCTTTTTTGTAGTTTTTCATATTTAAACCTCTCTTTTATTTCCTGAAATATATTTTTTATATTGTATATTTGATCATTCTAGTGTTTGAATGGTTAGATTTTTTTTTTTTAATTCTCTGCTGTCTCTTGCTCATGGTGCTGCAATTTCTTGTGTGTTTACTAATTTATGTAACAGTTTTTGCTGGCTGAAAAATACTAGTATTAAACAAAGTATTATCTTTTATTTTCTAGTAAGAAGTATATAGATTTAGGTGTGAGAATGGACAGTAGACTTAACATTATTCAAAAATGAAAAATACCTGGGGGCTCAGTCGGTTAAGTGTCTGATTTTAGCTCGGGTCATAATCCCAGGGTCCTGGGATTGAGCCCCTTGCTGGGCTCCCTGCTCAGCAGGGAGTCTGCTTCTCCCTCTCCCTCTGACTCTCCCTTGGTTTGTGTGCTCTCTCTCTCTTTCTCTCTCTTACTCTCTCTCTATCTTCCAAAAAAATAAATTAAAAAAAATCTTCAAGGAAAAAACAAAAGTGAAAAATATTTGGGATTATTTTTGCTTCTAGTATTTCAAAAGATAAATTAGGACTACCAGAATCAGTACCAACAAAAAGTCTAACATAGGTGGTTAGAGACAATAAGTTATAAAGGAAAGCATGTGAGCTTTAAAATCAGGCAGAATTGGGTAAATTCCCAGTTCTGACATGCACTGCACATGATAACCTGAATTCATCTCAATTTACTCAGATAAAATGAGATAAAATGAGGATGATGATAGTTACCTCATGAAGTTATTATGGAGATTAAAGAGATAATGTATGTGATGTGCCTAGCACCTGTTTTGCATAATAGATATGCAATGAAGAACTGTTGTTATGCTGTTATTATCAATATGAATTATTAAAGCCAAAATGTCAGTCATTATATACACCATATAAAAGTATTTTAGATTCTTACCAATTTTTTTAAGTAAAAGTCAACATTTATTTATTTCATACAGGCTAGCTGGATTATGAACTCTCTGTTTTATTTTTTGTTTGTTTGTTTTGTTTTGTCTTTTTTTATTAACATGTATTATTTGTTTCAGGGCCACAGGTCTGTGATTCATCTGTCTTACAGATTTCACAGCACTCACCATAGTACATACCCTCCCCAGTGTCCATCACCCAGCCACCCCATCCCTCCCACCCCCCTCCACTCCAGCAAACCTGTTTGTTTCCTGAGTTTAAGAGTCTCTTATGGTTTGTCTCCCTCTCTGGTTTCATATTGTTTCATTTTTCCCTCCCTTCCCCCATGATCCTCTGTCTTGTTTCCCAAATTTCTCATATCTGTGAGATATAATTGTCTTTCTCTGATTGACTTATTTTGCTTAGCATAATACCCTCTAGTTCCATCCACGTCGTTGCAAATGGCAAAATTCCTTTTTTTGATGGCTGCATAATATTCCATCATGTATATATGTACCACATCTTCTTTATCCATTCATCTGTTGATGGACATCTAGGCTCTTTCCACAGTTTGGCTATCGTGGACATTGTTGCTATAAACATCAGGGTGCAGGTGACCCTTTGGATCACTACATTTGTATCTTTGGGGTAAATACCCAGTAGTGCAATTGCTGGGTCCTATGGTAGCTCTATTTTCAACTTTTTGAGGAACCTCCATATTGTTTTCCAGAGTGGCTGCACCAGCTTGCATTCCCACCACCAGTGTAGCAGGCCTCCCCTTTCTCTGCATCCTCACCAATATCTGTTGTTCCCTGACTTGTTAATTTTAGCCATTCTGACTGGTGTGAGGTGGTATCTCATTGAGGTTTTGATTTGGATTTCCCTGATGCTGAGTGATGTTGAGCATTTTTTCACGTGTCTGTTGGCCATTTGGATGTCTTCTTTGCAGAACTGTCTGTTCATGTCTTCTGCCCATTTCTTGATTGGATTAGTTGTTCTTTGGGTGTTGAGTTTGATAACTTTTTTATAGATTTTGGATACTAGCCCTTTATCTGATATGTCATTTGCAAGTATCTTCTCCCATTCTGTTGGTTGTATTTTGGTTTTGTTCACTGTTTCCTTTGCTGGGCAAAAGCTTTTGATCTTGATGGAGTCCCAATAGTTCATTTTTGCCCTCGCTTCCCTTGCCTTTGGCAATGTTTCTAGGAAGAAGTTGCTGCAGCTGAGGTCGAACAGGTTTCTGCCTGTGTTCTCCTCAAGGATTTTGATGGATTCCTGTCTCACATGTAGGTCTTTCATCCCTTTTGAGTCCATTTTTGTGTATGGTGTAAGGAAATGGTCCAGTTTCATTCTTCTTTATGGGGCTGTCCAATTTTCCCAACACCATTTGTTGAAGAGACTGTCTTTTCCATTGGACATTCATTCCTGCTTTATCAAAGATTAGTTGACCATAGAGTTGAGGGTCCATTTCTGGGCTCTCTATTCTGTTCCATTGATCTATGTGTCTGTTTTTGTGTCAGTACCATACTGTCTTGATGAGTACAGCTTTGTAATAGAGCTTGAAGTCCGGAATTATGATGCCACCAGCTTTGCTTTTCTTTTTCAACATTCCTCTGGCTATTTGGGGTCTTCTCTGGATCCATACAAAGTTTAGGATTATTTGTTCCATTTCTTTGAAAAAAGTTGATGGTATTTTGATAGGGATTGCATTAAATGTGTAGATTGCTCTAGGTAGCACAGACATTTTCACAATATTTCTTCTTCTAATCCATGAGCATGGAACGTTTTTCCATTTCTTTGTGTCTTCCTCAATTTCTTAAATGAGTATTCCATACTTTTCTGAGTACAGATTCTTTGCCTCATTGGTTAGACATATTCCTAGGTATCTTATGGTTTTGGGTGCAATTGTAAATGGGATTGACTCCTTAATTTCTCTTTCTTCTGTCTTGTTGTTGGTGTATAGAAATGCCACTGATTTCTGTGCATTGATTTTATATCCTGCCACTTTACTGAATTCCTGTATGTATTCTAGCAGTTTTGGGGTGGAGTCTTTTGGGTTTTACACATAAAATATCATATCATCTGCAAAAAGTGAGAATTTGACTCCTTCCTTGCAGATTTGGATGCCTTTTATTTCTTTTTGTTGTCTGATTGCTGAGGCTAGGACTTCTAGTAATATGTTGAATAGCAGTGGTGATAGTGGACATCCCTGGAGTGTTCCTGACCTTAGGGGAAAAGCTCTCAGTTTTTCCCCATTGAGAATGATGTTCACTGTGGGTTTTTCATAGATGGCTTTTATGATATTGAGGTATGTACCTTCTATCCCTACACTGTGAAGAGTTTTAATCAAGAAAGGATGCTGTACTTTGTCAAATGCTTTTTCTGCATGTATTGAGAGGATCATATGATTCTTGTTCTTTCTTTTATTAATGTATTGTATCAGATTGATTCATTTGAGGATGTTGAACCACCCTTGCAGCCCAGGAGTAAATCCCACTTGGTTGTGGTGAATAATCCTTTTAATGTACTGTTGGATCCTATTGGCTAGTATTTCATAAATTGTTTTTAGTGGATTTCCATTTTAGTGTTTTTAAATTTAAAGCAACAACACATTGTAAAGCATATATATCAATATTAGTCTCCATATTACTGACACTGAATTTTTAATAAATTTAGTAAGGTGGTTTAGGGCACATATAGCGAGGCCTGACAATGTAGATAGAATCCCATTTCTAATTCTCATGACTTGGGCAAGTTACTTATTTTCTTTCTGCATCAGTTTTTTTTTAAAAGTGATAATAATAGTAGTGCTGATATCATAGAGTTGGTATGAGGATCAAGTATTATTAATATGCTTGGAGGATTGACAGGCTCATACAAAGTTCTATGTGAGTGTTTATTAAGTAAAGTTTTTAAAACAAATGTTTTATTATACAGGCTTATTTACAGTGGGTTTTAGGAAAATGATTTTAAATATAAGAGAAATCTCTACCTTGCAGAAACATGGATTTTGTTTTTGAACTATTTCTATAACTGATTGGTTTCTCAGTGAAGCACTATTTTGGTTGTAGTATATTTTCCTGCCTGAGTTAAATCAACTAGTGGAGCACTTCCACTAAGCTTAGCAGATCTGGAAGGTGCAGTTGTGTGTGTGTGTGTGTGTGTGTGTGTGTGTTTGTGTGTGTGTGTTCAGTTGCTGGGGAGAATAGAAACCAGTGAAAAGCAGAGATTCAAATTCCTGTTCTACATGCTGGAAATGACCTAGCTGATTACTCTCTCACTTACCTCTCTTTGATTTTTTTTTTTTTCCTGAACAGCATGGGGCATCCAAAGGGGAGGATGACTACCTAAACTTTCTCTTCCACAAGGCAATGAAATCATAGACAGTCTGATGTAATTGATGGAAGAATCTCACTCTGCTAATCTGTTCTTATAAGAATTAATGGAAAGAATGTCATATGAATGAAATCATACAGTGTATAACCATTTGGCACTGACTTATTTCACTCACCAGAGATTCAACCAGATTGTTGCAAATATCTATAGTTCATTACTTTTTATTGCTAAGCAATAAGTTCATTGTAGTTTTGATTTGTATTTCCCTGATGAGTGATGTGGAACATCTTTTCATGTGTCTGTTAGCCATCTGGATATCTTCTTTGGAAAATGTCTATTCGTGTCTTCTGCCCATTTCTTAACTGGATTATTTGTTTTTTGGGGGGGTGTTGAGTTTGATAAGTTCTTTATAGATTTTGAATACTAACCCTTTATCAGATATGTCATTTGCAAATATCTTCTCCTATTCTGAAGGTTGCCTTCTAGTTTTGTTAATTGTTTCTATCTCTGTGCAGGAGTTTTTTTATCTTGATGAAGTCCTAATAGTTCATTTTTGGTTTTGCTTCCCTTACCTCAGGAGACATATCTAGTAAGAAGTTGCTATGTCTAGTGTCAAAGAGGTTGCTGCCTGTGTTCTCCTCTATGATGTTGATGGTTGATGGTTTCCACTCTCACATTTAGGTATTTCATCCATTCTGAATTTATTGTTGTGAATGGTGTAAAAAAATAGCCCTTCTGCATGTGGCTGTTCAGTTTTCCCAACACCATTTCTTGAAGAGACTGTCTCTTTTGCTTTGGCTATTCTTTCCTGCTTTGTCAAAGATTAGTTGACCATACAGTTGTGGGTTCATTTCTGGGTTTTCTATTCTGTTCCATTGATCTATGTGTCTGTTTTTGTGCCAGTACCATACTATCCTGATCCCTACAGCTTTGAATATAACTTGAAGTCTGGAATTGTGATGCCTCCAGCTTTGCTTTTCTTTTTCAAGTTTGCCTGGCTGTTCAGGGTCTTTTGTGGTTCCATACAAATTTTAGGCTTGTTTGTTCTAGTTCTGTGAAAAATGCTGGTGGTATTTTGATAGGGATTGCATTAAATGTGCAGATTGCTTTGGGTGGTGTAGACATTTTAAAATATTTGTTCTTCCAATTCATGAGCACGGAATGTCTTTCCATTTATTTGTTTCCTCTGAATTTCTTTCATAAGTGTTCTATAGTTTTCAGAGTACAGATCTTTTACCTCTTTGGTGAAGTTTATTTCTAGGTAACTTATGGGTGTTGGTGCAATTGTAAATGGGATGAATTCCTTGATTTCTCTTTCTGCTGTTTCATTATAGGTGTATAGAAACACAACAGATTTCTGTACATTGATTTTATATCCTGCAAATTTAATGAATTTATGTATCAGTTCTAATAATTTTTTTGATGGAGCCTTTTGGAGTTTTCTATATAGAGTATCATGTTGTCTGCAAAAAATGAAAGTTTGACTTATCCTGTGCTGATCTGAATGCCTTTTATTTCTTTTTGTTTGTTAAATAACAGTGGTGAGAGTGGACATCCCTGTCTTGTTCCTGGCCATAGAGGAAAAGTTCTCAGTTTTTCCCCATTGAGGATGATATTAGCTGTGGTTCTTTTATATGGCCTTTATGATGTGAGGTATGTTCCCTCTATCCCAACTTTATTGAGGGTTTTTATCATGAATGGGTTTTGTACTTTGTCAAATTCTTTTTCTGCATCTATTGAGAGGATCATATGGTTCTTATCCTTTCTTTTTTTCTTTAATGTGGTGTATCACAATGATTGATTTGTGAGTATTGAACCACCCTTGTAGCCCAGGAATAAGTCCCACTTGATTGTGAAGAATCATTCTTCTTCTTTTTTTTAAGATTTTATTTATTTGAGAGAGAGAGAGCTAGAGCATGAACAGGGGTGGGGGAAGGGCAGAGGGGGAGGAAGAAGCAGGCTCCCCACTGAGGAAGGAGCCAGATGTGGGCTTGATCACAGGATCCTGGGATCATGACCTGAGCCAAAGGCAGACACTTGACTGACTGAGCCACCCAGGTGCCCTGTGAATCATTCTTTTAATATACTGTTGGATTTAATTTGCTAGAGTATTGTTGAGAATTTCTGCATCCATATTCATCAGGGATATTGGCCTATACTTCTCTTTTTTTGTGGAGTCTTAGTCTGGTTTTGGAATCACAGTAATGTTGTCCTCATAGAATGAATTTGGAAGTTTTCCTTCCATTTCTTTTTTTTAAATGGTTTGAGAAGAATAGGTATTAATTCTTCTTTAAATGTTTGGTAGAATTCCTCTGTGAAGCTATCTGGCCATGGACTTTTGTTTGTTGGGAGATTTTTTATTACTCATTCAATTTCTTTACTTGTTATGGGTCTGTTTAATTTTTCTACTTCTTCCTGGTTCAGTTTTGGTAGTTTATATATTCTAAGTATTTATCCATTTCTTCCAGATTGTCCAATTTGTTGGCATATATTTTTCATAATATTCTCTTATAATTGTATTTCTGTGGTGTTGGTTGTTATTTCTCTTCTCATTTCTGATTTTATTTATTTGGGTCCTTTCTCTTTTTGAGAACTTTGGCTAGGGGGTTATCAAGTTTATTAATTTTTTCAATGAACCAGTTCCTGGTTTCATTGATCTGTTCTACTATTTTTTGTTGCTGTTGTTGGTATTGTTTATATCATTTATTTCTGCTCTAATCTTTATTCTTTCCCATTTTGTGTTGGCTTTGGGCTTCATTTGTTGTGCTTTGTCTCTCTCCTTTAGGTCTAAGTTTAGGTAATGTATTTGAGATTTTTCTTCTTGAGGTAGGCCCATATTGCTAAATACTTCCCTCTATGATTCATTCTGCTGCATCCCAAAGGTTTTGGACCATTGTGCTTTCATTTTCATTTGTTTCCATGTATTTTTTATTTCTTCTTTAATTTCCTGGTTGATCCATTCATTCTTTAGTAGGATGTTCTTTAACCTCCATGTATTCATGGTCTTTTCAATTTTTTTCTTATGTTGACGTCAAGTTTCATAGCATTGTGGTCAGAAAGGATCATAGTATGATCTCAGTTGTTTTGTACTTGAAGCCTGATTTAAGACCTAGTATGTGATCTATTCTGGAGAATGACTCATGTGCACTTGAAAAGAATGTATATTCTGCTGCTTTAAGATGAAATGTTCTCAATATATCTGTTAAGTACATCTGGTCCAGTGTGTTATTCAAAGCCCTTGTTTCCTTGATTTTCTGCTTAGATGATCTGTCCATTGAGGTAAGTGGGATGTTAAAGTCCCCTATTATTATTGTATTATTACCAATTGGTTCCTTTATGTTTGTTATTGTTTTATATATTTGGGTGCTCCCATGTTGGGGGCATAAATATTTAGATCTTTTTGTTGGACATTATGATATAATGTCCTTCTTCACCTCTTGTTACAGTCTTTGGCTTAAAATCTAGCTTTTCTGATAATGTATGGAATTCTGGTGTTCTTTTGACATCCTTTTGCATGATAAATGACTCTCCATCCCCTCACTTTCAATCTGCAGGTGACTTTAGCTCTAAAATGAGTATCTTGTGGGCAGCATATAGATGGGTCTTGTTTTTCTTATTCATTCTAAACCTTATGTCTTTTGATTGGAGCATTTAGTTCATTTACATTCAGAGTGATTATTGATAGATATAAATTTAATACCATCTTATTGCTTGTTTTGTCCTTGTTTCTGGAGATTTTCTCCTTCCTAGTCTTTGTCACTTTTGGTCTTTCTTTCCTACTTAGAGTCCCCATTAATATTTCTCACAGGGTTGGTCTAGTGGTCATGTACTCCTTTAGTATTTGTTTGTCTGGGAAACTCTTTATCTCTCCTTCTATTCTGAATGATAGTCTTGATGGATAGAGTATTCTTGGCTGCATATTTTTCCCATTCAGCATGCTGAATACATCATGCCACTCTCTTCTTGCTTGTCAAGTTTCTGTGGAGAGCTCTGCTGCTAGCCTTATGGGTCTTCCCTTATAAGTTAGGGACTTCTTTGTCTTGATGCTTTTAGGATTTTTTTTCTTTATATTTTGCAAATTTAATTACAATATGTGTTGGTGTTGGCCTGCTTTTGTTGATTTTGATGGGAGTTCTCTGTGCTTCCTGGATTTGAAAGTCTCTTTTATTCCCCAGTTTTATAGCTGTTTTCAGCTATAATTTCCTTAAGTAAACCTGCCCCATTTTCCCTCTCTTCTGAGACTCCTATGATATGAATTTTACTATATTTGATGGAGTCACTGAGTTCCCTCAGTCTACTTTTATGATCCTAGGTTTTTGCCATTTTTTTCAGCTTCATTATTTTCCATAATTCTATCTTTTATATTGCTTATTCATTCCTCTATTTCCATCCTGTGGTCATTACCTCCAGTTGATTTAAAATCTCAGTTATTGTATTTTTCATTTCAGCCTGATTCATTTTTAGCTCTTTAATCTCTGTGGCAAAGGTCTCCCTGATGTATTCCATGCTTTTTTCAGCCCAGCTAGTATCCTTATGATTCTTGCTTTAAATTCTGCATCAGGCATTTTTACTTATATCTGTTTCAATTAGATCCCTGGCCATGACCTTTTCTTGTTCTTTCTTTTGGGATGAATTCCTCTGTCTTGGCATTTTGTCTAGGTCTCTGTCTTCTCATATGTGTTAGGAAAGCGTGTTATGTTTCCTGCTCCTGAGAGTAATGGCTTTATTAAGAAGAGGTCATATAATGTCCAGAGTCTGGCACTTCAGGAAGGGTCTCTGGTGTGTGCTGTGTGCACTGTGCTGATGTGTTATGGCTGCTCTATCCCTCAGGTCAGTTGTCTGCAGAGTTTCCCATTGCTAGCAGTAGGGAGTGTTTGGACCTTGGCCAGAGTGTGGTAAGTTTTAACTAGGTGTCTTCTGGTCAGGCTGTTTAAAGAAACCTGATGCTATTTCCACTAGAATTGAAGCTTTGCCGATCTCTATGGTCAGTAGATGTGGTGCGTGTGGGGGTTTGTTCTGGTCTGGAGGAGAGGCCCACCATGCTGGTTGTTAGGCACACTTACCCTAGAAAAGCAGTACCATTGGAGTGCAGACGGACAGGACTTCGTGTAAGCAATTTAGGCAGCCAGTGTTGGTGCTATGCTGTTTACTGAAGTTGGTTTATGCTGATGGGTGGAGGGAGGAAAATGGCACCAGCCTGTTCTTTTGTCCCTGGGAAGGGGAGTCCCTGCTTGCTGCTTGCTTTCAGAGGAGCAAATAATTTCCCCCTCATGTGTCACAGGCATTTTTCAGATCACTGATTTCACACTGTCTCTGGGTCACTTGCCTTCCTGGAGCAACACAGCGCAGCTTGGGCTCTACCCTAGCCAGCCCTGCTAACTTTTAAAATTCCAAACATCAGGGACCTGGTGTGGTGGAGACCTGTGCTAATCCTCTGGGAAAGGGTCTCATCATACTGGGACTGTTGCAGATTTGACCCAGAAGGACAGTTGCACCACATCATAGGAGTGTGGGATTAGGAACAATCAGGCTAAACAAGAGTGGCCCAGTAAACTGCACTCAGCAGGTGTCTCTGCTCCTCTGCTGAGGGGCTGGGGAGAGAAATAGTGCCTGCTGGTTCTTTTGTCCTTGGAGAGGCAATGCCATGTCTCACAGATGCACTCCAAAAAGTATGAACACTCTCTCCCCATTCCCCTTAGGAGATCCTCAGATTGCACAGTCTGCCCCAGGATTGCTTGTCTGCCTCCACTCCAGAAATAGGACAGTGTCCTCAAGTCTCTATGACAGCCAAGTCTGGGGACCTCTGAAACCCCAGTCCCTGAGCCCCATTGGTTGCAAAAACTCATGAAATTCAGCCCTTTACTTTCCCCAGGCAGTGGCTTTGGGGAAGCATTCTCTTTGTACTTATCCCTGTGCACCCCAGTCTCTCTCAACTTTCTTTGTGATCAGCTCCCCCCACACCTCGGTAGCAGCCATGATCTGTTTCTTCCCAAACCACATCTCAGTACTTTCAACCTTCCTCAAAGTGACCTCTTTTCTCCCTCTAGTTGTGCAGTTTGTTCTATCAGTCCTCAGATTGATTTCTTGGGTATTCAGAATGATTTGATAGTTATCTAGCTGTGTTTGAGGAACTAGGCAAGACTAGGGTCTCCTACGATGCCACAATCTTAGCTCCCTCAAGTCTAAGATCTTTTTGCTTAACGCAAAAAAAAAAAGATCTTTGCTTAGATCATAAAGGTTTTCTCTTATGTGTTATTTCTAAAGGATTTATAATTTTACCTTTTACATTTAAGTGTGTGATCAAATCTCTTTAATTTTTGTAGTCTGTGAGACTTAAGTCAGGGTTCATTTTTTTCTATTTTCTATTTATTATGGGTGTCCAACTGTTTCATCCCACTGTTGAAAGACCCTCTTCCACTGCATTGCCTTGGCAACTTTGCCAGATGTCTGCTGAGCATTATTTGTGTGGGTCTGTTTCTGGTTTTTCTATTTGCTCTATTATCTATATGTTTATCTCTCTGCCACTATCACATAGACTTGATTGATGGTACTACATAGTAAGTATTGGAATTGGATAGACTGATTCTTCTCACATTCTTCTTTTTTAAACATTGTTTTAGTTATTCTATTTCCAATGCCTTTCCATAAAAACTTTGGAATAAGATTTCCTATATGTGCAAATATTTTGCTGGGATGGGAATTTTGTTAAATTTGTATGCCAGTTTGGGGAGAATGGATTTCTTTACTATGCTGAGATTTCCAGTCGATTGTCATGATATGACTCTCCATTTTTATTTAATTTTTAATTGTTTTGAATTTCCATTTTAAAAAATCTTTGATTTCTTTCATTAGTGTTACATAGTTTTCAGCATGCAAACAAACTACCCTCACTCTTTTTTTTTTAAATTTAGAATTAAAACTAAGTATTTCATTTGTATTCAGTTTATAAATGGCATTGTTTTAAATTTCATTCCTCACTTATTCATTACTAATATACAGAAATGTAATTGATTTTTGTATGTTAACCAGCTATCCTGCAATCTTGCTGAACTCATAGATTAGTTCTTAGATGCTTGTTGATACCTTGAATTTTCTATGTAGACCACTAGAATAAAGACCCAGTAAGTGGCAAAGCACAGAATTTGAATCTGTGCTTTCAGATGTTAAAGCCCATTTGCTTTCTACTTCTTCTAAATAATTTACATGGAGTATTACTGATATATATTGGGAAATGAATGTTGGATGTTACAAATGTTTGTGTAAATTATACACAATAAGGAAAACCAAAAAGAAATCATGAATTAATGCTTTATATACAAAATGGTTTAATCAAGACATATGTTGACAAAAAGAAACTCACTTGTTATAATACTTGATCCAATATAGTATATTACTTTCAAAGCACTTAACCAGGGAAAGTAATACTGGCCTTTTTCCCATGACAACTCATAAATAATATATCACCAGTGGCTCAAGCTTCTTGAGAAATCCTTTATACATTGACATGTTTGCTTTATCATTGAGACAGCTTTTCTTAAATTATAAATTGTTCTGATATAAGTTGGTTATTTTTTATAATGATAGCAATTATTTCATAGTATTAAGTGTACCTTTTAACTCTTTGCACTTATTTTTGTAAGAGTAGCTTATGGACCAAGGAAACAATTCATTAAATGATGTTGACATTTTCCAAACAAGAGTGCCATCTTTGGATTATAAGGAGGGTATAACACAAAGCTCAACATCCTACCATTATTATTTCTCTTCTCACACAAAATCACACCATAATATCTCAATTTTCTTGAGAAAAATACATTTCCCTTTCATTTTAAAATGTAATAAAGCATAATCAATGAAATAATCAGATGTCAGCTTTGCAAATTGTGAAACATAATAATTTTTTAAAGTTTTTTAAGTAACAGGATACATATTGTCTTTTTTTCTTTCTCTTTCTTTCTTTCTTTCTTTCTTTCTTTCTTTCTTTCTTTCTTTCTTTCCTTTCTTTCTTTCTTTCTTTCTTCTTTCTTTCTTTCTTTTGTTCTCTCTCTCTCTTCCTTCTTTTCTTCCTTCCTTCCTTCCTTCCTTCCTTCCTTCCTTCCTTCCTTCCTTCCTTTTCTTCTTTCTTGTCAAAAAAGAAATTCAAATCTATTGTGGTAAACTCAAACCCTACCAAGATGGTTTTTAGCCTTTAGTTGCAATGACTCTGATTGTGGGGCAAAGGACAGAAGGTTATAAGGTAGTAAGGAAAGGCCTGATATGATGTGTTACCTGCATCCCAAAATACACAAACCATATAATGAGTATATTTATGTCATACTCCATTTATTTCACTAAATTAAACTAACATATAAAACAAAAATTTGAAATGATTAACCTAAAAATAATGTTGGAAAGCATAAATATGTATTTCCATTTGAATAATGTTTATTTATTTGCTAAAATACCAATATAGGGCTTTAACTGATTTAATTTCAGCTCTTTCTTACCTAACTTGTATTCACAGGGCATCTATGTTTTCAGTTTTGGTTTCTTTAAATCAGAAGATGAACTTAAATATATTTTAAAAGGACTTGACAAATTTAAATTCCATCATTTCCCCCAATCTTTTGTGGTCATCTCACATTTAATTTCAGTTTTATTTTTGTGCAATGTTGGAAGCATTTCACTTAATGAAATTAAGTAATTACAATAATAACAGAATTGGTATAAACAAGTTTTGGGGGAAAACACTAGTATTGTTGGAAGCATTCAACTCCACTATTGAGCAGAGAATTGTGTGGGCACCATGGACAATCAGTGTACCATGACATCAGTCTACAGAGCACTGGTTAAAACTACAAGACAGTTAAATGGAAGGAAACAGGCTAAAGCTGTTTAATGACTCTGTTTTACATTCATTTCATTTGGCCTATGACTGACAGGCCAGAAATTATCGACAAATCCTCACAAAGGGCCTGGGACATCTCTACTTCCTACTGCCACAGGTGCCACCTCAAGCGAATACAAATACCATGAACAACACTCTGGCTTCATGCGAAGCCAGCTCTGACTAATGTGTGGCTTGATGTATTTTCTGCACCTACTGTTCTTACCGATGATTGGATCTAAAATGCTGACAGGTGATGTAGGCTTTATTATTCTTCTTCAGGAAGAAATTTGAGTGCACTTAAATTTTTGAAACAGTTGTATGCCATCCTATCCAGCTAGTTTACCTTCCTTATCCTGTCTTCCTTATATCACAATTGTACTCCAAAATACTAAGCATATAAAATATTTAGTAACCTATTCCCCACCTTGCATCAGGCATGTAATACATTCAGAAAAGCAGGAAACAACTTTTAGGAACTTGATCTCTTTATGTTTCTACATGACTAAGAATGAGTGTGATGATACATAACTATTGACAAGCAACTTAAAGGACCTCTAGCAACTGGCCCTTACTTTTACTATTGTAGGTTCCAAATGCATTCCTCACACACTGTGTTTTTATTTTAATTTTTAAAAAAGATTGATTGATTTGAGAGAGAGAGCACATGGAGACATGTGCAAGTGGGGGCAGGGCAGAGGGAGAGGGAGAAGGAGGAAGCAGACTCCCTGCTGAGTGCTGAACCCGACACGGGGTAGATCCCAAGACCCTGAGATAATGACCTGAGCTGTAATCAAGAACTGGACGCTTAACCTATTGAGCCATCCAGGTGCCCCATACACACCATGTTTTTATTTTAAATAGCAAGATTCTTATTTCCATGTGAAGAGGATCAGAATACCCAAATATGCCACTTTGATCTGAAGGCAGTTGACAACAAACAAGATATGTGATATGTTTCCCCTATCTGCTTAAAAGCTGGGCACAAATATTCCTTGTGGAGGTGTCCTCTTTTCTCGTACCAGGAAGGAAAGAACATTATTCACCAGAGATAGAGGCGGTACCAAGACGAGTCTGCATAAACAGAATCTTACAACATATCCCTTGTCTTCCACTAACCATTATCTTTCATATACCTACCTTCCATAACTTACTGCCCCTAGAATCTCAAACCCCTTTACCTTTGCCACAATTTGTCACCATTTGTTAAAATAGTATATAACTCCTCCTCTCCCTGCCCTCCCCCCACTCCCACACTGAGTTTAACTGCTTCTTTGGAACTTGACTTCCTTTCTATGAAGGCCTCCATGCACTTAAAAAATTAAAATAGTAGCATGAAATAAAGTTTGAATGCCCCTTTTTCCTGTTCATCTGTCTCTTGTGCATTTAATTCACAGGTCCCAGTGATGTAACATAAGACAGTAGAGGAAAAGTATTTCCTCCCTTATACATATTAGAAATATATTTTACATTTTAATCCCCAGTAACTTTTTACTTCCCTTTACGACTCTGCTTAGTACTTAGTGGTAGAAAGAAATAAAGTTGGGATAGATATTATGTTAGAAGGAGTATCATGTAGTATTTAAGAGCGTTCTCTTGTCAGACTGCCACCTTTTAAATCTGCTCTATCACTTATCATGTAAACTTGAGAATTTAATTAAAATCTCTTGCTGTAGAGGGTTTTTTTTTTTTTTTTTGGTATGAAAACAAATTTGTTTCCTCATAGAATTATGGTGAAAATTAAAGGACTCTATAAATATAAAGCACATAGAACAATACCTGACTCATAATGCTCAACCAGTGTTAGCTTTAAAAAGTAGTATAAAGATCCTCTCTGGAAAACAGTACAGAGGTTCCTCAAAAAGTTGAAAATGGAGCTACCATATGATCCAGCAATTGCACTACTGGGTATTTACCCCAAAGATACAAATGTAGGGATCCGAAGGGGTATGTGCACCCCGATGTTTATAGCAGCAATGTCCACAATAGACAAACTGTGGAAAGAGCCAAGATGTCCAAGATGAATGGATAAAGAAGATGTGGTATATATATATACAATGGAATATTATGCAGCCATCAAAAGGAATGAAATCTTGCCATTTGCAAAGACGTGGACGGAACTGGAGGGTATTATGCTGAGCGAAATAAGTCAGTCAGAGAAAGACATGTATCATATGACCTCACTGATATGAGGAATTCTTAATCTCAGGAAACAAACTGAGGGTTGCTGGAGTGGTGGGGGATGGGAGGGATGGGGTGGCTGGGTGATAGACATTGGGGAGGGTATGTGCTATGGTGAGTGCTGTGAATTGTGTAAGACTGTTAAATCACAGACCTGTACCTCTGAAACAAATAATACATTGTATGTTAAAAAAAAAAAAAAAAAAGAAGAAGAAGAAGATAGCAGGAGGGGAAGAATGAAAGGGAGGAAATCGGAGGGGGAGATGAACCATGAGAGACTATGGACTCTGAGAAACAAACTGAGGGTTCTAGAGGGGAGGGGGGTAGGGGGATGGGTTAGCCGGGTGATGGGTATTAAACAGGGCACGTTCTGCATGGAACACTGGGTGTTATACGCAAACAATGAATCATGGAACACTACATCAATAACTAATGATGTAATGTATGGGGATTAACATAATAAAAAAAAAAACACCAATCAAAATAATTAGCAACACACACACTCCCCAACATAATATCAAAGTAGATTTAAGAACAAGAAATATTACTATGAATAAAGAATAATATCACATAATGATAAAAGGTTCAACTTGCCAAAAAGGTATAACCATTCTAAATATGTATACATCTAACACCATAACTTTAAAATTCACAAAGTAAAAATTTCTAAAACTGGAAAAAAGGAGGAGAGAAAGCCACAATTATTGTCAAAGACTTCAACATCCTTCTCATTAATCAACAAATACACAGAAAACCAATAAGGATACAGAGGAACTGAACAATATATCAACCAATTTAGCTTTTGGGCTCTCCCATGTTTGTTTTTTTCAACCTTAGTAAATACAGAACAACTATAATCCTGCATATTATGTTTGCCCTACTTACTGTCTTGTGGGTCATTGACACTGCCCTAGGTACCCATATTCCAGTCAGAAAATAAACACACACACACACACACACACACAAAAGTAGTATAAAGATCCCCAACCCCCTGTCATAGACTGCAGTACCACGTTGTACTGTCGCAAAAACAGCAGGACTCACATCACATTAAGGGTGTTAGCTTGAATTTAATTCATTTTGATGCTTTAAAAAAATTAATTTGTAATTCAGCTTTGGTTTTATTTCTTTTTTTTAAAGATTTTATTTATTTATTTGACAGAGAGAGACACATCGAGAGAGGGAACACAAGCAGGGGGAGTGGGAGAGGGAGAGGCAGGCTTCCCGCGGAGCAGGGAGCCCGACGCGGGGCTCGATCCCAGGACCCTGGGACCATGACCTGAGCCGAAGGCAGATGCTTAACGACTGAGCCACCCAGGCGCCCCGGTTTTATTTCTTTAAAAGGCCCCTCAGTTAACTCACATATAAAGCACACTGTCCTAAATCTTCTCCCATTACCCCAAGTCGTGACAACTCAATTCACCCTTTAAAAGCAAACATGTAAGTAGCATGTTGGACAATACAAAGATTAGTAAAGTGTGGCTTCTGGCTAGAAGAAATACAATTGTTTTCTTTTTGGTAGAGTTCTAGGAATCTGCTATCTCTTCTGGTAAATCAGGGAATTTTGAATACAAATGGATTGCCAATTTACTATTGAAATTGAATAACTGAAATAATGCTTTTGGTTTATAAGACAATGGAAGATAAAATTATGTGTTTACATACGATGTATATTACGTCTGTGTTTTTTGTAGAAGTTAAATTTTCCATCTCTCTAATATATTCATACAATCAGATAAAAATCTTACCTCATTTCTTATATCTAATTACTCACATCATTAATAATTTAACATATATACTTTTGTCTAAAACTAGTCAAGACTCAGTTTTCATGGGGATTTCTTTCTAAAGCAACTTCTAACTATCTGGTTCTTAACCTTTTTCTGTATTTTGGCATAGACATGAAAAGTGGAATGATCCAACAAGTATAAAGAAACATACTCAAACAGTGCTTCCACGAATTTTACAGTGCTCCCCAAACTCTGTATGATGACTAATGTGATTCATTTACTTAGTATTGTAGTAACATTTTGTACTCTGCTTGAAATGGTTAACCTATATGAACAAAAGGTTTTCATAACACAGGAGCCTATCATATGTTTATAACACTACATATCTTATCACTTGTACTTAAATAAAAACCTTCAAAAAGTGATTCTGTATCATCTAAATGATATTTAAAAAAATCATTTTAGAATACATATCCAAGCAGAAAAAAAAAAAAGCTATAGAAAGATCAGGTTTTAATTTGTAAATGAAATCACATTAAAATAAGTTGGAACTAGATCTATCTTTGGTATAGGCAGCTTCCCATGATGAATCTCTTAAGACGCTGAGGGAAGGTGACCTTTTCAGAAAATTTCTCTGCTCTGAATAGTCTTCATTTAATCACATTGCCTCGACACTGACCAATTTGGGTTAGCAAGCTCCTTTTAAAAAAAATCTAGCTGTCTCAGGGTGTATATTGATTTGGTTTATTAGTCATTCATACCTACTATAGAATATTATAAAGAGTTTAAATTTTAGAACTTCGTAGAAATTTAAGAATTCATCTAGTACACCCTCATATTTAATACCTCAAGATTCAAGGTCATTTCAGCATAACGGTCTAAACCATTGCTTCAGAGACTGGACTGCCTGAAGACCGCTGGAAAGTTGTGAGACCTTAGGGAAATTACTTAAATTCTCTTTACCTCATCTTTCTCAATTGTGAAATGGGGATGATGTCTGATACCTTAGTAACAACTCCACAGGTTATTGTGAGAATTAAACGCCATAGTATATATAAAATGCTTAGAAGAATATCTGGTATATGGTAAGTGTTCTTTTGCTATTATTACAAACTTACTATGGGGATCACATTTGACTTACCTTAAGTGAATACCAGGGTTATTATTTATAGACACTTAGAAGAACATTTCTTTTAGAAATTCACTAAATGTCAACGGGCATAGTAAGTGGAGAGGGAACTCATACATTCACACACCTGGGTCACAGTGCTACCAAGAGGTAAGGCTTAGCACATCTTCTTTAAGTGGCGTGTGCTCTGGAGGAAAGAGAGCTACAAGAGGAGACCAAGACTCCTACTTGGTTTTTGGGAGGGGATAAATAGGACAACAGAACAAAATTACTGAAGGCCAGGTTTCCTCTGCCTTGTGCCTGGTTTCCTCACACCTCAAACAATCAATTAAATAGTGCTCTGGTAAAAACAAGAAATAATAATAAAAAACTTAAAAATGGTGCTCTGATAAATGGCAGAAATTACTATATTTATTTATTGTGTGTAAAGGAGCCAAGCACAGTTAAAACTAAATTCACTGAGTTAGCTACTTCTGTCATCCTCAAATACAGTTTCCTAAGATCAGAGTGATTTGGGTAGAAATAACAACAGGGATCTAGTTCTAACATAAAGACCTAATACTCTTGGGATGCCTGGGTGGCTCAGTCAGTTAAGCATCTGCCTCCAGCTCAGGTCATGATCCCAGGGACCTGGGATGGAGTCCCACATCAGGCTCCCTGCTCAGCGGGGAGCCTGCTTCCCCCTCTGCCTGCCGCTCCCCCTGCTTGTTCTCTCTCTCTCTCTCTCTGACAAATGAATAAATAAAATCTTAAAAAAAAAAAAAAAAAAGGCCCAGTAGTCTTTTAGCTGAATATGTAAGAAACCAAAGATTATCATCAGTCTTATGAGAACAGTGAAGGATGTTACAAATAAAGATATCACATCGGTAAAAACAGCAAAGAACTTTAAGATGCTTTTGCAATATAGACAGAAAGGGTCAGTTTAGCGAATACTGTAAATGCTCTAATCACATTCTCAACATTAGAGTCTGATTGCTTTCTTTTCAAAAACCCCATTTCCCTAATCATTTATTTCCATGACATATAAGGTTATATAAGGGATTATAATGTTATGTTTCCAGTCTACCCAGAACACTAATTCGTCTTAGTCTCTCTTCTACATAGAGTATTTAAATCAGTAGCTATTCTGCCTGCTGAAATTCCCCTTATTATTTGATATAAAAGCTGATATTACACTGTGGTTGTATATTTCCTTTGCCTTTACTTGTAAGACCACTTCTCAACAAATGGCAGCCATTTCTTCTCAATAAAACCTGAAAAATACAACATAAGATAGTGAAAGCCTTTTTCTTGAAGTGTATCTTCTTAGGAGAGAGAAGCAGGGATGCTAGGTTAGAAAGGGCCCAGGTCTTATATGGGAGGAATTTTCTCCCTGTTCATACCTTCACTAATACCTGGGTAATGGAAAGGGATGAGCTTGCATAAGGATGAAGTTGAGAGTCTTTCTTTTTCTTTTTCTTTTCTTTCTTTCTTTCTTTCTTTCTTTCTTTCTTTCTTTCTTTCTTTCTTTCTTTCTTTCTTTCTTTCTTT
>NW_022589709.1:30324172-30342683 GCF_004348235.1 Phoca vitulina
TTTCTTTCTTTCTTTCTTTCTTTCTTTCTTTCTTTCTTTCTTTCTTTTTCTTTCTTTCTCTTTCTTTCTCTCAAGATTTTTTTTTATTATTTATTTATTTATTTGAGAGAGAGAGAGAGAAAGAGAGCAGGAAGGAGAAGGAGAGAGAATCTGAAGCAGACTCCACACTGAGCACAGAGCCCAAAGCAAGTCTTAATCCCACAAGAGCAAGATCATGACCTAAGCTGAAATTAAGAGTCAGACGCTTAACTGACTGAGCCACATAGGTGGCCCCAGCTGAGAGTGTTTCTTTTTCTCTTTTTTTTTTTTTTTTAAAGATTTTATTTATTTATTTGACAGAGAGAGAGAGAGAGAGCAGGAACACAAGCAGGAGGAGTGGGAGAGGGAGAAGCAGGCTTCCCGCGGAGCAGGGAGCCCGATGTGGGGCTCGATCCCAGGATGCTGGGATCAAGACCTGAGCTGAAGGCAGACGCTTAACGACTGAGCCACCCAGGCGCCCCGAGAGTGTTTCTAAAAGGCAACTGGAAGGAATTATGCTGGTAGCCTCCTGGCACTGCCTCCCTAACGCTGAGATGCCAGTGGGGAATGTATGAGGCTATGGTGACCACCAATCCCAACACAACCAGACAAAGTACTCTTGTTCTTTATCTGTATATAGTTCTAGATACAGGCCAGTTTAAGGTATAAATTGAATCAGAAGATGGAGGAAGATACTCCAAACAGATAAGGTTTATAAGTTTCATTAGGATCTCCTGGGGCCAGGACTCAGGACAGGCGAGACAGGGAAGTAAATCAAAGCGTAAGGCAACAGTATCCTATCAGGGAAGTTACTGGATCCAAGATGAGAAGATGTTGGAAGATAAAATATTAGGAACATACAAAAAGCCATTGTCAAATCAACATCAAAATGCATACTTTGGATTTTAAAAGCATTTTACTTGTTTGCTTTATTTTCATGACTGTTCTGTTTCTGACTCAGCGTTTGTTTAGATTTCTGTTTAGATTTCACAGCCAAACAGCACTACTTCTGTGGAAGCAGCACACAATATGGAATCGGGGTCACTGCCTGGCACTCACTATCTTTGTGGTCTTGTGCAAGGTGCTGTAACTTTTCCTCTTATTTACAAAATAGGCCTTTTCACAATGCATAGCTTATCTGGTTGTTATAAAGATTACAGAATGTAGATGGTAAACACTTTATAAGATATAAAGTAATGTAACAACCAGTGTTACAGTAATAATGTAACAGCTAGTGTTAGGCAGATTTACATGGCTTTAAAATTAGGGTGAAATGTGAGGTTCCTGCAGCAGCTTTACCTATTCTAGTTCATTAGTCTTTTTGCAAAAATAACCCTTACTTTTTAGGATCTCTGGGATTGGGTTTGGTTCTGCTTGAGCCCTTTCAAGCTCCTGCTGGCTAAAGGCTGCTGGTCAGTGTCACAGACCTGCAAATTTATACAGAAGTCAGTATCCGGACCTGGGCAGAGAGCCAGCATAAAAGAGATGAGTCCTAAAGATGAAGTTTTGGAATCTAGGTGAGGTTCAATGGGGTGAGGTCTGGAGCTGACGACCAAGAAAGAGTTCTTGAGACGTCTTTGGTGCAAAATGGTGGTTTTATTAAAGCATGGGGACAGAACCCGTGGGCAGAAAGAGCTGCTCTGAGTTTGTGAGGTGTGGCTGATTGTATACTTGGGAGCTGGGGAGGTGAAGACCAAGGGTGTCCAGAGGGACTGTCATTTGCTAAAGAAGACTCTCAGGATAATGGAGACCTGGTTATTGTCAAGCCAAGCTGTTTTTCCCTCTAAGAGGCACTAACATGAAGACAGTGGGGAGTTTCCTGGAGGAATGTTACATTTCTCCTATCACACGTCCTTGTCAATGGGCTGCAGGTTTAAAAGAAATTCAGTTTTATTTACATTTCCTTCTGCCTGAGCCTCCTTCAATTTCATGGAGGGGAGGGTGATGTTAGGGCTCCAGGAAACTGAGTTATGGGTCTTTGGAAGTTAGGCTATTGATAAAGCTTTTTCCTTGTAAACCACTAGGACATTTGCAAACTGAGGGAGACTCCTGTCCTGCAGGACTGTGATCTCTATCAGTTAACCATTTGTTTTCCCTTTAGGGCAGCGAGGAGTGCCTGAGGAATGTCACACAAATCACATGGTGGGGGGGGTGGTGTAGGGTGCTAGCTTCTGCTTTGTCCTCAGCTTGCCTTCTGCTCCCTCATCACTAAAATCTGAGATGCTGTCTGGGAGTGGACAGCAAACACTGGACCCAAAGGCCAAGCAGTGGGCAGTTCTCTGGGTATGTCAAAACCTATTTGCTGTATAGCCAAAGGTGGAGACATGCTTCCACATCTAGTTAGTCAAGATTAAAGACAACAATAAAACAAAAGACAAAAATAAAAGGCCCTGACCACGTTTTCCCCCTTTCACTTGATGGACTAATGTTTGCTTTTCAGCATCTTACTGCTATCAAAGTCATGTAGTCTTTTCTTAAACATGGATGATTTATTTTTTTCATTATTAGCATGGGATGAATTTTTTGCTCTGCTTTATGGTAAGTTATCAGTCTTTTCCCAAAGCGAGTTTTCCCATGACTAGTATTCACAATCCCCTGTTTTATTGTTTTTATTCAATGATAAAAGCAAGGCTTACTTGGTCTTTCAACAAGCAACTCTGTTTTATATACACCTACATTATCTTTCAGTTATGTATCTATTTACTTTTCTGTCTTTATGCAAAAGAGTAAATAAAGAGGCATGCTTTCCTGAGTCACTGAGCATTATTTTTCTTCTTTTTCTCTAATTGAGGTATAATTGACAAAAATGTATTGTTCCTCTTAAATCCCAGAAAATAAGTTGTCAACTGTGTTCCCATGTCCACCCTCTCATTTTATCTTCAGATATTCTTTTCACCTGGTCTCAGCAGACATGCTCAGAAGAGGTTGAGGGAAGACCAAGGAGTAGATGGAAGCCATTGCTCTATGCCTTTTGAAATTTTTATGGATTTTCTAGTCCATATGGAGTAGTTTATAAAGTAAAACTCTTAAAACAAAAATAAAACTCTTTGTTTCACCAGCACCAGAAAGGATGTTTAAGAAGCTGGTGCCATATTCCACTATTACTGAGTTTTCGATTACTTTAAAATGCATCTTTGCTTCTGGTACTAATTTAGTCATAGCTCTCCAGTTGGGTCTTGTTCTCATCTGATGGGGTATATTTTCTAAAGGTGCTCATTACTAAATTGGAAGGTACAGGACAAAAGTTAGTGTAAACGTTTTTCAATTCCACCTTAGAATCTTGTCATCATTTTATCAAAGTCTGCTCCCTTGTTATTATGTAACTAATATGTTTTTATGGGAACTGACAGTTTTCACTGAATTGTCAACATGATTTAATCCTAATAGGATTTACTTAAACATTTCCCAAAGAGAAAATGTATTCTTCATAATTTCCACAGAAGAGGTGGAAATAGGGCAAAAGTGAAAGCATAGTTTACTTGTAAATCCTTATTGACTTGTTCAGCATACTTGTGTCATTAGCAGTTCCTCAAATTACAGTAGCAACAATACTGATATATGCAAAGTACACATGTGGCAATTACCCAGTTTATTTGATCTTGTAGGTTTGGCCAGGCTAAATGATACTAGGCTTTCTGAATGTGTTTGGTTTGTGGTTTTTCTAGACAGGTAGTCCAAAACAATTAAACTAGCAAATAAGTGGCCCAGAGCTAAAATTTTAATTATTTAAAACTAAAAAAATTTTGCCACAAAGGAGATCTAGATATATAGAGAGATATATATCTATATCTCCAAAATTTCCAAGTCCAAAATTCAGGTTTATTTTGCTATCATTTGAATCAGTTCCCTAAAACTGGTTAATGAAAAGAGACAGGGCTCATTATATATCTTATAGACGCTCATCTGATGTAGAAGATTTTATTTCCGTAATAACCAATAATATTACTTTTTTTCCAAGTGCATATTTGGTAAATTATGGAAAGCATAACACAAGTATTATCTCCTGTAATCCTCTTAAAAGCAAGACAAGCACAGATGAGGGAAGCAAACTACTCACCAGCTGTGGGACTCCTGGGTCAATCACTTCACCTCTCCGTGACTTCATATCCTTGTCCATAAAATTGAAATGATGATAATATATAGTACATAACTCATAGGGCTGCTGTAAGAATAAAATGCCATAATTAATATGAAATACTTAAGAGACCTAACACCTAGTAAGCCCTTTATAAATGCTCCTATTGAAATGATATGATTGCTCTTATTACCATATTTTGTGGACGAATACAATAAGCCCTAGTTTAAAAAAGGTTTTCATTAGCACACAGGTAATGGATTGTGGAGCTGGGATCTGAACACGGGTGTATCTGATTTTAAAGCCACAGTTATTTATTGCTCTAGTCTCCCTCCCTGCTACTGAACTGTTTGCTACTGAAAGTCCAAATACAGTTTTTCAGAAAGCGTCTCTCTTAGAATTACCATTTGTTCGAATGTGAAATAAAAAATGTTTATTGAAAATACTGTTCTAATCAATCAATACATCTTACTGTCTCACTCAGAATCAAAGGCTTATGCTAATTTGGGGGACATACTGTTTTAATACTTCACCGCTTATGTAATAAATAATTGAAGAATATATATTTTTAAATCACTGAAGAAAGCTCATGTGTTAAAATTTATAAATATTTGAAAATCAGTTTTTAACTACTCTTTATTCATAGTGTAGGTGAGTGTGATTTTCAGTATTATATACCTCATTTTTTTTTCCTTCAGATGTACAGAAATCAGAAAAAAAAAGTGTCTTTTTTAAAAATAAAGTTTTGGCCTCAGGGAACTACTAAGTTTTGCCTTATCTCATTCTATTACTTAAATCCTGCATATGTGCTTCACTTCTCTGCATGTTAATGGTGACCTTGAATGCTGAGAAATTCTTTGAAATACTTTCTGAATATCCAGTCTCTCCTGCACAGGGCTCCCATCCCGTCCCCAAATGCCTGATACATACTCTGGGACCACTGCTTTTATCAAACTCTCACCTCGACTGCCTCTAATCTTTGTCTCAAAAACACAGTTTTTTGGTGACTGCCTATTTTTATTTTATTTAAATTTAGACACTATAAATTTTTATAAAGTCCCATAAAAATAGGCATTAGCTTCCTTAGATATCTTTCAACATCCCACAGGAATGAAATAAAAAGCAAATAGAATTTTAAAAGCATAGTGTTTTTAACAAAAAGAAAAAAAATTAGGGCAAGCTGATGTGTTCAGGGCCACTGTCAGAAATTCAAATGCCATTTTAAAGTTAGAAGTTAAAAGAGCCTGAAGTTAAAAAAATCACGTGGAAGAATGTTAGAAAATAGGCACTTTAATGAACTTTCTAGTCTAAAAAAGAATATTTTGAGTAGGATTATATATGATAAAAAGAAAGTTTTGAAGTATAATACCAGACTAGAAAAATAAAATGAGCTACTTGGCTATCTCTCACTCTGTAGTTCTTTCTCTTTTTCTCTGAAAGTCTCTCTGTCTTTCTTTCTGTCCAGCAAGTCAAACAATTCCTATAGCAATCAGCCCCGAATGGCAGGACTTGATTAATAATCCACTGCTTCCCTAATTCTTGTCTTTGCTTCCAATGTAGGACCAACCAGAGAAAGCCAGATATGCAGCCCTCACCCATCACATAGTGGCCCAGGTTCTGGTTTTCCTATGTACAGCTTCCCCATGACAACAGCCTCCAAACAGGGCACCTGCAGGCTTCTCTTTTCTCTATTCAAGCCTTCCCACTCTTCAGCTTCCCTTTGAGTCTACCAAATGCAAGTGGCGGTGGCTGGCTATGGCAAGATTTTCCTTTTCCTTACTTGGACTGTCTGCACGTATTTCATTCACTTTGCGACCCCCCTCTCCCTGAAGCAGTACAGGTGAGCTGGGATAGGTACCCATACATATCTCACCACAATCAAGATAATGTATACATTCATCATCCCTGGAAGTTTCATCATTCCCTTTTATCAACTCCCGCCTGAATAGTCCTGCCTACCCAAACCCTTGACAACCAGATACCTTCCTTTTGTCTTTATATATTTGTGTGCATTTTGTAGAAATTTATATAAATAAGGGTGCCTGGGTGGCTCAGTCATTAAGCATCTGCCTTCGGCTCAGGTCATGATCCCAGGGTCCTGGGATCGAGTCCCACATCGGGCTCCCTGCTCAGCAGGGTGTCTCCTTCTCCCTCTACCCCCCCCCCCCGTTTGTGCTCTTGCTCTCTCTCATGCTCTCTCTCTCAAATAAATAAAAAATAAAATCTTTTTAAAAATAAAATCATAAACTATATACTATTTTATTTCTGCCTTTTTTCATTCAGCACAATTGTTTTGAGATGCATCCATGTTGTTCCATGTATTAATATGTAATTCCTCCTAACTGCTCAGTAGTATCCCATTGTATAACTATGGCACAATTCATTCATTCATTCGTTCGTTCATTCATCTATTACTGACATCTGGATTATTTTCAGTTTCTTACCATTATGATAAAAACACTACAGATATTCATATACAACTCTTGGCACAAACATATGGTTTTATTTTTCTTGGGAAAATATAGAGGAGTAAAGTGACTGGGGTGTATGATAGGTGTATGTTTAACTTTTTTAAGAAATTGCCACACAATTTTCCAAAGTAATTTTATTATTTTACATTTCCACCAGTAGTGTACAAGATATCCAATTGTTCCAAATCCTTACCAACACTTAGTATGGTCAGACTTTTAAATTTCAGATATTCTAATAATTATGTAGTAGTATCTAATGTCTAATGATATTAACCCAGTTTTCATGTGCTTATTTACAATCAGCATAACTTCTTTGTTGAAGTGATTCCACTTAATTTCATGTGAAGGCTTATTAACTATACCTCATTAAAAGATAATCAACTCTTTTTTTTTTTTTTTTAAGATTTTATTTATTGAGGGGCGCCTGGGTGGCTCAGTCGTTAAGCGTCTGCCTTCAGCTCAGGTCATGATCCCAGGATTCTGGGATCGAGCCCCACATCGGGCTCCCTGCTCCGCGGGAAGCCTGCTTCTCCCTCTCCCACTCCCCCTGCTTGTGTTCCCTCTCTCGCTGTGCCTCTCTCTGTCAAATAAATAAATAAAACCTTAAAAAAATTTTTATTTATTTATTTGTGAGAGAGAGAGAGAGAAAGCACAGAGGGAGAGTGTGAAGGAGAAGCAGGCTTCCCGCTGAGCGGAGAGCCCGATGCGGGACTCGATCCCAGGACGCTGGGATCATGACCTGAGCCCAAGGCAGATGCTTAACCAACTGAACCATCCAGGTGCCCTGACAATCAAGTCTTTAAAGAAGAACAACACATTTTGGAACTTCTAGGATATGGAAATAAAAGGTATGACAATAACACCAAGACTGGGAGGGAAAAAAATATGGTGAGTAGACAAAAAACAAGTACAGGCAGAACTAAAAGTTCCTATTCTTCAGTCTCATACCCAAAGGGCAAGGTGATGTTGTCGAAATATTGCTTTCATGCAATAGTGGTAGATGTGGCCAAAGGGAAAGTCAGAACAAACTTAGAACAAATCTGGGTCATCATCTTTGAGTGGTTCCTGTATCACCCACTCCCTAACTTGAAGAAAGTCCAGGTCTTTTACCCCGCACATAGGGATAACATTACCTAAGCTAGCTGATTTATCTGAGGAAAAATTGCTCTCAGGAAAATCTATGGGATTTTGAGTAAAATACTGGTCTAAATAAAATACAATAAACTGAAAACCTGTACTACATGAAGCAATATTAATAAACAAGCCAAAGTAAGATTTACAACACTCTCAAAGGTATGAGATAAATTTCAATAATATGGAGCAGGGACAAACAGAAACAACTGTTTTGCTAACAATTGTTAACAGAAGGACTAATTGGAAATATTAAACATAAAAACAGTTTAAATAAAGAACTTGGGAATGAGATTTATAACAGAACTGACACAGGTAAACTACAAATTAATGAGTTCAAATACTAGGTCATATAATTACTTCAAAAGGCATCATGAAGAAATAAAGAAAAAGTTCATAATTCAAGTGATTTGGAGAATATAAATAGAATTACAAATATCTGTATATTATGAATGCCAGAAAGGGAAAACAAAGAAAGATAGGGAATGTTTAAAGAAAAAAGTCCTGGGCACCTCGGTGGCTCAGTTGGTCTGCCTTCGCCTCAGGTCATGATCCCAGTGTCCCGGGATCAAGTCCCGCATCGGGCTCCCTGCTCAGCGGAGAGCCTGCTTCTCATTCTTCCTCTACTGCTCCCCCTGCTTGTGCTCTCTCACTCTCTCTGTCAAAAAAATAAATAAAATCTTAAAAAAAAAAAAAAAGATAAAAGTCCTTCAAGCAGAAGGAAATCCACATCAGAAAGTAACATGAATCCTCCTGATACAAGTAAGAGAAATGGAAATGGAAACAATGTAGGTAAATAAGTATTTTAGTTCCTGCTACGAATTAAAAAAAAAAATGTTAACTGGAAAATACTCAATTTATTGCAAGTCAAAAAATCTTAGATTGAACAGAGTTGTTGTATACCAACCAAAATTTGACAAAAGAAAAAAAAAGTATACCGCTTTTCTACCTTGCCTGGTGATGACAGCTAGGCCAAATGTCATTCTGCAGTGAGTGAATTAACTACCTGCAACTTTATTTCTGCCTAATGCAACTGAAATCTTCCTTTAGGTCTTTCTTCCTGCCATGAAGGTAGATATTATGATTGAAGCTGCAGATCATCTTCCTATACAGTGAGGGCAGGTTGTGGCATGGCTCAGCCTCAGCAAAAGAGCAAGAGTTGACCTCAAGACTTTGAGTGGGTAATTACAACACTGGTCCTCAGCAGGAAAGATGCATGCATTTTTGTTGTTGTTATTGTGAATTCATTATCTTTATATCAAAACGCTTTTATTTTGTCTGCGCCCTGCTATTTCAGACATTGGTCAACAGCTTTATGCACTTTTCTGGTTTTTCCCTAATTTTTCCTTCCCCTCCTCTTCTTTAAACCCTTTCCCTTCTTTAATCCCTTTCCCACTTATCTCTGATATCTCATCATAGGCCTCCATAATTTTCTTTACCCCTGACCTCCTTTACCTCCTTTGCCTCCTTCCATTTCTACTCCCCTATAAAGGGTCATCATGGACTCAGGGGAAACCCACCAAGAGGGATAAGCTCTCGCTAGGGAAAGGGATGATGCCCTGGGGAAAGGTACTGCAATTCAGGACCATCCCAAAGATTGGAAGAGCTTCTGGAGATGGTGGCTTTGCAAGTGCTCCCTCAAAAGAGTTAAAGATAAAAAGAAAGTACTGAAATCTCAGCAGATAACCTACATTAGAGGTGACAGGCACGAGAGGATCCTTGACAGCAGGGCGGGCATCTCTGGAAGCAGTAGAACTAACATAGCAGCTAATAATTTATATTAGAATGTTAATAAATGTATAACAATTTTATGCTTAAAAATTTATATTTTTCTTGATGGATTATATATTTTATTTAAAATGCAAAAATGTAGTTTCTACCCTTCTAAAATTAATTTCGAGAATTTATTTTTAACACCATATTAGAATGAATGTCAGAACCGTGTTAAGACCTAGATTTTAAAAAAATACCAGCATTCCAGGGGCGCCTGGGTGGCTCAGTCGTTAAGTGTCTGCCTTCGGCTCAGGTCATGATCCCAGGGTCCTGGGATCGAACCCCGCATCAGGCTCCCTGCTCCGCAGGAAGCCTGCTTCTCTCTCTCCCACTCCCCCTGCTTGTGTTCCCTCTCTCGCTGTGTCTGTCAAATAAATAAATAAAATAAAATAAAAAAATACCAGCATTCTGTTTATTTTCTCCTGTTTTCCCACAATCCTCCTGTATGAGAAAAGTAAAGCCTTATATGCTTGTCACTGTTAGTCTTTCTCTTATTTGCAAGCAAATGAACACATTTCTAATAAAGTCAAATTATATTTCTCTTTAATTATATACATTTGTATATAAATTAAACAGAAAATGGTCAATTATGGTATATATAAAATAACAATGTGTATCTATCAAGGAGTATTTCAATTTTTCTTTCCTGCTTGATAGATCATATTAGTTGTGTAAATGAGATAAAAATTAAAAAGCACATGTGAAAAAAAGCAAAGAGAACCAGGACCAGTTTGTAATTAGGATCCTTCAAAGAACTATTATTAGATAATTTCAAAAAGATGACATGGAGAATGAAAGGGTTTTGGGTTCTTTCTCCTTCTTTCAACAAGACTATTTCCATTTTCCTCACATTTCCAACTCCCCACAGTCCACCACCATCTCATACCTCCTCATCCTCATTACTTTTCTTGACTTATTTCCAAAGAAAATAGAAGCCCGTAGCTAGATACTCGAGTACTTCAAGTAAAGTTACCATTCAATGGTTCCCACCTCTGAACATATCCTCTTTTTTTTTTTTTTTAAGATTTTATTTATTTATCTGAGAGAGAGAGAGAGCACAAGCAGGAGGGAGGGGCAGAAGGAGAGGGAGAAGCAGGCTCCCAGCTGAGCAGGGAGCCCCATGTGGGGCTCAATCCCAGGACCCTGGGATCATGACCTGAGCCGAAGGCAGACGCTTAACCGAATGAAACACGCAGGCGCCCCTGAACACATCCTCTTTAAAAATATACATTTTTTATTTGAGAGAGAGAGAGAGCATAAGAGCGGGGGTGAGGAGCAGAGGGGGAGGGAGAGAAGCACTGAGTGCAGAGCCTGAGGGAGGGGGAAGGGGGTCAATCTCACAGCCCTGAGATCTTGATCCTGAGATCGTGAACTGAGCTGAAAACCAAGAGGCAGCCACTTAACTGACTTAGCCACCCAGGCACGCCTAGCATCTGACTGGATCTCAATTCAGGTCTTGGTCTCAGGGTCAGGAGTTCAAGCTCCACAAGGCCCATATTCAAACCCAACATGGAGCCTACTTAAAACAAAAACAAACAAAAACAAAAACAAAACCCAAAAAACAAAAGAAGTCATCTCATATACAGCACGGCTGAAACAGAAATCTCTCCCTCTTCAATTTCTCCCCTTGCCAATTTTTATTTTGTTTTTGTCATTTTTACTATCTGTTTTAAATCCAGACAGATGCTAGGCTTCCTTAATACAATCAATCTTTCTTCCATCACTTGCCAACATCCAACTAATCAGTAAGTCCTGTACATTTTTTACCTCCTGAATAGTCAGGAGTCCAACCAATTTCTTGAAAAAAATTCTATATATTTATTATTACCTAAAGCATCATGCCTTAAACTATGACCTGGACACATAAATGATATTTTTCTATGCACTTTTTCCATTCTTATTTCCAGAATTCATGAATAAAACCAGAATCACAATGATGACTTTAATTCTCAACTATGAGTATACCTCTATAAATTAAAACACTCAGAGGTATATAGAGTATACCTCTATAAATTAAAACACTCAGTTTAATATACAGTATGCATAAAACACCAAAACCGTTAAGATGACATGCAATTCCTCACTAATCTGGCCCTTGGTTATATCTCGTCCTTCCCTTGATATCATACTTCTGCTTGTTCACCACATTTATTTTTTTTCCTGAAACAGACCACCTTCCTTCCTGAAATTAGGTCTTTACATATGATCTTCTTCCTGGCTAGAACAATCATTTCTTTCTTTCAACTTATTTAAAATCTTATTTTTCAGATAGCTTCAACTCTTTCACGTTCTTTGTGATGCCTTCTCTGTTGTTGTCTGTGGGGTAAACCAGCTGTCACCTGAAGATTTCATAACTCTCACGCTTTTCCCTATTTAGCAGTTTTCACATTTAAAGTATGTGTTTAATTAATTTCTCTCTTCCCAATCTATGATGGTAAAGATTATGTATGTTTTTGAATCCCCAGTGTCTAGAGATGTATCAAATACATAGTTAGATGGCCAATAGATATTTAGTGAACTAAATAAAATGAGATGAGTTAATGAATGACTCAATCATTCAATCAACCAACACTACATTGGACAGATAATACTTGTGACATAGCATGAAATTCTTGTTTCCAATATAATAAAATTAAGGCATACATAAATATTTTTTAGATACTGAATAGTTTTCCACTCGAGATAGAGAAAAAAATACAGGCAGGTTGTTTCTGGAAAAGAAACATTCAGTCATTGAATAGACATTTATAAGCCATCTTCTGCATTTCAGTCATTTTGCTAGATGCTGGAGATACAAAATCCAAAGTACACTGTCATTTCTCTCAATAGATTAAGGAAAAAACATGAAACATAAATGGCGCTTCAGTAACGGGGGTGAAAAGTAGCAGATTCTAAAAAGATTACAATAGGGAAAATGCAATTATTTCTATGCTCAGGTAATATTGTCTTTGTAAGATAGATACTAATTTTGAAATATTTCTTTATCTGCTAGTCCTCTAATTGCTACTTTTGTGTCTAAGATCTCTGAAAACAGTATGCATTTAAAACATATTTTGGCTGTTATCTAGCCATAAGTTTACCCAGTGATAAAACACACATGATGATACCTACTTTCCATCTTATCTCACAAGGCTAGAATGAGGTAATAATGTGAACATATTCTGGAAACAAATATAAACTACTATATTAATGTAAAATATTATAATTTTCTTGATTCAGCTAAAATTGATATAAATATTTTGGAAACAAACAAATTTTGCAACAAATGACTTCATCATTCCTACCTTGTTTAATCTCCAGGGCAGTGTCACAGGATGGACATTGAAGACATTTTCATATAGTTGTAGACACTCTCATTTGAATTAAAAGTTAATTTTCAAGGCAAAATTTCTAAATATAATGCAAAATGTATGTTGGTCCTACCTCTGTAAAGACCAGAGAGCTGAACAATTTGTATATTAAGACACTCTTCATAATGTTTTTCTCATGAACTTATATGCAACCAGAATGAAATAATGTCAAACATCTGTGTCCTGAATCATGATACTGAATTATCATCTATGTATTACACAATGCTGGTGAATTACATGGACTATGAATTACATCTTCAATAAAGCTGCTATAAAAATATTAGCATTTATGCCAAATAGTGAAATAATGGAATAAATTCTGAGGTGCTACGTTGGATTAAAAAAATTATTTTTCATGGTATGAATAAAAGGGAAGTTTCTTCAAACTTAGAAGAAAATGTATGATAAAAGTAAAATAACATTTAATAGAATCAAAATTGAATGTATTATATGGAAGTTTATAACTATTAAAATATGTTTGCTTTTCTTTAAGCTCTGTGTTATCTTGGAAAAAATTACTGACTGCAAAAGTGGATGGGCATGTACCCAGCAAAAGAAGTTCTAGATCATCTATTTTGATTAAATATGGCAACAGAAAAAACAAAATGGATGACCACATGTCATGGTTTTTGATATCGGAATGATGCATTGATCTTATACTATGAAAGGTTGAAGGAGAGAAACTTCTTTAGATGGCCATATTTCTGAGACTGACAGTTATCTTTATCCTACTGTTATCTAAATCATAGGTTAGCCAGTAGAATTGCTAAATTAAAACATTATAGCAATAAATATGTGATAAAAAATATTTCCCTCTATTCAAGGTAACATCTGAGTAAGTGCAATGGAAATAAAAATGGTGTTTATGGAAACACTAATAGTTGGCAGATGCTTTTGCTTATTATTCCAGATACATATATAATTAGTTTGGCCTACATCTGGTAACCGTTAATTTCTAGGCTAGAATCCAGTACTTCAGTACGTAGATACCTTCATATGAAGATTAAGCTAAAATTTAGTCCACAATAAAATTTCTATCACAAAAACCAGTGAATGCACTTGAAAAAATACATTGTTAATTTAGTGTTATAACTTTAATCATAATACATTTCCTTTTCCTGGCTATAAAGATGATATAATCAGAGTTTTTCTTTTTAAAAAAAGATTATTTGTTTGAGAGAGGGAGTGAGCACGAGTGGGGAAAGGGCAGAGAGAAAGAATCTCAAGCAGACTCCCCGCTGAGCACAGAGCCCCATGTGGGGCTCGATCCCATGACCCTGAGATCATGACCTAAGCTGAAACCAAGAGTCAGATGCTTAACTGAATGAGCCACCCAGCCACCCCATAATCAGACTTTTTAAAATAATGGAGAATATCAGGATAAATATATCCATATTGTTAGCTAAATATGTGATCAAAATGGTGAAGTTTCTGAGTAATTGGCAATGGTCTGAAACACTCAAGCAATAACACTAGCTCTTCAGTGATTGTTCAGTGTGTGAAATATCTGATGGTGCATGTTGCTAGGTAGTATAACTTACATAAGAATCTCATTTTTCAGTAAATTTTTTACTGAAATTTGCTATATTTTCAGCAAATAAGTTATTTCTAATTCAATGTGGACTGTAGATTCAATAAATATTTACTGCAAGAATGAATAATAAGGGAAAGTTCAGCTAAAAAAGGATGGATACTTAGATGCAAACTAATTTATAGGAATATATTTAGATGCAGTACAGTGAGATATATATATCCCAAATTTTATTATATGTATATGTATAACATGAACATTTATTATATATATTCTACATATACATTAAATATATACAACAAAATAAGGAAGAGAATTCACATATACTTTATCCACATGTAAAATATACTAGTATTTTAAAGAAACAGCTTAGTGTTGGATTATAGATGATTAGTAACCAAGGATGCAAGTAACATGATTTAAAACTTATTTAGGTAGATGGAGCCCATATAAATCTATGATTAATTCCTGATCTACAGTTTAAGTAATGAAACTATCCTTATATTAATTAAAAGAATCTCTTTTATTTATCTACAAACTTTCTAGGAAGTTCATCACCAGAATTTGAAATGATAGAGAAGCCTAATGATACATTCTAGAATTTTAAGAGAAAGGCTTTATGGCAGGGAAATATACATTAGTCTGAATAAAAATGATAAAAATGTTATCGCAAGCATAAACTATGTACCTGCGAGTGTTGGGAAGTATAGCAGGAATGGACTGGCAGTGGATGGAAGGTTTACCCTTGATACAAGGGACTGGAGTGGTATCAAATATCTGTGTTGAACCAGAAAGAGTCCAGTTCCTAGGATGAGACCTGGAGTCTGCTGTGTATCTGTTTGATCTTGAACAGGTTACAATCTCTGAACCTTCATTTCCTCATTAAAAAATAAGAATTATACTACCTTCCTCATTAGATGGTTATGAGAATTATATGAGTTATGAAATGTAAAGTGTTCAGTAGAGGTCTTTTGATATTGGTGTTGCCATTATTTTTTTAAAGCTCCTGACAAAGCCAGTGATCACAGAACCTACTCATTTTATCCTCACTTCTTCCCAGAAATGGACAACAGCATTTGTTCCTTTGTTGTGAGATTGAAATGTATCTATGATTTTGTAGGCATGGGTGGTCAAATCAAGTCTGGTTGAGGTTCCACAACTCTATACTTACTTGCTGTTACTTGAAAGTAATTTAACAAGTGATAAATGTTTAGTTTCACAGTCATTGATTAAAATTGGTAGATATAAATGCAAAATTAGCTTTACATGTTGAAACTGATTTCACAAAAGTTACATAACAGATTGTTTTGATACAGAAAATGGGGATAAGAAAGCATTTCTAGAGGGGAGGGGGGTGGGGTGATGGGTTAACCTGGTGATGGGTATTAAGGAGGGCACGTTCTACATGGAGCACTGGGTGTTATACGCAAACAGTGAATCATGGAACACTACATCAAAAACTAATGATGTGAGGAAGGAGGGCAAGATGGCGAAGGAATAGGAGACCTGGATTTCATCTGGTCTCAGGAATTCAGCTGGATAGGGATCAAACCATTCTGAACACCTACAAACTCAACAGATCGAAGAAAAGAATAGCAACAACTCTTTGAACAGAAAAGTGACCACTTTCTGGAAGGTAGGAGATGCGGAGAAGTGAATCTGAGGCGATATTCGGGAGGATAGATGGCGGGGGAGGGGCCTCCGTCAGCCGCTTCTGGCAAGTGATAGAGCCGCAGAGCACAAAATCAGAACTTGTAGAAGTCGGCTCCGCTGAGGGATGTCACTCCGGTGGCTAAGCGGGGGGTGGAACCCTCGTGGGACAGTGTGGTCTCAGGACCCTCGGGGTCACAGAAAGACCGGGGGTGCCTGAGTGTGGCAGAGCTCCCAGGTATCAGAGCGGGGAAGCCGGCTGCACAGACGGAGCCCAGGCGCGGGCTCTCAGCTCTGGGTTGCCATAAACTGTGATCCGCGGCACAGTCAGGCCACTGCTCCTCCAGCAGGGACCCAACAAGCGGCAGATCCGGGGAGACTCACCTTCTTCCCCCGGGAGGAGCGGCGCGGGAGCGCACCACAGGGATCTGCTGGGTTTGGAGACTCCACCCGGGGTCGGGTGCCAGAGATAGAAACGTGAGGTCACAGGCCGGGTGAGCACGGAGTGCGGCCGGAGACCGGGGAGACGGGAGTGAGTGACTGCTTTTCTCTGGAGGCTCACTGAGGAGCGGGACCCCGAGTTCTCGGCTCCTCCGGGGCGGAGACTGGGAGGCCGCCATTTTCACTCTCCGCCTCCAAAGCTGTACGGAAAGCTTGCAGGGAACAAAAGCTCCGGAGAGCAAACCCGAGCAGATTACTTAGCCCGACCGGGCAAGGGCGGGGCAATTCCGCCTCCGGCAAAGACATTTGGGAACCACGGCAACAGGCCCCTCCCCCAGAAGATCAGCGAGAACAGCCAGCCAAGACCAAGTTTACCGATCAATGAGAACGGCAGAACTCCAGCGCTAGGGGAATACTGCACATAGAATCCATGGCTTTTTTACCATGATTCTGTAGTCGTTCAAAGTTAATTTTTTTTTTTGAATTTTTCTTTTTCCCTTTTTCAACCAACATCTTATCAATCCCTTTTTTAAAAAAACATTTTTGTTTTTCATTTTTAGAGTCATATTCTATCCCTTCATAGTAGTTACCCGTATTTTTGGCATATATATATAAGTTGTTCTCTCTTTAAAATCTTGAGATAGTTTCTTCTAACAGATCAAAATATACCCTAAATCTCTAGTGTATGGTTTTTTTCTACTCCCCTGCCTGATCACATTCTCTTTTTCTTTTTCTTTTTTTTTTTAAATCCTCTTCTTTCTTTTTTCAAACAACTTCTTATCAATTCTTTTTATAAAATTTTTTATAAATTCCATCTTTACAGTCATATTCCATCCCTTCTTCATATCAACCCTTATTTTTGTACATATATAAGTTTTTCTTTCTTTAAAATTTTGGGAGGCACTTTCTTCTAACAGACCAAAATACACCCAAAATCTAGTGTGTGGCACTGATCTATATACCAGCCTGATCATATTTGATCATATTCTGTTTTTTTTTTTGTTTTGTTCTGTTTTTGTTTGTTTTTATCTTTATCTTTCTCTTTTTTTTTTTTCTTTTTCCTTTTTTCTCTCTTTCCCTTTCTTTTCCCACTGCTTCAGGTCGTTTCTGATTTGTTTAGAGTATATTTTCTGGGGGCGTTGTTACCCTGTTAGCATTTTGTTCTCTCATTCATCTATCCTCCTCTGGACAAAATGGCAAGACGGAAAAAATCACCTCAACAAAAAGAACAAGAGGTAGTACCAACTGCCAGGGACCTACTTAATACGGACATTAGTACGATGTCGGATCTAGAGTTCAGAATCATCACTTTAAAGATACTAGCTGGGCTTGAAAAAAACATGGAAGTTATTAGAGAAACCCTTTCTGGAGAAGTAAAAGAACTAAAATCTAACCAAGTTGAAATCAAAAAGGCTATTAATGAGGTGCAATCAAATATGGGGGTGCTAACTGCTAGGATAAATGAGGCAGAACAGAGAATCAGTGATACGGAAGACCAAATGATGGAAAATAAAGAAGCTGAGAAAAAGAGAGATAAACAACTACTGGATCACGAGGGCAGAATTTGAGAGATAAGCGATACCATAAGACGAAACAACATTAGAATAATTGGGATCCCAGAAGAAGAAGAAAGAGAGAGAAGGGCAGAAGGTATAATGGAGCAAATTATAGCAGAGAACTTCCCTAATTTGGGGAAGGAAACAGGCATCAAAATCCAGGAGGCACAGAGAACCCCTCTCAAAATCAATAAAAATAGGTCAACACCCCGACATCTAATAGTAAAACTTACGAGTCTTAGAGATAAAGAGAAAATGCTGAAAGCAGCTCGGGAGAAGAGATATGTAACCTACAATGGTAGAAACATTAGATTGGCAACAGACCTATCCACAGAGACCTGGCAGGCCAGAAAGGACTGGTTGGATATATTCAGAGCACTAAATGAGAAAAATATGCAGCCAAGAATATTATATTCAGCTAGGCTGTCATTGAAAATAGAAGGAGAGATAAAAAGATTCCAGGACAAACAAAAACTAAAGGAATTTGCAAACACGAAACCAGCCCTACAAGAAAT